>NC_087290.1:3646538-3984038 GCF_015220805.1 Pogoniulus pusillus | reverse complement strand
TTTTCTCCAGGCTGAAAAACTCCAGGTCCCTCATTCCCTCCTACATGTCACACTGCCCCAGCTACACAAACCTGACCTTGTGGCTGCAAGATATCAGGCTAAGATATTTCCATATATGACCTCAGGAACTAAAGCTAAAATCCCCACAGAACAGCAAGGCAGAAGGCTCAAAGCACTCCACACAGCAAGAGAGAGGCTCTCAGCAAGGCAAAAGGCTCAAAGCATTCTACACAGCAAGAGAGAGGCTCTGCAGCCCTGGGTCCTCAGGTGCTGACAGAAAGCTTTCAGAATTGGGAGATGAACTCAGTGAGGCTTTACCAAATAGATTCCCACAGCTTCCAGATAAACACAGTGCTCATAAGACTCCCTTCCCATTTCAAAGGGCAGCACAACTGCTTCAAAGCTGCACTGCCCATGCCTTAAACCCAGCCTCTAATCAAATCAAGTGTGCACAGCAGCTGCAATTCCCACACGGAGTGCCAGTGCAGTTCAGGCTTGTACCACCTTGTGGTGCTCACTCCAGGCCTTTCAGGAGAGCAGAAGCCAAGGACAGGTGCAGAGCAGGTACTTACTGTGTTGTAGTGGTCAGCATAGACAGAGTTGCCCAAGCAAAACACAGCATATCTCAGGCCCTTCAGATAGGTCTTCCCATAGCGGAAGTCATTGGCAGCCTCTTCTAACCACTTGCAGAACCAAGCTGCACTCTCAGGAGGTTGCCCATCTGTGTATGTAGCCACCAGGAAGACACAAACGTTCCTGCTGCTTGTCTGAGGAGAGAAGCAGAACAGAGACCACTCCAAGCTTCAGAACACTTCACATCCAGAAGAGAGCTGGAACATGTCAGGAGAGATGTGCACTCTTTGGTAGGGGATGGTGCAGGTGATGACCCCACTGATGAACACATCCTCCTGCAGAACCATCTTACAACAGCCAGCACAGACCAAGCTGTTCCTGGGGTTGGAAAACTCTTCTAGAGAAGAAGTTTCTCCTAATAGCAAACCCAAAGCTCCCTTGGTGCAACTTGAAGCGATTTCCTCTTCTCCAATCACTTGTAGGTGTCCACAACTGCCTGAAGGGATGTCATGGAGAGGCTGCTGCTGCGCTTTTCTCACAGGGAACCAGAGACAGAACAAGGGGAAATGGTCTCAAGCTGAGGCTGGGGAGGTTTAGATTGGACATTAGGAAAAAGTTTTTGATGGAGAGAGTGGTCAGGGACTGGAATGAGCTGCCCAGGGAGGTGGTGGAGTCACCCACCCTGGATGTGTTTAAGGGCAGTTTGGATGTGGTGCAAGGCAAATCTTGGAGAGTAGGGTTCTAGGTTGGACTTGGAGAGTAGGGTTCTAGGTTGGACTTGGAGAGTAGGGTTCTAGGTTGGACTTGGAGAGTAGGGTTCTAGGTTGGACTTGGAGAGTAGGGTTCTAGGTTGGACTTGGAGGTCCTGAAGGGCTTTGCCAACCTAAGTGATGCTGTTACATGGAAGAGACCAACTAGATAATCTTTAAGGTCCTCTCTAACCCAACCCATTCTATGAATCTTATGAACCTCTACCTCACTCCAGCCTTCTTTTAGGTAGCTGTAAGACCTGTAAACAGCAATGAGGTCTCCCCTCAGCCTCCTCCAGGCTGAACACCTTCAGCTGCTCCTCACCCTCTCCAGACCTTCCCCTAGCTTTGTTGCCCTTCTCTGGACCTGCTCCAGCCCCCTCAATGTCCTTCTTGGAGCAAGGGCCTCAAAACTGGATGCAGCACTCAAGGTGTGGCCTCAGCAGAGATGTAAATAAGGGGAAACAATTTAACACAGGTGTGGAGATTTCCAGGAGATAAACAGAAGCAGAAAAGAGCCTTCAGTGATCCCAGAAAAATCTTGTCTTTATCCACCCTATTTCTGGCAGACTCACCTCCTCTGATAAGCAATCATCTGGATCAGAGTCTCCCATGTTAATGACTTCCACAGGCAAATTAAGGGCAGCAACTGCTTCAGCCAGGCCTCTGGCAAATCCCTGAGGGAAGAAATGTAGAAAGTTACCAGTCACTTCAAGACAACTGCAGGGAGGGTGAGGAGACACTGGCACAGGTTGCCCAAGGAGGTGTTCAAGGTCAGGTGGGATGAAGCCTTAAGCAACCTGAGCTAGTGGAAGGCGTCCCTGCCCATGGCAAGGGGTTTGGATGATCTTTAAGGTCCCTTCCAACCCAATCCATTCTATAACCTTCCAGTATCTGAAGTGGTCTCCAAAAAAGCTGGGGAGGGACTTTTGAGGGTATTAAGGAGTGCCAGGACTGGGGGGAATGAGGCAAAGCTAGAGGTGGGGAGATTCAGCCTGGAGGTGAGGAGGAAGTTGTTGGTGAGGAGAGTGGCGAGAGGCTGAAATGGGTAGGGTGTCCCTGGGCATGGCAGGGGGCTTGGAACTGGCTGCTCCTTGTGGTCCCTTCCAACCCCCTTCAGATCCTGGACAGCCACAAGAAGGTCACCTGGGAGCCTCCTCCTCTCTGGACTGTACAGCCCCAACTCTTTTAGTCTGTCCTCATAGGAGAGGTGCTGCAACCCTCTGATCAACCCAGTGGCCCTTCCCTGGACATGCTCCAGCAAGTCCACATCCTTCTTGTAATGGCTTGCTGAGATGTATAAGAACAAGAACACAAACACAGGTAGAACACAGTGTGTGTTGGTGTCTCTGTTGGAGCCTGTGCTTTCTCCCTGGGCTGCTTCTGTGCAACTAATCCTTTTGGTTCTAAACCCCCTTGCCAATCCTCCAAGCTCACCTTGCACATAAGACATAGAGTGGGATAAGGTAGAGGGGTGGAAAGAAGGTGGAAGGGTGGTTGGGAGCCCTTCCTGGGGACTCTGGTTTCTGGCAGGGCTGTTGTGTTTCTGTAGTACCTTTCACTTGTATATTGCTGCATATAGCTGTAAATACTGCAACTATCTGCTTGTATATTGTGCTAAGCTGTGAATATAGAGCTTCATTCCTTAACTTCCAGCCAGCTGAGTCTAGTCTGGGTGATTTCATGAGAGCAGAGGAAGCAGGTAACTCCCAAACCATCACACAGAGTCACAGTGTGCTGCTTGCAAGGCAAGCACTACTTTAATATTTCAAAACCTCTTCTGTATGTAAAAAAACCCAACTTTTACCTTTGCTGTGCCAGTCTGAGACCCATAGAAAATCTTAACCCCAGCAACATAGACCTCCTTTGCCTTCAGGGTGGCATAGCCATTCACTGGTTTGTCTTCTGTTCCTTCAGAAGGAGTGGGGCTCCCAATGGATTTCTTGCCCTGTGAAGCAAGCATTGTCACATTCATTTCCTTTTCAAAGTGGTTTTAACTCCATTCTCCCCTCAAAGCATTTAAAATTCAAACCCAGTAACTTCAACACAACTACAGCAAGGGTGGGAAAGACACCGGCACAGGTTGCCCAGGGAGGTTGTGGAGCACAGAGGCACAGAATGTGAGCAAAGATCACATTCTGTGCTCCACAACCTCCCTGGAGGTGTTCAAGGCCAGTTTGGATGAGGCCTTGAACGACCTGTTCTAGTGGGAGGTGTCCCTGCCTATGGCAGGGGGTTGGAACTGGCTGAGCTGTTAAGTCCCTTCCAATCCAACCCATTCCATGCATCTATGAACTAAAGATCTGGGGTCTGCAATCACCTAGGTGTAGCAGCTCATTCCACTGCATCAGTGGTTCTCTTTTCTTGGCAACTACTCACTTCCACATGCAGATTTTTGGGGCTCTTCTTACCTGTTCAGTTATCTGATTTTTCCTTTTAGTGGTGGTGAAGTGAATGATGAAACAAATGCTGACCCCAAAAGCAACAGCAAAATAGATGTAAAACCTCTGCAGCCACAAGGACACCAGGGAAGTATAGAAGTAGTCCCAGGTATCCACAGAGACATCTAAACCTAGGAGAAAGCAGATTTAGCACAAGGTGACTCCTACAGCACAAGGTCAGAATGAGCACCCAAAAAACCCAACCATACAGTACCCAGTTCCATGCCATTAGCTATTGCTCAGGCTCTGCAGGAAACAGCTTTCAGCTGAAGACAAGACAACAGCTGAAGCAAGGAGCTCTTTACCTCCTCAGAGGTGTCAGCTGAGTTCCATCTGTGCTAATATTTTTTTGGACTGACATAAAGAAACTTTGGTTTCTTCTTAGATAGGCAGGGTCTGCTCTAAGGAAACACAGCAAACTCCTGGGCTGGAAAAGTGTCTGGATGTAAAAGGCCACAGCATGGCTTAGGTTGGAAGGGACCTCAAAGATGACCTCCACTGACCTGCCTGCCATAGACAGTATCTGGCCTTTCAGTAGCTGAAGGGGGGCTACAAAAAACCTGGGGAGAGACTTTTCAGGATATCAGGGAGTGGCAGGAGTGGGGGGAATGGAGCAAAGCTGGAGGTGGGGAGGAAGTTGTTGAGCAGGAGAGTGGTGAGAGGCTGGAATGGGTTGCCCAGGGAGGTGGTTGAGGCCAGGCTGGCTGAGGCTGTGTGCAGCCTGCTCTAGGGTAGGGTGTCCCTGGGCATGGCAGGGGGCTTGGAACTGGCTGCTCCTTGTGGTCCCTTCCAACCCTGACTGATTCTATGATTCTATTTGAGGGTGTCACAAGAGCAAGCCCTTGGGAAGCATCCCCTTGGTTCTGCACCAACCCAACACATGCAGGCCTCAGCAGGTGGTTACTTTCCAACACACACTATTAGCCACCTGCCCCCTCTCAAGGTTATTACCCCTCCACACACACCCCTCTCTGGTACTACCCCCACCCAAACACCCCTTATCACCCACTCCCCAAATTATTCTTTCCCAGTTATTACCCCCCTCGCAGTTACTACCCCACTCCCCACACCCCCCCCCCCCCAGTTGCTGGCCCCCCCTCCCAGTTGCTGCCCCCCCCCACAGACACCCTCCTCTCACAGTTACTACCCCCTCACAGTTGCTGCCCCCCTCACACACACCCTCCCCTCACAGTTACTACACCCCTCACACACACACCCTCCCCTCACAGTTGCTGCCCCCCTCACACACACACCCCCCCACAGTTACTCACAGTTGCTGCCCCCCACACACACCCCCCCTCCCCTCACAGTTACTACCCCCCTCACACACCCCCCCTCCCCTCACAGTTACTACCCCCCTCACACACCCCCCCTCCCCTCACAGTTACTACCCCCCTCACACACCCCCTCCCCTCACAGTTACTACCCCCCTCACACACCCCCTCCCCTCACAGTTACTACCCCCCTCCCCTCACAGTTACTACCCCCCTCACACACACCCTCCCCTCACAGTTACTACCCCCCTCACACACACCCTCCCCTCACAGTTACTACCCCCCTCCCCTCACAGTTACTACCCCCCTCACACACACCCCCTCCCCTCACAGTTACTACCCCCTCACACACCCCCTCCCCTCACAGTTACTACCCCCCTCATACACCCCCTCCCCTCACAGTTACTACCCCACATCCCCCCCACCCTCCCCTCCCCGTCTGGGAGCGCCTCCACCCGCTCCCCTCTCCTCCTCCGGCACATCCCTCACTGGTCTTAACCGCACCCGCACCCCTCCCTCACGGCCTGAAGCCTCTCCTCACGGTTCTAAGCCCCCTGGATACATCCCTCGTTGGGTCTGAGGCCTCCACAGTCTCTTCCCTCCGGTTTGAGCCCCCCCCAGACGCAGGCAGAACGGTTCCCACCGCACACGCACGCCCCCCTCAGGGCTGCGAGCCCCCAGGCCCGGCCCCCACACTCACCTCGGCCCTCCATGCTCGCTCCCCCACCAGCGGAACCACTCTTCAGCCCATGCGCCACACTCTTCTCCTTCCCCTCCGGTCGGCCACCACCGCCGCCTCTCCGCGCTCCCTCCGGACACCTTTTATTGGCACGCCGGAGGGAGGGCACAAGCGAGGCTTCGCCCAATGAGGAGGCAGCGTGGGGGGGCGGTGCCCCCTCAGCCCCGCCCCCCGCCCCGCCCCGCCCCTCTCTCCCGGCTCCGGGGCCGTCGCCGCCGCCGCCATGTCCATCTTCACCCCCACCAACCAGATCCGCCTCACCAACGTGGCCGTGGTGAGGGCTCGGCGCGGCGGGAAGCGCTTCGAGATCGCCTGTTACCGCAACAAGGTCATGGGATGGCGCAGCGGAGCGTGAGTCACCGGCGGGCGCCGCCGCCGGGGCCTGGCCGAGAGGAGCCGGCCTAGGGAGAGGCCAGTGTGGGGCCTCGATCGGGGCGGCGGCGAGAGCCGTGTGGGCCCTGGGTATGGAGGCAGCCAGGGGAGGCCTGACTGTGAGGCCTGACTGTGGAGAGAGCGGGGGGGGAAGGAGGAGGAGGCGGCTCCGGTGGGGCCTGAGCATGGAGTGGCTGGGGAGGGCTGTGTCGGGACCCGGTTCTGAGGCGGGGGAGGCCGGTGGCAGGGAGTCCCCACGACACCCAGCTGTCCCCACGGCATCCACTGCCCCCACGGCATCCACTGCCCCCACGGCATCCATTGCCCCCACGGCATCCACTGTCCCCACGGCATCCACTGCCCCCACGACACCCAGCTGTCCCCACGACACCCAGCTGTCCCCACGGCATCCACTGCCCCCACGGCATCCACTGCCCCCACGGCATCCACTGCCCCCACGGCATCCAGCTGTCCCGTGAATCACGGGGAGATGGTGCTGCCGGTGTGGAGCAGTGAAGGGGCAAGCACCCCGGGGCACTGTGCACCCCTGCCCATCCCTGGTGTTGACGTTTCGGTAACAGAAGTTTCCAGGCTCCAGTGAGTCATCCCTTGGCAGCAGGACTTGTTCCTGCTCTCTGCAAGCTCCTGTGTGCTTTCTCACAATGCTGACCCAGCACATTTCCTAACCCTACCCTGATCTCCAGGGAGAAAGACCTGGACGAGGTCCTGCAGACACACACAGTGTTTGTCAACGTTTCCAAAGGGCAGGTGGCCAAAAAGGAAGATCTTGTTCAAGCCTTTGGGACAGATGACCAGACAGAAATCTGTAAGATGGTAGGTGGCACATATTTTGCTTGGAAGAGGCTTTCTCAATTTTAGAGCTGGAGAGCAGCCAGGAGGAAAGGGACCTGGGGGGTACTGATAGATAGTAGCTGAAGAGGAGGCAGCAGTGTGCCCAGGTGGGCAGCAGAGCCAATGGCATCCTGGGCTGGCTCAGGAGCAGGGTGGGCAGCAGGACAAGGGAGGTTCTTCTGCCCCTGTGCCCAGCACTGCTCAGGCCACAGCTTGAGTGCTGTGTCAGTTCTGGACCACTCAATTCAAGAGAGATGTTGAGGTGCTGGAAGGTGTTTGGAGAAGGGCAGCAAGGCTGGGGAGGGGCCTGGGGCACAGCCCTGTGAGGAGAGGCTGAGGGAGCTGGGGGGGTGCAGCCTGCAGCAGAGGAGGCTCAGGGCAGAGCTCATTGCTGCCTGCAGCTGCCTGCAGGGAGGCTGTAGCCAGGTGGGGTTGGGCTCTGCTGCCAGGCAGCCAGCAGCAGAAGAAGGGGACACAGCCTGGAGCTGTGCCAGGGCAGGTCTAGGCTGGATGTTGTTAGGCAGTTCCTGTCAGAGAGAGTGATTGGCATTGGAATGGGCTGCCCAGGGAGGTGGTGGAGTCTGTGTGACTGGAGGTGTTCAGGCAAATCCTGGCTGGGGCACTTAGTGCCATGGTGTGGTTGATTGTCTAGGGCTGGGTGCTAGGTTGGGCTGGCTGAGCTTGGAGGTCTCTTCCAACCTGATTTCTTAGCCCTTGGTAGGATATGAACTATGGACTTGCTGTGTGTGGTGAGCATTCAAGGACCATAGGAAGTTCCATGGAAACATCAGGAGGAATTTCTTCCCTGTGAGGGTGACAGAAGCCTGGCACAGGCTGCCCAGGGGGGTTGTGGAGTCTCCCTCTCTGGAGATATTCAAAACCTGCCTGGATGTGCTCCTGTGTGATCTGCTTTAGGAGACTCTGCTGTGGCAGGTGGTAGAGTCGCTGTCCCTGGAGGTGTTCAGGCAAATTCTGGCTGGGGCACTTAGTGCCATGGTCTGGTTGATTGTCTAGGGCTGGGTGCTAGGTTGGACTGGCTGAGCTTTGGAGGTCCCTTCCAGCCCCTGACATTGTGACCTGCCTGCTTCTCTTTCTGTAGCTCAGTGTTTGTGTGCTTGGGTTTTTGTCTGAAGACTTCCCAGCCCTTGTTTAAATGATTGTTGCTCTTCTCCACATCCAACCAATCCATTCAGGCAATGAAATGTAACTTGAATTGTTGGGGTTTTGCTCTTTGGTGAGATCTGTGATGTTTGTTACCTGCTTCCTTTGTGTTTGCTGCACAGATACTGTCCAAGGGGGAGCTGCAGGTGTCAGACAAAGAACGGCACACACAGCTGGAGCAGATGTTTAGAGACATCGCCACTATAGTGGCTGACAAATGTGTGAACCCTGAAACAAAGAGGCCCTACACAGTGATCCTGATAGAGAGAGCCATGAAGGACATTCACTACTCTGTCAAACCACACAAGAGCACAAAGCAGCAGGTTGGTTTTCTTCTACTTCTCTCCCAGTCAGCTTCTGCTCAGAGCTGTTGTCTTCCAAGCGCAGTTTCTCTGTTGGCAGTCACGGAGGGCTCAGCAAAGCCCTGTGGTCTGAAGCCCACAGAGGGATTACTCAGCCTGCTGGCAGCTGAATGCCAGCTGCAAGCAGCTTCTAAAACTCCTGCAGTTTGTTTTCTAACAGTTCAGGGGAGGCAGGAAAGAAAGGAACTAATTAAAGCAACAACAATGTTAAGGCTGGAACAGAAAGGAGTTTTTTCCTCCTTTGTTTAAATTGAAGTGGTAAATCAGGCTTTGTGTCTGAGCCACTGGGGGGTCTTGCTTTGCAGTGTAACTGCTGTTTAACAGTATTGCAAATGAGGGGGTTTAAATGTTTGAGGTGAACACAGGCAGCAAAATCTCTGCCTTTGGTGTTTAATCATTCAAAACAGCCTAACAACAAACTGCCAGCAGCAGAATGGCAGCAGTCGGTGCTGAGAAATGTGCCTGAGCTCCCTGAAAGAGGCTAGAGCCAGGCTGAGGTTGCTCTCTTCTCCCTAGTAGAGAAGGAGTGGAAATGGCCTCAAGTTGCACCAGGGGTGGTTTACATTGGACAGCAGAAGAAACCTCTTCACTGAAAGGGTTCTGAACCACTGGAACAGGCTATCCAGGGATGTGTTCAAATCCCCATCCCTGGAGGTGTTTCAGAGAAGCAGAGATGTGGTCCTGACGCTCATGGTTTGGCACCAGCCTTGGTAGCGTTAGAGAATGGTTGGACTGGATGATCTTAGATGTCTGTTCCATTCCAAATGAAGGCAAGGGAAGGGATTGGAGGTTCTGATGTGTGTGGTGTGTTTTAAGAGCAGGGTAAATGCTCTTTCTTCTTCGTGTCTTTACAGGCACTGGAGGTGATCAAGCGGCTGAAGGAGACCATGCAGATCGAGCGTGCTCACATGAGGCTGCGATTTATCCTTCCAGTGAAGGAGGGCAAGAAACTGAAAGAGAAGCTCAAGCCACTCATTAAAGTTATTGAGAGTGAAGACTTCAATGAGCAGTTGGAAATTGTAAGTGATCAACCAGTCCTTGGGTTTCAGGCTTGATCTGATTGCAGTACATTCCTAATTGAATTGTGTCTCGCTATTGCTTGAAGGCTTTTCAGGTGCTTTAAGTGATAGTTTGTGTCTAAATGAGGCTGGAGTCTAATGGTAAACCACTACAGAACTGCTAGAGAAAAGAAAAGACCACACAAATTCTGTAGATAGAAACCTGAACAATTCAAGCAAGAAGGTAGAAATGGGCTAATGAGGATGAACCACAAGCAAATGCAGCAGAAGCTTTTTAGATGAGCTCCTGAGGTTCCCTCATGGGTACAAAGCAATAGAAAACAAAACAGACCTGTGAGAGGAATTATCTCTAAATTAAAGTGGACAAGTCTGGAAGCACTGGCAAAGCAGAATGAACAAATGTGACACAGAACTTGTAGATAGAGAAAGCACAAACACCTGGAGGTGTTCAAGAAGAGACTGGTTGAGGCATTTGGTGCCATGGTCTGGTTGACTGGATAGGGCTGGGTGCTAGGTTGGACTGGATGAGCTTGGAGGTCTCTTCCAACCTGCTTGATTCTATGATTCTATGACAAAGTTCAAAGGCAAATTCTGAAGTTTCTGGACCTAAACCACAAAATTTGTCAAAGAAAATGTAGGTAGCAGTGATCCTTTGGCTTCACTACCATTTTGCTTCTAGTGAAAACTAGAAGGTGAATTAGTATGTGGAAACTTATTTAGATGAGACCTTGAGCAGCCTGGTCTAGTGGGAGGTGTCCCTGCCCAGGGCAGGGGGGTGGAACTGGATGATCTTTAAGGTCCTTTCCAACCCAAACCATTCTCTGAATTGCAAGTTGACCAGAGATCCTAAATCAGAAGATGGATGTAAGCTTGAAAGTAACTTCTAGTGTAGAGAGGTTGCTGCTTCAAGGTTTTAGTGTAGAGAGTTTGTATTTCAAGGTGAGGACAAGCATGGAGTGCTTTGTTTCAGCAGGGATTGTCCTGCAGCACTGCTGCTCTGCCTGTCAGGAATGTTATTGATTGATTTGGTGGCTCAGGCCTCTGTTTTGATAGTGGTTAATTAGGATTTTCAAAAACAATCTGTAGGGCTTGTAGTGGTAGAGTGAGAGGGAATGGATTGAAGCTTGAGGCAGGCAGATTGAGGCTGGAGGAAGAAATTCTTTCAAGTGAGGCTGGTGAGACACTGGCACAGGTTGCTCATGGAAGTTGTGGCTGCTCCCTCCCTGGAGGTGTTCAAGGCCAGGCTAGATAAGGCCTTGAGCAACCTGACCTACTGGGAGGTGTCCCTGATAATGGCAGGAAGGTTGGAACTGGATGATCTTTAAGGTCCTTTCCAACCCAACCCATTCTGTGATTCTGTGAATGAATATTTGGTATTAGTAAAAATATTTCTGAGAAGAGCTTAGAATCTCTCAATGCCAACTGGCACAGGACATTTCCAGCATGGGGAGGTGGAACTGCAGAGCTTCTCTGGAAAGACTGATGGAAATCACTCAGCAGCTCTGCAGAGTCCTTCTCAGTAACTAATCATTTCCAGTAGCTGAAGGGGACCTACACTAAGGCTGGGGAGGGACTATTTACAAGGTCTTGTAATGACAGGACAAGGAGTAATGGGTTTCACAGAATCACAGAATGTCAGAGGCTGGAAGGGACCTCCAAAGCTCAGCCAGTCCAACCCCCTTGCCACAGCAGCATCACCCAGAGCAGATCACACAGGAGCACATCCAGGCAGGTTTTGAATACCTCCAGAGAGGAAGACTCCACAACTCCCCTGGGCAGCCTGTGCCAGGCTTCTGGCACCCTCACAGGGAAAAAAATTCCTCCTTGTGTTTAAATGAAACTTCCTCTGCCTCAGCTTCCACCATTGCCCCTTGTGCTGTCATCTGGCATCACCCAGCAGAGCCTGGCTCCAGCCTCCTGACACTCACCTTTACATTTTTATAAACATTAATGAGGTCACCTCTCATCAGTGAGGCTTAAGCTGGAAGAGGATCATTCCTCCCTGATGAAGTTTCAACTGGAAGAAGGGAGATTTAAACTAGATGTGAGGAAGAAGTTCTTTCCAGTGAGGGTGGTGAGACGCTGGCACAGGTTGAGGGTGGTGAGACACTGGCACAGGTTGCCCAGGGAGGTTGTGGAGCACAGAATCACCCAATGTGATCAAAGATCACATTGGGTGATTCTGTGCTCCACAACCTCCCTGGAGATGTTCAAGGCCAGGTTGGATGAGGTCCTTGAGCAACCTGTTCCAGTGGGAGGTGTCCCTGCCTAGGGCAGGGGGTTGGAACTGGGTGAGCTTTGAGGTCCCTTCCAACCTAAACCATTCTATGATTGATTTCTTTAAACATTCATGTCAGACCTTGAAAAGAGGCTGCTGCAAACCCACTGCTGCTCTTTGACCATTGCCATGTGGAACATTTCAGGTGTGCCTTATTGATCCTGGCTGCTTCAGAGAGATTGATGAGCTGGTCCGGAGTGAAACCAAAGGGAAAGGAACTCTGGAAGTGCTCAGTCTGAAAGACGTGGAGGAAGGAGATGAAAAGCTGGAGTGATGAAAACCTTTCCTGCAGCAACAACATCCCTCAACCACTCTCTTAGGCCTTCATGGTTTTTTTTTTCCCCAATCTCTTGCTGCCAACTCTTTTCTGACACTAATCCTTTGGGATTTATCCATGCAGTGTGAGTTGGTTGGGTTTTTCTAACTCGTTTGAGACTTGCTTGGCTTACAAATGGCTTTGCCTGTGGCAATGTTTTATGTCAGGGCTGTGTTAATGAGGATTGAGTTTAAATCTGATAGGGAAGTTACTTCAGCTTTGGTTTGCTTTAAAGATTGCTGTTTTAAAGTGTTTGGTTGCTGCGTTGCCAATTGGTTTTATGTCAAGTCGTCAGCTTGGAGTGGAAGATGGCACAGGTGGGGTGAGGGTTGGATGTGAGGAGGGGAGCTTTAAAGAAAGAGAGCTGCCTTTGCACATTTAAACAGGTGCCAAGTGTGGATCCTGTCTAAAACCCATCTCTTGGCAGCATGAAAACTCACTGAGGTTTCCATAATTGGCTGCTTGATAATCAGAATCATTTCAAGGACCATTCCTAAAGCTTTTTTTCTTCCCTGGATGTAACAGGACTTGCTAACTTAGGGGAAAAAAAACAAAAGATTCTCCAAATAACTTATTGATAAAATCTATTTAGCTACATCAAATCCAACTGAATGATCTATTTATATATTCTAGAGACAGAAAGGAAGAAATAAAGCCTTTATATTTGTTAATCATATAGAAGCTGTCTCTGGCTTTCTGAGGGCTGAAGGGTGAGTGTGAGCTGTACTCCTTTGGTGAGCCAAGGAATCTGGGAGCAGGCAGGGCTTGCCCCTGGCCATGGAGAGAGGCTTTTGTTGGGCCACCGTTCCCCAGAGGTAACTGTGGCCCTGTAGAGGCCAATCCTGGCAGTTGTCCTTTATCCTCTTGTCTTTTTATGCTGCTCTGCAACATACACACCATTTTCAGCCAGCTCCTGAGGCACAGGATGGAGTTGTTGGTAATCCTGTGAAGTCTTCTTTCAGCCATGTTAAACAACTGCTTTGAAGTTCAGTTTGGCCTCTCTCCTTTCTTTGGGATGCACAACAACTGGAGAAAGAGATGCTAAAATTACAAAGCACCAGGCAAAGTGTGTGTGTTTGGGTGACTAAAAGCTAAACCAGCAGGACCCCAAGGAGCCTTTAGTGTTCTGGACCTGCTGCCATGCTGACAGTATGCAGCAAGCCAAGAGCTGTAGGTAGCCAAGGGCTGGATCTGTCCAGCCCTTGCTGAATTCATTGTTTGCTGATGATGCTCAGAGTGCAGGACTCTGTTCTATGCCATTTAAACAGCTCCTGTGCTTCTCATGAGATCTTTTCCTTCCTACCATTAACAGCTTGTGGATTTTCTATGGTTGAAGCAGGGAGAGGTGAAGTCAACTGGAGAAGTAGTGGTTTGACTTCTTGAGTGCTCTGCAGGGCCAGATCCCTGCTCAAAAGCTTCCTCAGCAGCCTCCTGACATAAGCTTGAGTACAGTTGGGTTGCATTTCTTTAGTAGCACTTTGGAAGCACTTGCCACTGTAGCACTTTGCTGAGGATCAGTGAAATGGAGCTTTTTGAACCATTTTATCCACTTTCAAGTGCTTTCTCTTCCCCTCAAGGTGATCTCCAATGCTGCCTGGGGAAGTTTAGTGACATAGTTACTCTATTGGTCATGTGGAGACAGCCTCTGCAAGTGTCAGCTTGGTGAGATTCCTCCTGTGTGCAAACCCTGAGCTGCTGGGTTTCCAGTTGGCCATCTCCTTGTGTTTGTCCTTCCTGAAGCACTGAAGGTGATCTTGCTGCTCTGTAGCTTGTCATTGGCACTTAGCACTAAAGCAATGTATAAGTCTGTAAACCCTGAGTTAGAGTCTCAGATGATGCTGTGTGGGTAAAACCTGATGACACCATCCTAGAACTTCTTTCTTTTCTGTGTTCAATCCCTGGAGCACAGCAGGATGGCTGCAGGTTGAAGATGCTGAGGTCCAGAAGCTTAATCTAAGCTGATAGATGAGCTTGGTGCTCAGAAGGCAGTTTACTTAGCCCTTTTCTGCACACAAGGATTTCCTTTGGGAAGAGGAGATTGATTTTATTTATCAACAGCTAAATGTACATGCCTGCATTTCTTGTCAGACCTGTAGCTCAGCAAGAATGTGTGGTGAGGACCTAAATAAATACCTGAACTGGTAGCTACTGTCTCCTTCCCATTCTCAACAGGAGCCTGACTCCCTCTGCAAGCCTTTCCTGACTAACTCCACTTCTTAAGCTCTCTATCTAGGCCATTGCAACCAAGCTGGCAGCTTCCAGGAGAGCTCTGCTGGTGTATCTGGCTGCAAATGTGCACCAGTAATGGCCTTCCAGGATCTGAAGGGAGCCTACAAGAAAGCTGGGGAGGGACTTTTTAGGATGTTAAGCAATGATAGGACTGGGGAGGGAATGGGGAAAGACTAGGAGTGGATTCAGCCTGGATGTTAGGGAGGAGTTCTTCAGCATGAGGGTGGTGAAAGCCTGGAATGGGTTGCCCAGGGAGGTGGGGGAAGCTTCATGCCTGGAGGTTTTGGGGGCCAGACTGTGTGGCTCTGAGAAACCTGATCCAGTGTGAGGTGTTCCTGCCCATGGCAGGGGAGTTGGAGCTGGATGATCCTTGGGGTGCCTTCCAACCCTGACAACTCTGTGATTCTGATTCTATAATTGGGAAGTGATTCTGCATCTCTGCTCTCGTAAGGCTCCTACCTGCAGCGCTGTGTCTTGTTCTGGTGCCCCCAACACAAGAGGGACATGGAGCTGCTGGGGCAGGTCCAGAGGAGGCCACAAAGATCATACCTAGCCCAGCCCTAACCCTCAACAACCTACTGACCCTGCAACTGTCCTCACCCTGTTTTTGGTGGGCCTTGGAGACTTGCTAAGGCAGGGAGGGTTCCAAGCGCCGTAGCCATGGTGATAGGAAACGCATCTGGGATCCCAGCTGCCCTCCCTGCCTTGGGCTACCTCAGAGAGCTCCATAACTGCTTACTCATTAATCTGCTCCCTGCAGAAGTGGAGGGGAAGGAGCTTTGGCAAGCAATGGTCAAGTGGGAGGCCACCATCAAGTAGGGGTTGGATGGCATGAAGTAGTTGGAGGTACCACGGCAACAGTTCTGCTCATCTGTGGTCACAGCTTGGTGACATCACTGGGCAGCTGAGCCAGGATGTCTCCACTGGGCAGGGGAGCCACCATGGCTGCCCCTCACACAGCCAGGCTGGAGGACCAAAGCAGGAGCACCAGCACCATGCAGGGACAGAAGGAGAACCTCAGCCAGCGCGTCCAGGAGCTGTGTGCCATCATGGCCTTGCAAGGTGCTGTCCCTTTGGTTCCATGGGGATCATCTAGGACGAGTGGCTGGCTTTTGGTCCCTCCATTGTCCTGCCTGGTGCCAACAGTGCCTTAATTGTGCCAGAGGAGGGTTAGGTGGGAGATAAGGAATGGTTTCTTTGCTACAAGAGTGGTCAGGGATTGGCACAGGCTGCCCGTGGAGGTGGTGGAGGTGTTCAAGAAACCTGTGGATGTCGCCCCTGGGGACAGGGTTTAATGGCCATGATGGTGTTGGGTTGGGGGTTGGACTGGATGATCTTAGAAGGCTTTTCCAGTTCTGTGATTCTGTGGTTCTTTAACGTCCTCCAGAGCAAGGCAGGAAATTTTTCACACGATGGTGTGAGGAAAAACTCAGTCAGAACAGAGAGCTGCTCCCTGGCCTGCGGGAGGTGATGCAGGAGGACATGCAAGCCCTGGACATTGTCCAGAAGGTACCAGCAGGTCCTATCTGCTCTACCCCTGCCTGGTGCTGGCTTCTCTGCTGGGCCTCTCCCAGGAGCAGGCAGCATGGGGCGCCCACGGGATGCGGCCAGCCCCACAGCTCAGGTTTTCCTGCCCGCAGTTGGAGAGAGCCCTCTCCTGCCCACAACGCAAGAAGCTCGCCGTCGCTGAGGTCTGTGCAGCACGGGAGCACTCGGACATGGCTTTCACCAGCAGGACAGCAGAGGTAGTGACAGGCAGCATCTGGAGGGCACAGGCTGCCCGCAGAGTCCTGGTGTTGTGGGGATGCTTGGAAGAGCTGTGCATGGTGTGGGACTGGGACCAGGACCAGGTGCTCGCATAAGGATACCACTGGGCGGATGCAGGAAGGCACAAAGTGCTCCTGCGTGGTCCCATGGGTCCCTTTCCACCATGGGACCCATCTGTGCAGGTCCTCCTCTAGGTCACTGAGCAGAGCTCCTGGCTGTCCCACTCTGCACGTCCCCAGGGCTGGCTGCATCCCTGTGGTGTCCAATTGCACCCCTTGCAGAGAGAAGCTGTCTCTGCCCTTCACTGTCTGTCCCAAGGTTATGTCCTGGTTAGGAGCCCGTGGAGATGCAGGCGCTGGCCCCGCAGAGCTGCCTTTGCCCGGGGGCAGGGACAGAGCAGTGCCAGTGCTGTGCGCCAGCCCCCACAGCTGGGGCACAGATCGATGTTATTGACACCCAGCCCTGGCTCTGCCTTCTGCAGAGTCCCCAAGCCCAACCCACCACTGCTACCAGCAGATGCTCACCTTTGCCTTACCCCAACCACCCACCCAGAGCAAAGCTCCCCCAGACCAGGTCCTAGCAGGGAGTGATGATGTCCTGGAGCCATGTCCCAGCGTCCCCAGTTCTACCTTGGCGGGGGGGGGGGGGAGGGAAGTTTTCCAAGCAGGAATTCCTTCTTCTGGGCCCTGCCTCCAGCCTGCTGAACTTGTCCATGCAGGCAGCCCAGGAGGAGCTTCAGGCTGAGCTCCATGACCAGGTGAAGATGTGCGACCTGCTGCTGTCCCAGGTGAGGCAGCGGAGCCAGGTGCGGGATGCGCTGCAGAGGTGGCTGCAGCAGCTGCAGGGCGCTGAGCTGGATGACAACCAGCACCAGGTGCAGGTACACAAGACCCCTTCCTGGGGTGGACAGCACCAAGGAGGGGCTTTAACCCAACCCCTGCACCCCCTGGGTGGGCTCTGGCCTTGGCACATGGGGTGGGCCCATGCTGTGCCCCCCATCTCTGCCCCAGGTGATTCGCCAGGTGGAGAATGACATTGAGAAGATGCTGGTGAAAGGCAGGGCTGGGGAGAAGGTGACCACCCTCTACCTGGGGGTGTGGGACGTCCTCAGAAAGGTGAGTTCCCCCCCCTCTGTCTCATCATCCCACACGACATCCCTTCCCAAAGGTTGTGCTTGTGGAATGCCCTCCTGGACCAGTCAGGTTCTCCTGCTCCACCCCACACCCTGCAACAATATGGGGTACCCCCGAGGCTTGGGGAGGTGACCTGCTGTGGCTCCCTGTGTCCCAGGAGCTGGCCCACCTGCCTAGCCACCTGGACCTCCTGTGTGGGATGGCCAAGCTGTACCATGGGGAGCTGGAATTCATGGAGTTAATGGCCTTTGACACCCTCAGAACCACTCATATAACCAAGGTGAGATGATCTGAGCCAGCTTAGGGCCCTTTGCCACCCTCCAGAGCCCACGAGTGGGCACCACGCACCTGAACCAATGAGTCTTCCTGCAGCAAAGAGCAAAAGAGACCGAGCAAGGCTTGCCCACAGCACCCAGGTGCCTCCATAACTCCTCCTGAGGCTCTCGTGGGGCAGCCAGGGTGAAGGCATCGTGCTCCATCACCCAGCCCTCGCTGTGTGGTTTCCTTGCCATCCTGCTCAGACAGGGAGGGGGGAGGATGATTATTGAAGATGGCCTTCCCAGAAGCTCAGCAGACTCACAAAGGCCCATCCTAGCCTTAGCAACCCCACAGGACAAGGGCTGATGCTTTGAAACTAAATTCAGACTAGATATGAAGACATTTTACACACTGAGGGTGGTGAGACCCTGGCCCAGGTTGCCCACAGAGGTGGGAGCTGGCCTCATCCCTGGAACCATTCCAGGGCCAGGTTGTTTGGGGCTGTGAGCAGCCTGCTCTAGGTGAGGATGTCCCTGCTGAGTGCAGGGGGGTTGGACTGGATGAGCTGCAAAGGTCCTTTCCAGCCCAAACCATTGTGGGATTCTGAGGTTCTCTTTTCTCTGACGTGCTCCAGGAGGACATGGCCAAGGTGCAAGCTCAGTTCCTCAAGGAGAGAGAGCTCAGGTTCCACTCCCTGGCCTCTGAGAAGGTTCCCATTGACAGAGCCTGGCTGAAGGAAGCAAGGGAAAGGATGGCGGTGAGTGGGGGCATGGCACGGGCAGGGCTGAGGGGCAGGGGGCAGTGCCAAGCCTCCCATGGAGGTGGGGGCACTGCAGGGTCAGCTCCCCCCCGGTGCCAGCACTTCAGAGGGTGACCATGACCATGCTTGCAGCGCTCCAGGTATGACCTCACCATGGACTTACATCACGAGCCACGGGCGGGTGAGTGTCTGGTGGGGTGCAGGGGGGTGCAGGAATGGGGCACAGCCGCAGATGGCTTTGCCTGATGCTTCCCTCCCACCTCAGATGCTGACACAAAAGCCACCAGGATGCAGACGGAGTACGAGGCCTGGGTGACACAGGAGGTGGAGAGGGCCAAGGCTGTGGTGCAGTGCTCCTGCCTCTGGGTAATGCCAAAACCATCTCCTGGGCCCCCCAGGGCTGCTCAAGCCCCGGGGGACTGAGACCTCTGCTCACATTGTTTCACCGGGGCATTATCTGCTCTCCTCTGCCCCTGGAACTCCCCAAAGCCCCTCTTGTGTGGGCAGGGATGGAGCTGCTCTTCTCCATAATGTGAGCTTGCAGTGGTCCATGGTGCAGAAAGCTCCTCGAGGCTATGGCCCAGATCCTGTACCCTGCAGGAGTGCCATGGGCTGAGTCCTTGTGCTCTCCCCTGGCCAGGACATCCCCAGCAGGCTCCTGGCACAGCAGAAGTCCTCGGTGGACCTGGAGCAGTTCATCAAGGGGTGCAAGGAGAAGAAGCAGGAGCTGAAGGAGACACTGAAGGAGCTGGAGCTGAAGCTGGCAGAGCTGAAGTTTGGCCAGCCCCCCAACACAACCAGGTGCTGCTGGTCTCAGGACAGTCACGTCAACAGGGTCACCATCTCAGGGTCCCAGTGGATGGGAGGTTGCCCATCAGCCAGCAATGTGCTCCTGTGGCCAAGAAAGCCAATGCCAATCTGGGCTGTGTTAGAAGGGCTGTGGTTAGTAGGTCAAGGGAGGTTCTCCTCCCCCTCTACTCTGCCCTGCTGAGGCTGCATCTGGAGTACTGTGTCCAGTTCTGGGCCCCTCAGTTCAAGAAAGACCTCAGGAAACTGCTTGAGAGAGTCCAGTGCAGAGCCAAGAGGATGATTAAGGCAGGGGAACTTGTTCCTTATGAAGAAAGACTGAGGGAGCTGGGGCTTGGAGCTTGGAGGAGAGGAGCCTGAGGGGTGACCTCATTCATGTTCACAAAGAAGTGCAGGGTGAGTGCCAGGAGGCTGGAGCCAGGCTCTGCTGGGTGATGCCCAATGCCAGCACAAGGGGCAATGGTGGAGAGAGTGATTGGCATTGGAATGGGCTGCCCAGGGAGGTGGTGGAGTTGCTGTGCCTGGAGGTGTTGAAGCCAAGCCTGGCTGGGGCACTTAGTGCCATGGTCTGGTTGATTGGCCAGGGCTGGGTGCTAGGTTGGGCTGGCTGAGCTTGGAGCTCTCTTCCAGCCTGCTTGATTCTGTGATTCTAAGCTGAGGCATAGGAAGTTTTACATAAACATGAGGAGGAATTTCTTCCCTGTGAGGGTGCCAGAAGCCTGGCACAGGCTGCCCAGGGGGGTTGTGGAGTCTCCCTCTCTGGAGCTAGTCAAACCCTACCTGGAAGTGTTCCTGTGTGATCTGCCCTAGGAGATCCTGCTGTGGCAGGGGGGTTGGACTGGCTGAGCTTTGGAGGTCTCTTCCAGCCCCTGACATTCTGTGGTCCTGATCTTTAGGCAGGACAAGTGTGCATCATAGCTGTCCCAGCAGGGCATCCCTCTCTCCATCCCACTTGCATCCACCTCTGACTTCTGCACCAGGAGGTTTCCTGAGCAGAATGTTCTTCTAAAGCCCAGCCTGTGTCAGCAGGAGAGCTCTTGCTCCTTACCTGGCATGGGAAGTGGTGCCAGCAGCATGGAGCTGAGTTGCAGGCAGCCTCTCTGCTCTGCAGTGGGTGGAGGGGGGCAGCCTGGGTGGCTTTTGCAACAGCTCTGGAGCGTCTCTGGCGCAGCTGAGTGGATGTGAGTGTGGTTGGCTTCAGGAAGCTGGAAGAGGAGGTGAGGATGAACCTGCAGAGGGAAGAGGCTCGTCTGGAGCAGTTGCAAGCCCAGATGCTGATGAACCAGGAGCTCCTGCTCGAGTATGAAAATGGCATCAACTACCTCACCGCCCGCCTGCGTGGCATCGCCGTGCCCAACCAGGTACCCGCAGGGCGCTGGAGTGAGCATGGCCCCAGCTGGTACTTGGTGGTGCACAGGTGCAGCATGGTGACATTTGGTGCAGCCACCATCACCCCCAGTGACTCATTTTCCCTACCAAGGCTGTGCCTCTCCTTCTCACTCCAGGATGATTCAGCCAAGGCCGTGGCGGTGGAGGAGAAGCTGCAGCACTGCCAGCAGAAGCTGCAGTACCTGCTGCAGAGGGTGGCAGACCTACCCCCCCACACTCACAGCCCTGAGGAGGACAATGAGGTGTGTGGAGGTTCCATCTATGGAGCCCTGCAGAGGGACCTGCACAGGCTGCATGGGTGGGCAGAAGCCAAGGGGATGAGATTGAACAAGGCCAAGTGCAGGGTTCTACACTTTGGCCACAGCAACCCCAAGCAGTGCTACAGGCTGGGGCCAGAGTGGCTGAGAGCAGCCAGGCAGAGAGGGAGCTGGGGGTGCTGGCAGAGAGGAGCTGAAGAGGAGGCAGCAGTGCCCAGGTGGGCAGCAGAGCCAATGGCATCCTGGGCTGGCTCAGGAGCAGTGTGGGCAGCAGGACAAGGGAGGTTCTTGTGCCCCTGTGCTCAGCACTGCTCAGGCCACACCTTGAGTGCTGTGTCCAGTTCTGGGCTCCTCCATTGCAGAGAGCTGTTGAGGTGCTGGAAGGTGTTTGGAGAAGGGCAGCAAGGCTGGGGAGGGGCCTGGAGCACAGCCCTGTGAGGAGAGGCTGAGGGGGCTGGGGGTGTGCAGCCTGCAGCAGAGGAGGCTCAGGGCAGAGCTCATTGCTGCCTGCAGCTGCCTGCAGGGAGGCTGTAGCCAGGTGGGGTTGGGCTCTGCTGCCAGGCAAGCAGCAACAGAAGAAGGGGACACAGCCTGGAGCTGTGCCAGGGCAGGTCTAGGCTGGATGTTGTTAGGAAGTTCCTGTCAGAGAGAGTGATTGGCATTGGAATGGGCTGCCCAGGGAGGTGGTGGAGTCTGTGTGGCTGGAGGTGTTGAAGCCAAGCCTGGCTTGGGGCACTGAGTGCCATGGTCTGGTTGGTTGGTTGGGGCTGGGTGCTAGGTTGGGCTGGCTGAGCTTGGAGCTCTCTTCCAACCTGCTTGATTCTATGATTCTATGATCCCTGCTCTGGTCTTTGAGAACCTTCATGGAGCTCTCCTGGATAGCTCATCTGAAGCTGTTCCCTTAGCTGGGGTGACAGAGGTGGCCCCAGAGAAGAACCATGGAGCAGCTCAGCCCTGGGTGGCACTGGGCACTGCAGGGTGTTCTCTCTGAGGGCACAACAAAGTGGGGCTGCAGCACTCAGCTCCCCTTCAGCTGTTGACCCAGGTTGTCCTTCTCAGACATTTGCAAAGGTCAGGAATCTGTTGGAGAAAACAACCACAAACGATCCACGGAATCTGAAGATCTCCTTGAAGGAGGCAGTCAGCAGCATCCAGGGTAGGATGTCCCACAGTGACTGTCCCAGCTCCTGCCCACTGCCACTCCTGGACCTGTCTCTCACTGTCCAAGCAGCCCCCAAGCCGTGAATCACCTCCAGACCTTGGGGCTGACTTTGTCCTTCTCCAGGCACGGGCAGTGGGTTTAGGTGGGAATGTGGGAGAGCGAAGGCAGCTGGTGGGGTGTTGAATGCTGAACCACAGCAGGCACAAGGAGAGGTGCCAGAGAGCAAGGAGGGAGGGAGCCTCATCTCCCAAATCACCTGGTTGTGATAACAACCTGGCTCTGCCTGTGGCCTCCTCCTGTTTGATGCTCTTGCTGGAGACCATGAGCTGTTGGCAGCTTGCCACCTGGTTTTGAGCAGCTGGGAGCTGTACCCACCACAGTGTAGCTCCAGACCTTTATGGGAAGCCCCAGCAGTGCTGAAGAGGAGCCACAGCATCACCAGATCCTCCAAACCACCTGGGAGGGGGGTGTGGAGGAGACAGTTAGCAGTGCCTGTGCCCAAGGGTTTGCCACAAGGTCTGTGGGATGCCACTGGCCCTCCAAGCTGTGCTTTCTCTTCATGGGCACAAGGGCACCACAGAGGTGGTTCCACAGACCCTGCCAAGCTTGCTCCTCTCCACTCTCTTCTCCAGACTTTACTTTTGCTGACAAAGGCCATGGCCTTGTCCCCACCCGGGAATACATCAAGAAGCAGGGGCTGCAACTGATTGAGAGGAAGAAGAAGAGTGCCAAGAAGTAGCAGTTGCTCCAGGAGGACTTTGGGCCACCTTGGACCAGCCATTGTACCTTTTTTTTCCCAGCAGGTTTAATAGATCAGATCTTGTTCCTTCCTCCTAAGCCTCTGTTAAAGCTGGAATGGGAGGTTCTAGGTCACTGCTGTCAAGCAGAAGGTGCTGAGGTGGGTTTGGAGGCAGCTCCATCTCCCTGCCCCTCAGCCAGCTGCTCTCCCTGCCCAGGTGGTGCTGGGCTGGCTGGGGTCAGCTTTCCCAGCCAGGGCAAAACTGAAGGCAGGGTGATTTTCTCATCCTTGTTCCTGTGGGACCAACACCTTCCTGGGACCTCTGCCCCTCCAGGCCATTCTGGGACTCCCATGGCATCTGTCTGAGGCAGCAGTGGGGAAATGTGGGGCATGGGCTGAGACCTCTATGGGTAACAGGCCTCTGGGTGGGTGGCTTTGTGTCCATGTGTGGAAGCAGAAGGGCAGACCCTGTCTTGGAAAGGGAGAGCCACATCTGAGGTGAAGGTCCTGAGGCTGTCTGACCTGTCTGTGGACCTTTCATGCCTTGTCCCTCCCCTGGTCCCTGCACATGCTTTGTGCAACTCAGAACCCGGAGCTCAGAACATCAGGGGGTAGCTTCAGGCTGCAGGAAGGTCCCTGGAGATAAGGTCTAATCCAATGTGACCAAGGACAGCAGAGCCTTTGGGTCCAGGATGGGATCCCAGCCCTGCTGATGGAGCACCCACACACAACCATGGAGGCCACATTGCCCTCTGCCTTTGAGTCCAGGGTGGGATCCCAGCCCTGCTGATGGGGCACCCACACACAGCCATGGAGGCCACATTGCCTTCTGCCTTTGTGTCCAGGATAGGATCCCAGCCCTGCTGATGGAGCACCCACACACAGCCATGGAGGCCACATTGCCTTCTGCCTTTGTGTCCAGGATAGGATCCCAGCCCTGCTGATGGAGCACCCACACACAGCCATGGAGGCCACATTGCCTTCTGCCTTTGAGTCCAGGGTGGGATCCCAGCCCTGCTGATGGAGCACCCACACCAGACCATGAGGCCACATTGCCTTCTGCCTTTGTGTCCAGGATAGGATCCCAGCCCTGCTGATGGAGCACCCATACACAACCATGGAGGCCACATTGCCTTCTGCCTTTGGGTCCAGGATGGGATCCCAGCCCTGCTGATGGAGCACCCATACACAACCATGGAGGCCACATTGCCTTCTGCCTTTGAGTCCAGGGTGGGATCCCAGCCCTGCTGATGGAGCACCCACACACAGCCATGGAGGACACATTGCCTTCTGCCTTTGGGTCCAGGATAGGATCCCAGCCCTGCTGATGGAGCACCCACACCTGATCATGGAGGCCACATTGCCTTCTGCCTTTGGGTCCAGGATGGGATCCCAGCCCTGCTGATGGAGCACCCACACACAGCCATGGAGGCCACATTGCCTTCTGCCTTTGGGTCCAGGATAGGATCCCAGCCCTGCTGATGGAGCACCCACACACAACCATGGAGGCCACATTGCCTTCTGCCTTTGAGTCCAGGGTGGGATCCCAGCCCTGCTGATGGAGCACCCACACCTGACCATGGAGGCCACATTGCCTTCTCTACATGGTGCTGCTTCTACAAGTAGAACCAACACTGAGGGCTTCTGCTAGGGACCTGTAGTCCTTGCTGGAGACCCAGGAGAGACTCTCACCCACTGCCATGGGATGACAGCAGCATCAGCCCAAGCTTTCACTGTCATTTCTACTCAGCCTCTGTCCTTCATGTGCCACAACACCTGTGGCACCATCACTGGAGGACAGGAACAACTGGTTCTGCCAAGCCTCTCAGCAGCCTGGCAGGTCACACCAAATGCTCTTGGTGGGCTTTGTGTGACTGCAGGAATGGGGATGACACTGCCAAAAATACAGCACAACCTGGGCTGTTAGAAGGAAGCTCCAGGAACAGTGTAACGTGCAGGGAACACAGCTAATGGAGCTTCCAGGCCTCTAGCCAGACAGGTGGCCTTGTCTGCAGCCCCAAGGAGGCTCTGCAGAAGGAGCTGAAGCCCTGCAGAAGGACCTGGCCAGGCTGGCTGGCTGGGTCGAGGCCATCTGTATCAGATTCAACAGTGCCAGGTGCTGAGTCCTGCCCTTGGGTCACAGCAACCCTGTGAACAGTCCAGACTTGGGCAGAGTGGCTCAGCAGAGAAGGACCTGGGGGTGCTGGTCAACAGGAGGCTGAAGGTGAGCCAGTGTGTGCCCAGGTGGCCAAGAAGGCCAGCAGCATCCTGGCCTGGTTCAGCAGTGGTGTGGCCAGCAGGAGCAGGGCAGGGGGTGTGCAGTGCTAGGCACTGGTGGGGCCACACCTCAAACACTGGGTTTAGTTTAGGGCTCCTCACTCCAAGAGGACACTGAGGTGCTGAAGCAGGTCCAGAGAAGGGCAATGAAGCTGGGGAAGGGTCTGGAGAACAGGGCCAGCTGAGGGAGCTGGGGGTGTTTAGCCTGGTGAAGAGGAGGCTGAGGGGAAGACCTTCATCTCTCTACAGCTCCATGAGAGGAGGTTGGAACCAGCTGGGGGTTGGTCTCTTCCCCCTAGTAACAAGTGGCAGGCTGAGGAATGGTCTCAAGCTGCCCCAGGAGAAGTTTAGGTTGGACCACAGAGAGGAATTCTCCAGCAAAAGGGTTGTCAAACACTAGGAGATGACTTAGGGAGTGTGGATGTTTCCCTCAAGTGGCTTAGGAGCAGCAGCAGCAGCTGCAGGCTGTGTCTGTTAGACAACAGCCACCACCGCACTGAGTCAATAGGAGCGGCTGGAACCCAGCTGATAACACAGAGAGCCTCCAGCTGCATACACAGAGCTACCTGGGGTGTGGTTTCCTCTGGTGATGTCCTCAGGACGTTCCGAAGGCCTTCCCTTCCTCTCCGGGTGATGCAGAAACCAGCGCACAGCCTCGGGGAGCTGAGAAACACATCCCCAGCAGCGGCAGCACCAAAGCCAGCCCCCAGCCTCTGCTCGGTGTCCTGCTTCTGATGGCCTGAAGGAGGAGAAGGGGAGGAGAAGGGAAGAAAAGAGAGAATGAGAAAGAGAAGCTGGGGGGGGGGGGGGGGGGGAGAAAGAGAGAAAAGGAGAGACAGAAAAGGGGAGAAAGAGAAAGAGAAAGAAAAAGAGGGAGAAAGAGAAAGGGAGAAAAAGAAAGAGAGAAAGAGATAGAGAAAGAGGAAGAGAGAAAGAGAGAAAGAGAAGGAGAGAAAGGGGGAGAAAGAAAAAGAGAGAAAGGGAAAAAGAGGAAGAGGGAGAAAGAAAGAGGAAGAGAGAGAGAGAAAGAGGAAGAGAGAAAGAGGGAGAAAGAAAAAGAGAGAAAGAGGGAGAAAGAAAAAGAGAGAAAGATAAAAAGAGAAAGGGAGAAAGAGAAAAGGAGAAAAGGAGAGAAAGAGAGAGAAAGAAAAAGGGAGAAAGAGAAAAAGAGAAAGAGGGAGAAAGAGAAAGGGAGAAAAAGAGAGAGCAAAAGAGAGAGAGAAAGAGAGAAAAAGAGAGAGAGAAAGGGAGAAAAAGAGAGAGAGAAAGGGAGAAAAAGAGAAAGAGAAAGAGAGAAAGAGAGAAAGAGAGAAAGAGGAGGAGATAAAGGGGGAGAAAGAAAAAGAGAGAAAGGGAAAAAAGAGGAAGAGAGGGAGAGAGAGAGGAAGAGAGAAAGAGAGAAAGAGGAAGAGAGAAAGAAAAAGAGAGAAAGAGGGAGAAAGAAAAAGAGAGAAAGATAAAAAGAGAAAGGGACAAAGAGAAAAGGAGAAAAGGAGAGAAAGAGAGAAAGAAAAAGGGAGAAAGAGAAAAAGAGAAAGAGGGAGAAAGAGAAAGGGAGAAAAAGAGAGAGCAAAAGAGAGAGAGAAAGGGAGAAAAAGAGAAAGAGAAAGGGAGAAAAAGAGAAAGAGAAAGGGAGAAAAAGAGAAAGAGAAAGGGAGAAAGAGAAAGAGAATGAGAAAGAGAAAGAGAAAGAGAAAGAGAAAGAGAAAGAGAAAGAGAAAGAGAAAGAGAAAGAGAAAGAGAAAGAGAGAGAAAACGAGAGAGAGAGGGAGAAGAAGGCATCATTCTGTGGCTGGCAGAAACGAAGGATGCCTTTTCAGAGCAGGGTGGTGATGCTTTGTCTCTTGTGCTCTTCCCTGATACGCAGAGGAGCAAAGTGAGGCACCGGAAAGCTTCTGGGCAGATCTCCCTGAAGCTCTTTGGGGCCGAAGTGTTCCTTCTCTTCCTTCAGTCTCTACTAGAAGGTAGGTGGTGAAGAGCAGAGCCAACCTCCCTCAGCTGCACACAGGGTCCCCATCCTTTGGCTGCAGGCTCTTGGTCTGTTCTTTCCACTGTGGCTATGAGGAACAGAGAAGCCACAGAACATGTTGCAGGCTTCCCTTTGCCAGAGCTGGCTGGAGAAGCTGCTCTGTGGCCCCATTTGCAAGCTGCAAGCTAATCTGGGGCTATTTCAGCTGCTCTAAAGGAGGGGAAGAGCAACAGCACACAGTAGCAGAGAGCTTTCAGGTCTGCTGAACGCATCCAGCCGTGAGCAGAGGACACAAAGGCTCCCTGCTCCATCATGTGCCCTGGCTGAATGCGTTCAGACAGGGCATCCTGAATCCTCATCAGATGTGCCAGGCCAGGAGAAGATGTGGCACCCTGCCAGGCCAGGAGAGGATGTGGCACTCTGCCAGGCAGCAGCTCACAGCCACACAGTGTCAGGGTGCAATCGGCCTGACTGCTGCTGCCAGGGCCAGAGCTGGGAGAGGCGGCAGGGAAAATGGATGTGACAAGTGGTGGAGAGCTGTGAGAGAGAGTGAGGAGAGACCAGGCACAGTGCCTTGGCTTCTGGATTAAAATAACCTCAGGCCCAACCATGGGGGCCCCAGGAAGGCAGCAGCAGGTTGAAGAGCAGCCCAGCAGCATCCAGGCATCCTCCTGCCAAGGCAACCCCTGGGTCAGGCAGGACCTCACTGCTTGGAGCAACCTGCAATGGGCAGAGGAGCTGCATGGGACATGGCAGGGCACTGTCCTCACCACAAGGACTGTAGGGCAGGACAACCATGCAGGATGTTCTGCACTTCGGCCACAACAACCCCAGGCAGCACTACAGGCTGGGGCCAGAGTGGCTGAGAGCAGCCAGGCAGAGAGGGAGCTGGGGGTGCTGGGAGAGAGGAGCTGCAGAGGAGGCAGCAGTGCCCAGGTGGGCAGCAGAGCCAATGGCATCCTGGGCTGGCTCAGGAGCAGTGTGGGCAGCAGGACAAGGGAGGTTCTTGTGCCCCTGTGCTCAGCACTGCTCAGGCCACACCTGGAGTGCTGTGTCCAGTTCTGGGCTCCTCAGTTCAAGAGAGATGTTGAGGTGCTGGAAGGTGTTTGGAGAAGGGCAGCAAGGCTGGGGAGGGGCCTGGAGCACAGCCCTGTGAGGAGAGGCTGAGGGAGCTGGGGGGGTGCAGCTTGGAGAGGAGAGGGCTTCAGGGGAACCTTAGAGCTGCCTGCCAGTGCCTGAAGGGATCCTACAGGAAGGCTGCAGAGGGACCTTTCCTGAGGGTGTCTAGAGACAGGAGAAGGGGGAATGTGTTGCAGCTGAGGCAGAGCAGGCTTAGACTGGAGCTGAGGAAGAAGTTCTTATGAGACTCTGGAATGGATTGCCCAGAGAGGCTGTGGCTGCCTCCTCCATTGGGGTGTTCAAGGCCAGGTTGGGTGAGCCCTGGAGCCACCAAGTCTAGTTGAGAGATGTCCCTGCCCATGGCAGGCTGCAGCTGGTCTGTGAGACCCCTTCCAACGGGACCTGTTCTCTGGTTCCACCAAACAGAGGGAGGGGAGCTAAGGGCTGACACCAGTTGGGCTCTCATTCGGGCGCAGCCACAGGGGTGGGGGATGCACAGCCTAGGGAAGAAGGAGAAGAGAAACTTGCTTTTTTCTGCCCTGCCAATCCCACATTTCCCTCCCCTGCAGTGCCTGCCAACATCTCCACGGGAGATGCAGCAGTGATTGCTTCAGGCAGCACCAGGGAGAGACCCAAAATAGGCCAGCAGAGAGCCTGCGCCGGAGCCTTCGCCGCACGGAAATGCCTCTGCCCTGCGAGGCTTGCAGGGGCTTTGGGCCTCTTCAGTTCTAAAGATGCCATCAGAATCGCAGGGGATGAAGCACAGTGAGGGCTAGGTGCAGACTGGGATCAGCACCACAGCCTCAGCCCTGGGTTTTATCCTCCAGGCGAAAGGGGAACCAGGCTAAATCGGCCAGTCCGGGGCTCAGGCAAGAGGTTCTGTTGGCTGGGCTGGAAGAAGGAGGTGCAGGCAGAGTCACCAGCGTGGAGATTGGTCTTGGAGCAGTGGGAGCTGTGAGGGTAGGGGGCAGGAGGAGGGAGGTTTGTGGATCCAAGCCTTTGGGGTGAGAGCTGCTTCCAACCTGAGGAAGCGCAGAGCTTTGCCGTCTCCCTCTCGGTGCTGAGGGTTAATGCTCATGGTGGTGGTACCAGGAGGCTGAGAACCTCTGCTGGCATCAGGAGACAGGGGTGGGCCTCAGCATCTTGCCCAAATGGAGAGGCTGAGGGAGCTGGGGGTGTGCAGCCTGCAGAAGAGGAGGCTCAGGGCAGAGCTCATTGCTGCCTGCAGCTGCCTGCAGGGAGGCTGTAGCCAGGTGGGGTTGGGCTCTGCTGCCAGACAGCCAACAACAGAAGAAGGAGACACAGCCTGGAGC
This sequence comes from Pogoniulus pusillus, assembly GCF_015220805.1. Classification (NCBI taxonomy): domain Eukaryota; kingdom Metazoa; phylum Chordata; class Aves; order Piciformes; family Lybiidae; genus Pogoniulus; species Pogoniulus pusillus. Next base: position 3,954,723 of record NC_087290.1, on the reverse strand, counting down.
TGTGCCAGGGCAGGTCTAGGCTGGATGTTGTTAGGAAGTTCCTGGCAGAGAGAGTGATTGGCATTGGAATGGGCTGCCCATGGAGGTGGTGGAGTCTGTGTGGCTGGAGGTGTTCAGGCAGATCCTGGCTGGGGCACTTAGTGCCATGGTGTGGTTGATTGGCCAGGGCTGGGTGCTAGGTTGGGCTGGCTGAGCTTGGAGCTCTCTTCCAACCTGCTTGATTCTGTGATTCTATAGGGGGAGGGAGGTGGGACTGAGACACCACTGGAAAATTAGGGAAGGATCCCACAGGGCTTTCCTGCCCTAACTCCAAGCCAAGGCAAGGGAGAAGGTGCAGCAGGCAGTGGCTGGGGCTGGCAGCTCCTCACAAGGAAGCTTTTCTGCACGGCAGAGATGTTGCAGCCCTCAGACTGCTCAGTGGCCTCCTCTGGACCAGCTATACCACATCCATGTCTTGTGCTGGGGAGCCTCAGGGCTGAACACAGTGCTCCAGTGGGGTTTGAGGAGAGAGGAGAAGATGGGGACCATCCTTCCCCTTCATCTGCTGGGCACATATCCCAGGAGGTGCTTGGCTTTCTGGGCTGCAAGCACACATTGCCAGCTCATGTCCCATTTGTCACATACCAGTACTCCCCAGTCCTTCTCCACAGGGCTGCTCTCCATCCATCCTTCCATCCATCCATCCATCCATCCATCCATCCATCCATCCATTCATCCATCCATCCTTCCATCCATCCATCCATCCATCCATCCATTCATCCATCCATCCATCCTTCCATCCATCCATCCATCCATCCATCCATCCTTCCATCCATCCATCCATCCATCCATCCATCCATCCTTCCATCCATCCATCCATCCATCCATCCATCCCCCACTCTGTGCTGGTACTGAGGATTGCCCCAACCCAGGTGCAGAACCTTGCAATTGGCCAGGTTGGACTTCATGGAGCCAGCCTGTCCAGGTCCCTCCAGATGCCACCCCATGCCTCCAGCACATTGCCTGCACCACTCAGCTTGGTGGGAAACCAGACCTGGCCTGTGTCTTATGGTATCAGAGACTCATTTTGGCTGGAAAAGCTCTTTAAGCTCATCCAGCCCAACCATTCCCTAACTCTACCAAGGTTGGTGCTAACCCACAGCCCTCAGCACCACATCTACACAGCTTTCTAGCACCTCCAGGGATGGGGATTCAAGCACCTCCCTGGGGAGTCTGTCTTTGAGAAGACTTTCAGTGAAGGAATTTCATCTAATGCCCAATCTAAACAGAGAGGTTTGCCCAAAGGTGTCCCAGTTCCATTGGGGGTGACCCATAGAATCCTGAGTGCTGCAGAGACCATCAAAAGGCAGAGCCTGACCTTAGCTCTCTGCCAAAGACCTCTGGGCAACTACCTGGAAATGATTTGGCCACTTGAGCAGCTAAAAAGGCTACAGCCAGCACTGAGCAGGCTTTCACCATCCCCACGAGGAGAGAGATGATGGTGTGGGATGGAGCTGCTCTCACTCAGGACCTCTCTGGCTTTGAGAGCAGGGTTTGTCTGGGAGGAATATTGATGGGAGATGTTTGTGTTCTGCCTCAGGCCAGCTGAAGATCAGAAACGAGGAGGAGAGTGACTGCCAAACCCTCTTCACTGACCTGATTGGCTCCATCTTACCTTGGGAAGGAGGCAGCTGGCACTTGGCCCAGCCTGGCAGAGCTGCAGGAAACCAGAAGCAGCCAAAAGCAGAGCCTCCTTCTGTGCTCCTTTCCCTGGGACACCACAGAGCAGAGTCCATGGGACAAAGCCTGCCTGAGCTCCCACTGCCTTTGGAGGCAGCTCTGCCACACGAGGAGTGGCAGCACAAGGGGGTTAAACTGAGAGAGGAAGATTCAGGCTGGAGAGAAGGGAGGAATTTTACACTAAGGGTGGTGAGAGCCTGGCCCAGGTTGTCCACAGAGGTGGGCACAGGTCACCCACAGAGCTGCCCCATCCCTGGAACCACTCCAGGTCAGGTTGTTTGGGTTTCTGAGCAACCTGCTCTAGTTGGGGATGTCCCTGCTGGCTGCAGGGGGTTGGACTGGGTGACCTTTAATGATCCCTTCCAGCTCAAACCAGTCTGTAACTGTGCCCACCTGTGCCAGGTGAGGTGGTTGAGGGATGTGAGAGCTTTGGGGTGCCCAGGGATGCGTGGGGTGCAGGGGGACAGACACAGCCCTGTGCCATGCATGTGATGGCAGCTGCTGGGTGTCACAGACACACAGTCACCCCCACATGCTGCCCTGGGCTGAGACCAAGCTTGCACGAGTGTTCACTCACCCCAGTGCCACTCAGCCCACCCTTCCTACCCCTGACAACTCCTGGCAGAGCCAAACTGGGGTCACTGAGTGTTGGTACTCACAGGGGATGCCCAACCACGCTGAGTGCCCATGGTGCTTCCCAGCAGGGCTCACCCCACCACGGGGGGGGATCATGAGGGTGTGTGGTGAGCTCTTGCTTCCCACACTGTCTCCCACCAGGTTCCTATCATGACTCCAAACACAGAAGCACTGGGGCCATGGGACCCCAAAGCAGGACATGAGAGGGGAGCAGGCCAGGAGCAAGCAGGGAGGGCTCTGCCCTGCTGAGACCTCATCTTGAGCACTGCCTTCAGTTCTGGGCTCCCCAGTTGCAGAGGGACAGGGATCTGCTGGAGAGGGTCCAGCAGAGGACTGTGAGGATGATGAGGGGACTGGAGCACTGCCTGGTGAGGAGAGGCTGAGGGCCCTGGGGCTGCTTAGTCTGGAGAAGAGAAGCCTGAGAGGGGATTGAATCAATGTCTATAACTCTCTAAGGGCTGGGGGTCAGGAGGGGGGGACAGGCTCTGCTCACTGCTCCCTGGGATAGGACAAGCAGCAATGGATGGAAGCTGCAGCACAGGGGGGGACTCCTTACTGTAAGGGTCAGCTCAGCACAAGGGGGAACTCCTTACTGTAAGGGTCCCAGAGCCCTGGCACAGGCTGCCCAGAGAGGTTGTGGAGTCTCCTTTTGTGGAGCCTTTCCAGGCCTGTCTGGATGTGTTCCTGTGTGCCCTGAGCTGGATTGTGTGGTCCTGCTCTGGCAGGGAGCTTGGACTGGATGATCTCTTTGGGTCCCTTCCAACCCCTAACATCCTGTGAGCTGTGAGCTCATCCTCTGTGTTCCCCAGAGCTGAGTCCCACCCCTCCCCACGCTGGGTGTCTCCGTAGGTGCAGCACAGCCCCCACCACCACCACCTCCCCAGTGTCCATTTGGAGCCTTTGCTAGGGAAAAAGAAAAGGGGACAGGAGACAGAAACCATGAGGTCAGCCACCATCACCCCCCCCCCTCCTCCACTTCTCATCTCCCTGGGGACAGGGGGTGCCCACCACCCCCCCAGAAGGCACTGGGGGCTGCAGACAAGCCAGGTCAGCTGTATTTATTGAGAACAGTTGTGGAGGGATAAAAATATTTCCACGAGCTCTATCTATAAGAATGTATAAACCTAGGCTCTGCTCAGCCCTCAGCAAGCACCTCTCTGCCCACCCTGCCAAGGGAGCTTCCTCGGTAAGAAAACAGCAAGGTTAAAAAAAGGAAAGCACTAAAGAGACCCTCTGGGACCCTGCCCCTAAGGTCCTTGCCCGGGGTGGGTCAAGGGACCCTCTGCCTGGCACAGGGATGTGAGTGGCACATGCTGGATGCTGCCCCAGCAGCCTGCAGCACTCACCCCACCACCCCCCCCAGCCTCATTCAAACACAGCCTCCCTCCCCCCCCTTCCTTGGTGCAAACCCAAGGTGAGCCCACCCAGGGGACCCCCAATCAGGTGGCCCTGCCAGGGAGGGGATGTCTCCATGCCAGCAAGCTGCCAGTGATCCTTCTGCTCCCCCTTCTGCCTCCACCTTGCAGCCTCAGTGTCCCCTTTCGTTTTTCACCCATACCCAGGGGGTGCAGGGAGCTGGGGGGGGGGGGGCTCAGGTGCAACTCCCAGAGGATGTCCTGTGACTGCTGGCCAGGAGGTGCAGGCCAGGGCTTGCCCGGGGGACACACAGCAGTGCTTTGCCGAGAAGAAACACAGCTGAGGACAGCCTGAGGGGGACACAGGGACATGACATAGGCGGATGGGGACAGCCTGGAGGGCACACACCACAGTGCCCTGCAGGGCAGCAGCACCCACGGGCACACGCCACAGTGCCCTGCAGGGCAGCAGCACCCACGGGCACACGCCACAGTGCCCTGCAGGGCAGCAGCACCCACGGGCACACACCACAGTGCTCTGCAGGGCAGCAGCACCCACGGGCACACACCACAGTGCCCTGCAGGGCAGCAGCACCCACGGGCACACGCCACAGTGCCCTGCAGGGCAGCAGCACCCACGGGCACACACCACAGTGCCCTGCAGGGCAGCAGCACCCACGGGCACACGCCACTGTGCCCTGCAGGGCAGCAGCACCCACGGGCACACGCCACAGTGCTCTGCAGGGCAGCAGCACCCACGGGCACACACCACAGTGCCCTGCAGGGCAGCAGCACCCACGGGCACACACCACAGTGCCCTGCAGGGCAGCAGCACCCACGGGCACACGCCACAGTGCTCTGCAGGGCAGCAGCACCCATGGGGACACGGGAGGGGATCATGGGCACACACCACAGTGCCTTGCAGGGCAGCAGCACCCACGGGCACACACCACAGTGCCCTGCAGGGCAGCAGCACCCACGAGCACACACCACAGTGCCCTGCAGGGCAGCAGCACCCACGGGCACACGCCACAGTGCTCTGCAGGGCAGCAGCACCCATGGGGACACGGGAGGGGATCATGGGCACACACCACAGTGCCTTGCAGGGCAGCAGCACCCACGGGGACACAGGAGGAGTTCGTGGGGACACACTACAGTGCTCTGCAGGGCAGCAACAGTGATAAGGACATCAGAGGGGAATATAAGGACACACTGCAGTGCTTTGCTGGGGACATCCTTGCAGGACATACTGATGCAGAGGCCAGGAAGCAGCACAGACAGGGACAACCTAGGGACACAGAGGGATACCACAGTCAAGCAGCACCAGGGGCTGAAACACCAGCGAGGGATGATGCTGTTGGCATGGGCTGGGACACACCATGGGCATGGGACAGTCATTATTGCTTTACAGGGACAACCTGAAGAGGGGACCCAGCCTCTGATTTGGGATTCAAGGGACTTCTTCTGGGCACTTGTGCTTTCCCAGTGCTCCCCACACCATGGCTGTCTCCCATCACACCCCTGAGCCTCCATCCCTCCTTGTACCGATGCTGACATGGGGATAACCAAGGGGCTGAGAGCCAGCTGCCACCCTGGCCAGGATGGTGGCTGTCCCTCCATCCCCTTAGCCACCTGCAGTCCCCAGGAACTGCTGCTCTCCCCGTGCCAGCAAAGGCCAGAGGAGAGCAACCCTGTCCCCCCACAGCAGGGCCCAGTCCCCCCTCCCTCCCCTCTTGCCTTAAGCCAGGGCTAAGCTGAGTGCAAAGGCTGTAAGCAGGCAGCCCGAGGTGACACGGGGACAAGGGGCACGACACGGGGCACAGGCTGGCTGCCGACTCTCCCCAGAGCTGTGAAGGAAACAGGGAAAGCCAAACCTCGGGGGACAAAGCAATCCACAGCCTGGAGGGGCTGGGAGGCAGCTGGGGCAGTGACCTGGCTGGGGCAGGGGACTGCCAGGCTGGGTGCCCGGTGCCCTGGCTGTCCCCAGTGGCTAAGGCGATGCCGCAGCAGCTTAAGGTGACGGTGCAGTGTCGGTACCGAGTGTCACAGCAGGGCTGGGGCGGGATGGAGCTGATGTAAACATTTCTGATCTGGGGGAGGGCCAGGAGAAGGAGGAGGAGAAGAAGGAGGAGGAGGAGGAGGATGGGGGAGGGGATGGCTAGTGAGAGTCCTTCATCTGCTTCTGGATCTTCTGCAGCATCTCCTGCATCCGCCGCAGCTGGAAGAAAGCAGAGCAGGGGTGGGGGTGGGATGCTGGCACCCTCCAGCCAAGCAGGCAACTTGACCCCTGAGTAGGCTGGGACCACCAAGAGCTGTGGGTTGGGAAGGTGGAGGGGAAAGAGTCAACTGCTCCCACCAAGAGCTGTGGGTTGGGAAGGTGGAGGGGAAAGAGTCAGCTGCTCCCACCAAGAGCTGTGGGTTGGGAAGGTGGAGGGGAAAGAGTCAACTGCTCCCACCAAGAGCTGTGGGTTGGGAAGGTGGAGGGGAAAGAGTCAACTGCTCCCACCAAGAGCTGTGGGTTGGGAAGGTGGAGGGGAAAGAGTCAGCTGCTCCCACCAAGAGCTGTGGGTTGGGAAGGTGGAGGGGAAAGAGTCAACTGCTCCCACCAAGAGCTGTGTGCTGGGAAGGTGGAGGGGAAAGAGTCAACTGCTCCCACCAAGAGCTGTGTGCTGGGAAAGGGAGGAGAGGTGCAGAACCCCAGAATGCATCTGCCTGGAAAGGACACTCAAAGGTCATCTTGTCTAACCCCCCCCCCCCAGCCACCAACCTAAAAGCTGTGTGCTGGGCGGTGAGGGGAACCCTCTGATGCACCTCCAACACCCCCTCACTGCAGCCTGAGGAGCAGCAGCTGCTGAGATGCAGCAGGAGGGGTGGCCCCATGTGGCTGGGCCATGGCTGGGGCTGGGGCTGGGGATGTGATGAGGGTGGTCAGGGGGGCTCAGCTGCCCCCCCCGCACTCACCTCCTCGTCCTTCTCCCGGATGAGCTTCTCCGTCTCCACATCGGGCACCGGGGGGATGACAGGGATGGGGAAGTCTGTCCCACTCTCTCGTGTCAGCTTGCTGTGGGCAGAGAGAAGAGCTAAGGAGGTTCCCTCAGCACTGCCAGTCCCCGTGGGGGACATTTCCTCATGGGTGCTCCAGCCCTGGAGACTTGAAGCCTCACAGGTACCCACCCTGAGCATCCTTGGCCAGGGCCATGCTTGGCCCTTTCTTGACAGGGGGACACACATAGGCAGCTCTGGGCATCCCCCCAAACCCTGGCACCCCTGGCCTGCTGCAAAACAATGTGAGAGGAGCCAGGGAGGCAGCAGCACAGCAAGGGGTGGTAGGGACCCCTAAGGGTGCAGGGCCCTGCCTGGGTGCTTTTTGCTGGGGTCAGGATCCTCTCACCCAACGTTTTCTGTGCTATTGAACTTGGCATCTCCCTCTTCTCTCACAGCCCTATTGTAGGGCAGGCAGCCTGCTGCCCCACCAGCCTCGGGCATGCTCCACATCCCTTTCCCCAAGCTCCTGCTCCTGCTCAAGCCCATCCCTGCTGGAGGGAGCTGCCGGCATCCCCTCGGGGCCACCGCAGCGCGCAGGAGCGCAGCTGTCCAATCGATGGCATCTCCCATCGCCGGCTTCTCCCCTGCCCACAGCTGCGGGGAGGGATCTGCTGGATCCCTATGGAAGCCACACACTGCCCCAGCGGGTGTCCACGTGGTCGTGGCACTGCCACCACGGCTGGCAGAGGTCATGCGTGCTGCCACGTGCTGCCACCCGGTGCCACCGCCGGGCAGCCTCTCTGCAGGCAAAGGGGTGATGAACAGGGCGGATGTCGCAGGGCTGCGGGGGTCCCCTTGTGCCTGAGGGGCTGTGCCAGCGTGCCATGGCAAGAGGATGGCTTTGGGCCACGTTTTGAGCTGCTTTGCAAGTCGCTGCCCGTTGTCACGGCTCCTCACCGTAGGGGGACCCAGAGGGGAGCACATCGAGCTCCTTCCATCCTCGGCAGCCAGGCAAGGCTTGAGCTGGGCATTGGCAATGAGGCAAGGAGCTTCACCAGCACAGGACAAGCTGCCTTCCCATGAAAGGCTCCGAGGTTTTCCTACTGCTGCCTTCTACACCCCAAAATCACATCCCCTGGGAGGGCAGCAGGAGGGGGGTGCCCATCCTGCAGCCCTCCCCTTGGGTAGCCTTTGGCAGGGATGAATCCTGGTGCCACCAAACGGTGGCATGCCTCCCCTACACCACTTCTCCTGGGTGAGCTGGGGTGATGCCACCAGCACACAGCATCCTCTTGGCACTGCCCAATGGTGCCAGCATCCCAAGGGCAGCTTGTGCGGGCAATGAGTGGGTGGGTGGCCACAGGGCCAGGACTCCCCAAGAGTGGCTGCCTGGCCCTTGCGTGGGCACAGAAGGACCAAGACAGCATTGGGTACCAGCAAGTACTTTATGTAGGGGCCAGGGGGTGGGGCAGGGGGGAGGAAGGAAGGTGGTAGGGGCCCAGGGTGGCCCTGGCCAGATCCCGGCTCAGTCGGAGCAGCAGCCGGCACAGCACAGCCTCAGCACGCAGGGACGCCGCCTTCGGAGGCACGGACAGAGACACCAGCTTAGAGGCACCTACAGCCACCAGCAGCCCCTCTGCTCAGCCTCTCCCCACCCACCCTGCTCCTGCCCCGCCCCCTCCCACACTGCTCCGGACCCCAGATGGAGGTCCCTCAACTAGGGACTCTGCTTTGAAGGACTCCCCCTAGCATCTTGGGGTGGCTAAAGAGAATGTGACTGCCAGGAAACCAGCTGGCACTGGTGGCAGAGCCCCAGCATCAGCTCCTTGCTTGGCTCCTGCTCCAACCCTGGAGCTGGAAAGGACACAGGATTTTCCCCCTCACTGCTGGAGCATCTTCCCCTTCAGACAGACCCAACCCCGGGGGCAAAACACAGAATCTTTAGCTGACCCCACCAGGGTCCCCTTTGCTGCCAGAGAATTTTCCCCCACCCAACCAGCCAGCCCCAGCCATGGCAGGGACAGAGTCCCCATGACTGCTAGAGAATCTCCCCTCCAGTCAGGTTGGGGGACACACAAGGTCCTCATCATTGCTAAAGCATCCCACTCTAGCCAGGTTGGGGGTGACACAAGGTCCCCATCACTGCTAAAGCATCCCAATCCACCAGGTTGGGGGGATACAGGGTCCTCATCACTGATAGAGCATCCCAATCCACCAGGTTGGGGGGGATACAGGGTCCTCATCACTGATAGAGCATCCCAATCGACCAGGTTGGGGGGATACAGGGTCCTCATCACTGATAGAGCATCCCAATCCACCAGGTTGGGGGGGATACAGGGTCCTCATCACAGATAGAGCATCCCAATCCACCAAGTTGGGGGGATACAGGGTCCTCATCACTGATAGAGCATCCCCCTCCAGGCAGGTTGGAGTGACACAGGGACCCCATCAGTGACAGAGCATCCTACTGTATCCAGGCTGGGAACACACAGGGTCCCCATTGTTGCCAGAACACCTCCCCACCCTCAGCCAGCCCCAGCTCAGTGGCACAGGAAGGACCCTTCCCACCACCACACCAGGACCCCCCCACCGCACTGCCGACGTTTCCTCACCACATCACTCAGCAGGGACCTGCACACAGCCCCAGCCTCCCTCTCCGAGATCACTCACGATGGGCTGGGGTCACTCCAAAGAGAGAAGACACGCACACACACCCCCCCCAGCACCACCCCCCCCCTCCCCGCGCCCCTCCCCCAGCCCGACAGCCCTCTCCCAGCCCCGTACTTGCGGTTCCTCTCCTTCACCACCATGCGGGTCATGCTCTGGATGCACTGCGTGCGGTAGTTCTCGTAGTGGGTTTCCCGTGTCACGTCCTTGAGGTCCTGCATGTGGGTCCTCACCAGCATCGTCCGCAGCTTCACGAAGTCGCAGTGGGATGGGTTCTCCACTGCGGGGGAGCCAGGGGTCAGGGGGCCACAGCCAGTCCCCTCCCCCACACACCCCCTAACCTCCCCCTGCCCCAGGCTGAGCAGCATGGAGATGTGGCATGCGATGCTGTCCCATCCCTGAAGACACTCAAGGTCAGGCTTGGTGGAGCTCTCAGCAGCCTGCTCTAGTTAGGGATGTCCCTGCTGACTGCAGGGCAGTTGAATGAGGTGAGCTCTGGGGGTCCCTTCCAACCCAGGGCATGCTGTGCTGTCCCCATCCCCACAGGGCTGGTGGCACAGGGGCGGCACAGCCCAGCGTTACCTTCCACGATGCCCCAGGGGTACAGCCGCCCGCGGACACGCCGGCCCTTGGCCTCCACGATGGTGTTGCTGCCAATGACAGCGAAGGGGATGCTCTCCTGTAGGAGACAGCAGGGGTCAGCAGGGTATGGTCCTGCCCACCATGGCTCACGTCCCTCCCCCCCCACATCTCTGCTGTATCCAGCATCCATTCAGCAAGACACCCAGGAGATAGGGAGGTGAGACAGCAGGTATCATGGCATGAGCTTCTCAATCCCATCCTACCAAGCTGTGAGTGGCACATCCTGGGGTCTTGGTGGCATGCCCAATGTAGTGCATCACTATTATTTTTCTGGTCACAGCCAAAGATCTAATTTCTCTCATTAAAATATTCCAGTTAGCCTCAAACCAGCACACCCCACCATGCTGGAGCTGCTGGAGGGTTTGCATGGCCCCAGAAGGTCCAAGGGTACTCCAGGATGATAAGTTCTCCCTACTGGGATACTGGGAATGGGAAATGACTTTGAAAGGTCACCTCAAACCATTCAATGACTCACCTTCAGTGCCTGGTCCTGCAGCTTGAACTCCTCATCCTCATCTGAGTCACACTCAGGGAACTGGTAGATGCGGATGCCGTAGTGGTCAATCTCCTCCCGGATCTGGAAGCAGACAGCTCTGCTGAGCACAAGGCTCTGGCCCCTGGCAGTGTGGTGAGAAGCACCCACAAAAGCCCAGCTCCTGCAGGAATGCCCTATCTAGATGTCATGGACAGCCCCTTGCACCCTTCCAGCTCCCAGATGAGCACCAGGGAGGTGTCTCTTTGGTGGTCGCATGCTCTGCAGTGCTGTGAGCATGAAGGATGCTCCATGGCAAAGCCCAGGCAGGGGCTGGAAAGAGCCCCCAGCCAAGCAAAGACCCCAGTCCCCAAGGCAGTCCCTCCCCCAGGTACCCAGTGAGACGTCTCCAGGCTGCAGCCTGCCCTTACCTTGTTCTTCATGCGCTCCACCTCGGTGGGGGTCAGGGTGTCAGCCTTGGCCAGCACAGGCACGATGTTCACCCGCTGGTGCAGGGCTCTCATGAACTCCACATCCAGGGGCCGGAGGCTGTGGGGGGAGCCTGGTGAGCAGTGTCCCACCGTGCCCCTTCCCCAGCACCCCCCCATCCCAGCAGCACAGGCAGGGGCTGCCCATACCCGTGGCCGAAGGGTGAGATGAAGTAGATGCAGCAGTGGACGCGGTTGTCCTGGATGTTCTTGCGGTTGAGGCCACTTTCATCACGGAAGTACTGCTCAAACTGCTGGTCAATGTAGTCAGCCACTGGCTTCCAGCTGTGAGGGCAAGTAGGTGACCATCTGAATCCTTGGCCAGCACCCTCATGCCCTCCCTGCACCCCCAGCTCAACACTTCCCATGGCTCAGCATCACCTCAGAAGCTGCGGGCATCCCACTCTCGGAGCCGCTGGCACCCACGGTGGCGTTACCCAGCCCTGGAGACCCCCCAGCACCCCCTGCATGGGACTCACCACTCAGTGTTGTTGACAGCATCACCAAAGCCTGGCGTGTCCACGATGGTCAGGCGCAGCTTGACGCCCTTCTCCTCGATGTCCACCACGTGCTTGGTGATCTCCACTGTCTGCGTGATGCGCTCTGCGGCAGCAAGGAGCGTCCCCACAGGGGGGAACTCGGGGTGAGAGGTGTTAGGAGTGACATGGGGAGATGGATGCTGCAGCACCCAGGTGTCACCCCTACCCCAGGAAGCTGGGGCGGCTTTGCAGGATCAGCCTTGACGTGCACTGGGATTCAGCTTTAAGCTGGAAGAGGGGAGCTGTAGGCTGGATACTGGGAAGGAATTCTTTCCAGTGAGGGCAGTGAGACACTGGAACAGGTCTGTGGGACCCACAGCTGTGGGTCCCTGGAGGTATTCAAGGTCAGGCTGGATGAGGCCTCGAGCAGCCTGGTTTAGTGGAAGGTGTTCCTGCTCATGGTAGAGGGGGCTTGGAACTAGAGGATCTTTCAGGTCCCTTCCAAACCGTCTTAGGAACCTATGAATCTCCAAGCTATGCTCCCCACCCCCATCCACGTGGACGTGCACCCATCCCTGGGTGGCAGTCCCACCACTACCTCTATGACAGCTCCAGCAGCACAGGGAGCTACTGGGACTGAGCATCACTGTGTGAGCATTTTTGGCTGCCTGTACCCCCTACTTGTGACCCCATGGCTCCAGGACTGCAGGTGTCTCTTGCCTCCCAGGACCTCTCCATATCTCTGCAGCCCCAAAAACACTCCCGTTGCATCCTGTGTGTGGCCACAGGGGTCTGGTTTTTGCTCCAAGCAACGAGACCAAAGCAAACAACCTCCTCCAAACAATCCAAACAAGCCCTGAGGGTTTGGGCAAGTTCGGGCAATGCTCAGTCAAAGCCTGGCTGCAGCTGAGCCAGCTCTGTCCCCTGACTCCCCACTGCCCACAGCCTCCCAGAGCAGCTCCAGCAGACCCTCAACAAGCTGGGGCCTGTTTTCCCAACAGGAACAAAGTCCCCACGGGGGTTCCTTGTGCAGGGCAGGGGAAGTCTCTGCTGCCTTAAAGTGGTCCCAGTGTCACTGGGCAGCTGGCAATGTGCCTTGCAATGCTTCAGAGACCTGCCAGAGCCCAGTTGGGCAAGGGGAAGGGCTGCAGACCCTGGGAGTGGCACAGGGCTCTGCCACCTCCTCCAGGAGGCCCAGGACTCCCCACTGGGACTGTTGTCCTCCTCACCTTCAGCGTTCAGCAGCTTGCGGTCTCTGTACATGTCCGTCAGGAAGAGGCTGTTGACCAGGGTGGACTTACCCAGCCCAGATTCTCCTAGGGCAAGGGGGATAAGGGTAAGGGAGGGGAAGCTGATGCACTCCCACCCCACTCCAGGGATTTATGGGATCCAGAGTGGGGTCAACATTCCCCATAGCAGGCAGAGCCCCTCCATACCTGCCACCATGAGGGTGAAATCAAAGCCTTTCTTCACTGACTTCCGATGGACTTGGTTGGGCAGCGTGGCAAAGCCCACGTACTCCTTATCATCCTGTGGGCACAGAGGATGTGGGACTAGAGGACATCACCATCCCACTGCCCTCAGTCTGGCAGGACACCCCTTCCCCCCCCCCCCCCGAACCTCCTAAGGGATCCTCCAGGATTGGAGTGCTGTAGGATGTGGCCACCCATTGGGTTTGGAGAGTGGGAACATCCTCCAGCACGACTCCTGCAGCCCCTCACACCATGTCCCCTTCAGCCCTCCCCACGGACACGTCCTGCACCTCAGAGGAGTCGTAGGGGTCCAGCTGCCCCCAGGGGCTCCGTGGGCGGTTGGGGCTGGGGGGTGGAGGGGCCGCGATGTGCTGCTGGAAATCTGAGGGCCGTGCCCGGGAGAAGATCCTGGAGTCCCTTTCGTCAGCAGATTCCTCAGAGGGGACCCTGCCCACGCCGGGGGGGGGGTGGCCGGCCTCCCGCCGGCTCTCCGAGGGCTCCACCTTCCTGGGGCTGTCGGCCGAGGGGCAATCTCGCAGGAACTGGGTCAGCTCAGCCTCCTCCGAGTCCTCCTTCAGGAAACGCTTTATCTGGGGACCAAGGAAGGAGATAACAGCGATGGTGGCAGGGCCAGCTCGAGGTGGCATCACCCACCTTAGCATCACAAGTCCCCCCAGGCTGCAGCAGCCAGGCACATGCACCCCAAGGATGGCAGGGATGGAAGGAGAGGGAGGACTGGCCACCACCCTGGGGTCAGCCGAGGGGGTGGCAGTGGGGACAGCCATGGTCCCATGCACCCTGGGCGCTTACGGCGTGTGGCACAGGGACAGCAGCCAGCTCCTGGCACTCCGAGAGACAGAGACCTTTCCCCTGGGCACCCTGCCGCTCCTCAGGGTCTTCTGGGTTAGCCAGGACACTCACACAGCCCATGGCCTGCCAGGACGACAGGGAGGGGGTGCCAGGGAGGAGGGAGAGACACCAAGAAGAGACAAGGAGTGGAGGAGCTGGCAGGAGGGCCGAGCCCAGTGGGGAGGTAGATGGTGGGCAGGTGTCTGCCTGGGCACCCCCACCTGCCCACTCACAGGGGTGATGGCACAAGGGACTCCCATCCCTGCAGGATGGGACCTGACCCACGGCCATCCTCAGCCTCAGGTGCCAAAGGGCTACAAACCCTCTGGCCGTGCCCTCACCCGCACCAGGACCCCGACACTCCCTCACCCCAGCTCTGCCCATCCCAGAGCTGGTGCAGGCAGTCAGCCCCAGCAGGGATCTGAGGGGCCAGGCACAGTGGTCCCCAGGCTGGTGGCCCTGTGGGGTGGCGGGGCTGGGATGAGGGACAGGGAGGCTGGGGCTGGGATGGTTCCACATCCTGTTTACAAGCACTGCTGGGAGGAGACGCGTTCCCAAGGGCACGTCCGGCAGCGGGTCCCGCAGGAGCAAACCCTCCTGCCAGCGGGCACCAGAGTCCCCCACTGCCTCACCGGGGCAAGTGCCAGCTGACTTCAGCCCTATGGGCAAAAAGAGACACGCACACACCCCCAAACGACGGGCACGCAGGGTGTGGGGAAGCCTCCAACTCTGCAGGCTGACATCTAGGGGTCAGTGCCCCCCCCAGACCGGCGCCCTGAGGCGAGAGCCCTCCGTGGGCACACGTGTCCTGCGCCATCCCGTGTGCCCGCTCCATCGGCGGGGCGCAGCCGTGCCGGCGGCAAGGCGACGCGCACCGAGCAGCGGGCTGGAAACAAGGTCACGGCGCCGGGGGGCTGCGCTCGCACGCCTGCCCCCGCTCCCCGCTGCCGCCGCAGCCACCGACGGGCACTGCGGGACACTGTGCCGGGCTGCGAAAGGCAGCAGGTGCCCCCCATGGTGTGGGCTGCGAGGCTCCCGTGTTCCACTCTCTGCCGCACAGCATCCTCTTCCTCACCGACCCTAACCCTGGAGGGGGGCTCAGCACTAACCTCCAGCACAGCACAGCACAGCCTGGGGCCCCACAGAGATAGGATACTGCTGCCGGTGCCGCCACCACCACCACCCAGCGCTCTCAGCCGCATCCCACGGGGCTGCAGCCCTTTGGGGCTCCCCTCAGTCCCCACCTCGGTGAAGCTGATTGCCTCGGCGATGATGCAGAATGAGGTGAGGGGGATGCAACAGATCCTCGAGGGTCCTGCAGCAAGCACAGCCCCCAGCAAGGCCACCCCAGGAATAGAGCATCCGCTCTGACCCCAAAGCACTGGGGTGATCCGGGTCCCCCCTGCCTGTCTGCCCCCTCTCTCACCCCACCAGGGAGGGACGCTGCGCCCGTACCTCTCTCCCAGGCTGTAGCTCGGTGGTGGCCATGGCAGAGCCGGTGTCACCCGTGGCCAGGAGAAGATGCGGAGCGAGCGGCACCGGCTGTGCCGAGGGCTGGGGAGCGAGCATTAGCATAACTCCACCCTGGGCAGGCACCGTGGCACCCAGCAGCCAGGCACAGTCCCTGTGGGTGCTGGGGGCAGGACCAGCGCGGGGGACACAGGAGGGGAGAGGGAGACCATGGCAGAGTCAAACCCAGCTCCTGTCCAGTTACTGAGTTGTCAAGCACCAGCAAAGCACTGCTGGCCAGGGAGGTGGAGGAGCAAGTTCTGGGGAGATGGATGACCACTACCAACAGCACCGCCACTGCCACCAGCGTCAGCTCCCCTGAGCTGAGCACACAGCTGCCTACAGCCCAGGAGGACATCCAGCCCTTGGAAATACCTCTATTACAGGGCAAAAAACCTCCTCCATCACAGAGCAAAAAAAATCCTCCACAGAACACCAGGATCTTTCCCACTCCCCACCCTGGAGCCTCTCACAGCCACCCCAGCAGAGCCTCTCAGCCTCTTTGAGAGGAGAAACTTGGTTTCCCTTAAAAGACTGCTTGAAAACTCAGCAACTTTGCACCTGAAAGTTTCCCAACAAGGCTCCAAATCACTGCTGGGGCCGGGCCTGATGGGTCCAGCTGGGAGGGAGCCACCCCTGGGCTGAGAAAAGTAAGGATGATGCCCACCACAGGGAATCCTTTCAGGTTCTGCAGTAGTTCTGCCTCGGCTTCCCTGGCTCAGCAAAAGGAGGCAAAGAGTTAACAGTGCCCCAGGAGGAGCCGAGGGTAGGATCGAGGTCACAGGGGATGGTGATTCACCTTGATGCATGTCAAGATGCATCAGAGCAGCTGGGTTGACCCTGGCTGGATGCCAGGTGCCCACCACAGTCTATCGCTGTCCTCCTCAGCTGGACAGGGGAGAGAAAAGAGAAGGAAAGGCTCTCGTGGGCCAAGATAGGGACAGGGACAGCAGCCACAGGTTACCATCATGGGCAAAACACATCTAACCTGGGGAAATGTGGTTTAGTTTTTACAGGGTAATGAGAAATAAACTCAACTCTTAAAACCCCTCCCCCCCCACCTCTCCTTCCTTCCCAGGCTCAGCTTCACTCCCGGTTCTCTGCCTCCTCCCTCCCAGTGGCACTGGGGGTGGGGAATGGGGAGTCGTGGTCAGTTCATCACACTGCAGACTCTGCTGTCCTTCCTCCTCAGGAGGAGGACTCCTCACACTCTTCCCCTGCTCCAGTGTGGGGTCCCTCCCACGGGAACCAGTCCTCCATGAACTTCTCCAGCCTGAGCCCTTTCTTCATGAACTGCTCCTGTGTGGGACTCTTCCACAGGAGTCAGTCCTTCAGGAACAGACTGCTCCAGTATGGGTCCCTTGCAGGTCCTCAGGTCCTGCCAGGACCCTCCTCCAGTGCAGGCTTCCCACAGAGTCACAGCCTCCTTCTTCTGGTGCCTGGAGCACCTCCTCCCCCTCATTCTTCACTGACCTTGGTGTCTGCAGAGTGGTTTCTCTCTCACCTCCCTTGTTCTCCCACTGTAGCTTTCCCCCATCTTAACTACATTGCCCCAGAGGCACTGCCACGGCTGCTGATGGGCTTGGGATTGGCCAAGGTCAGTCTTGGAGCTGGCTGACAACGGTTCTGTTAGACACTGGGGAAGCTTCTAGCACCTTCTAACAGAAGCCACTCCTGTACCTCTGCCACCACCAAAAGCTGGCCACACAAACCAAGTAGAGCAGCTCAGGCACAGAGCCAGGGTTGGAAGGGCTGCATTCACCAAGGAGCCAAGACACATCAGCTGGTGCTGGGACAGGTGCAATGAGCTGTGGCCTTGCTGGACATGAAGAGCTGCTTGGATGCTTCTGTGCCAGTCACCAGCATCTCTAGGTCCCAACCATGCTCCTAACTTCAGCAATAAATCTACCCTAACCCAGCTTTGAGACAATCCAATTCCAGCAGCAGAGACCCTGCTATCCTGATCCTGCTTCAACTGTCCCTACACAGCCCAGGCACAAAACTGTGCCACCATCCCGAGCAGACAGCACACCTAAGGGACCTCCTCGACGGCATTGCAGCCCCCTTCCCCCCATAGAACCATAGAATGGAGATGGAAGGGATCTCTGGAGCTTGAGTCCAACCCCCCTGCCAAAGCAGGGTCACCTAGAGCAGCGACACAGGGACGTGTCTGGACGGCTCTTGAAAGTCTCTAGAGAAGGAGACTCCACAACCTCTCTGGGCAGCCTGCTCCAGGGCTCCAGCACCCTCACAGCACAGAAGTTTCTCTTCATGTTGAGGTGGAGCTTCCTGGGTTCCAGTTCGTGTCCGTTGCCCCTCGTCCTATCACAGGACACCACTGAAAGAGGCTGGCACCTTCTTAAACACCCACCCCTTCAGATAGTCGTAATCACAAGCTGCAGCACCCCGCCAGGCCCTTCGGCACCCCGAAAGCCACCCCGCAGCCCCGCTCTCACCGCTTCCCAACCGCCGGAGCCCGCAGTCCCTCCAGGAGGGGGGGGTTTAAGGCGGGCAGCGCCGGGGGCTGCACCGGTGCCCCCGTAAGCGGATTACACGCCCGGCTGCGCCCGAGCCGGCACTCAGCGCTGCGGCTGTCACCGGCCCGGCAGCTCCAGCGAGGTGGCACAAGAGCTGCCTCGTCCCCGCCTGTCGCACCGCATCTCACCTTCCCCACGCAGTGACAGCCCGAGGCAGAGCGGGGCACGGGGCCACTGGGTAAAGCCTGAGCTGGGAAAACCCTGACTGCCCGTGAGGAGCTTGCCGCCTGGCACAGTGTGCCCATGGGATGTGTTTTTCCCAGCCTGTTTCTGCAGGGAAAAGGAAGGGAGTGTCCCAGTAAGGTGCTGGGCCAGTCAAGGTGGCTCTAGCCCATAAAGGTGACACCCCGATGTGCCACGCATGGCACAGCAAGGTAGCTGAGCATCCCAGTTACAAACACCTGTCCCAAGCTCCACGGGGGACAAGGGCATGGTGCCCCCCACCAAAGCCCAGCTCTCCTGGGACCAGCCTGGCTTTTCCCAAGAGCAGCTGGCACCCGCTCCATGCCTGCTCCCATCTGTGTTCAGATGCACAGGATGCTTCCATTGGTGTGCTGAAACCAGAGTTTCCTATCAGAGTGCTCCTCTCACCCCACCTGCAGCGCTCCACTGGGGAAACTGAGTCTAGCAGGAGGAGCAGGGTGCCCCGGGGACGCAGAGGCAAGCAGTGGCACAGGGCTGGGCCGGCTGTCAGCACCAGGTAGGCAAGCACACAGGATGAGAGCCTTTTCAAACATCCCTTGGAGCTCCAGCCCCTTTCCTGCAGGGAACCCTTCAGCTTGAAGGATCTGGAGGCACCAGTGTGTGGACACTGGGATGGGACCATGTGTGGTTAGCTCCCCACCGGTGACAGGGTGGACACAAGGCAGAATCTCAGCAGGTGGGGATGGCCGAGAGGATCCTGCCCACTACGAGTCAGGAGCAGAGGCTGAGGGGGACCATTGCTCATCCTGATTCACTGGGCAAGCCTGACACCAGTGCCACATCCCTTTGTCCCCACAGTGAGCACTTTGGGGACAAAGGGATGTGGCCCTGGTGTCAGGGGCATCAGTTTCACGTCTGTGGGTGCTCGTGGCTTGAGCCAAACCCACCTCCATCCCCAGCTCACCCCACATCCACAGGAGCCCAGCTGCGCTCCAGTTCCCAGCTACAGCTGTCATCCTCCCCCTCAGATGTCCCCAAGCCTGGATCCATCTGTCCCCAAGGCTATGGTTTGGAGCCTTTCAGGAAGGGGCTCACGGAGCTGGTTGCAGCAAGCTGGGCAGCTGCTCCCTGGTTCCACTGTGTGCTGCTCCAGAGGAATGTGCCGGTCCCGTTCCCACGGCAGCTGCCAGGGGAGGAAGGCCACCACGGTCCCCACCAAGGGCACTTGTCCCGGCGGCCACAACACCGGTGCCACGCGGGCCACGGCCACAACCCTCCGTCTTCATCCCCACCCTGGGGCATGGCAAGTGCCTCAAGGTCCCGGTGGGGACGTGGCCCTGAACAGTGACTCCTGGGGACCTGCCACCAGCAAGTAGGACTGAGGAGGACGAGCAGGGCAGGGCAGGCTCCGGGGGCGGGGGGCAGTAACGGCTCCGGACCCCGCCAGTAACGGCAGAAGCGGCTCCACAGCGCGACCAGGCTCCCTGTGATCGTCCCCGCAGGCGGGCCCGGCCAGCCTGGCAGTGCCACCGCAGACCGGGGGACTTGCCAAGGCGCTGCTGTTTGAGCGATGCTCTGCTCGAGCTACCTAAGTGCAGCTGCCCACCTCTCCCCACGGCAGGGCCATCACGGGGGACACGCAGGCACACGCAGCTGCGGCTCGCAGGCAGCGTCGCCCCGGTGCCAGGGTAAGGGGCAGCAGGCATGACGTCCCGTTGTACCCCCGCCCTCGACTATGTCTCTCAATGCCAGTTTCAGGACGACGCTGCCCAGCGGGGCCCGGGCAGGTGCTGCCGCACCGCCTGTCCCTGTCCCCCGCCTCCGCCCCCCCCCCCCCCGCCCCGCTGCGGCACCGGCAGCCCCGGCCCGCTCCGCCCCCGCCGCACCGTCACCTTCACGGAGGGCAGCGGGATGCGGGAGCGGGGCCGGTTTGCCGCTGCCGTGCGGTGCAGCCCGGGGCGGTGCGTGTCGGTGTGCCACTCCGTCCCCGGCGCTGCACCGGCCTTACCATGGCTGCGGCGCCGGGCGCCGTCCGGGAGCAGCGGCTCCGAGCGGCTCGGCCGGGCCCCGCCGCCGGGATTAGTAGAAATAGAAGCGGCGGGGGCGGGGGCGGCCCGGGGCGGAGCGGGGCGGGGCGGGGGCGGCCGCTCGGCATCACCGGGAGCAGCAGCATCGGTACTGGTACCGGCACCGGGCACGGCGCTGACATCATACGCCTGGCACCCAGCATCAGTACTAGGCGCTGGGATCGGGCACCGAACGTTGAGCACGGGCACTGGGACCGGACACCGGCACTGGCATCGCACACCTGGCACCCAGCACCAGTGCTGGGCACTGGAACTAGGCGCTGGACACTGGGCACCAGCACTGGCATCATACACGTGACACCCAGCAGCAGTATGGAGCACTAGGACCGGGGACCGAACACAGGGCACCAGCACTGGTATCACCATTGGACGCTAACGGCAGTGTTGGGCACTGGAACCAGCATCAGCACTGGGCACTGACAGCACCACCAGCGATACTACCAGGCACCCGGATTGGGCATCGGCACTGGCATCATACACCTGGCATCAGGCACCGGGACTAACACTCTACACCGGGCATCAGCACTGACTTCATGCACTTGGCACCAGGCACTGTGCCCTGGACCAAGCACTGTACCTTGAGCACCGGCACTCTCACCAGCACCAGGCAGTGGGACCAGGTGCTGCATACCAGGCACCAACACTGGCATTATGCACTGGCACCAGGCTCTGAACATGGAGCACATGGGGTACAAGGCAGCAGCACCAGAACTGGGGCACCAGGTACAAGGTATGGGGCACCAGAACCTTAGTACAAAGCTCTGGGTTCTGGGAGTGGGATGTCTGCACCAGGCACAGGGCACCAGTGCCAGGTATGGGGCACAGGAACTGAGCACTGGGCTCCAGTTCACAGAGCAGACAGCAGGCAGTGGGTACAAGACATCAGCATCAGGTACTGGTACAGGTGAGAGGCAATGGCCCTGGCACCAGGAAGCGACCTGCAGGTACTGGGTACTGGGCAGGAGGCACTGGGTACTACTCACTGCACACCAGCCACTGGGTACTGGGAGCACTGGGCACCAGTTAGTGAGTATTGAGCACTGGGAATCACGCAAACACACTGGCACCACACATGGGGCACCACAGAATCGAGGGTCTCACTCAGCACTGGGCATGGGGCACCACATCCCAGTCTTTCCCAGTGCTCCCTCTGCACAATCCAACCTGCCTGCCCCTCCCAGAGCCCTGGCACAGCTGACAGGCTGGAAACTTGGTAAGAGGAACCAGCAACCCCACAGGCTGTGTCCCTGTCTCCATGCCCATCCCATGCCAGGGGTTGCAGCCTCTTCCTGGGATGCCCCTGGCCCCAGGCCCGTGCTTTCAAAGGCAGGGAGGGCCAGTGGCACATGGCTGTTCCCTTGTCCCCACCGAGGGCAGGGAAGGACACTGGCACGAGTGCCCGGGTAGCATGGGGCGCTTGTGCTCCTGGCTGTGAAAGGGGCTGGGGGAGGTTCTTGGCTGGTAGAAGCTGTTCCCTGTGGCAAGCAGCTGGCAGAGGCTCAGCCACCCCCAGATTTCAGCCTCTTGGTCCAGGTACCCAGCAGGGTTGTCCTTGTCCTCCACACACCAAACCTCCCTCCCCCCCCATGCTGGGAGGATGACAATGCCACACGAATTTCCAGGGCATCTTTCTCCTGGCAGCTCCTCCCTGCCTCAATTTCCCTCCTCATGACATTTCTGATGGCAATGTCCCAGCAGGAAATGCCAGTCCTAGCCCCAGAGACTCCCTCTGGGGCTGGCTGATCTCAGCCTTGTCTCCAACCTTGCCCTCGCCCAGGGCCTCATCCCTCGCTGTATCTCAGTGCCAGGCTGTGACCAGATGGTTCCACATTCCCTTTATTCCCAAAATAACCCAGGCAGGCTCAATGCAGCGCGGGGGAGCCCCAGGAGCCACCCAGACTGTGACCATCTGGGGTGGCCAGGCAGCGAGCCCACTTGCCTGGCACCTCTGCCTCAGCCACTCTGGGGCAGAGGAGCACAGGCAGGGGGGCAGGCAGGGGGGCAGGCAGGGGGTGAGCAGGGGCAGGCAGGGGCAGGCAGGTGAGGGCGGCTGTTGGCATCCCTAATCCCCTCAGGCAGTGCTTTCCTCCGGGATTAGTGGGGATTAGAGGCTTGGGTGCTCCAGGAGCTCAGCTCCAGCCCTCCTGCCCTTCAAGGCGCAGCGCTAAGCCCCAGGGAGGGCAAGCTGGGCACTGCTGGGATAAGCTGGGCATTCTCAGCCAGGCCGCTGGGCACAGCCGGGGACAGCCACCAGTTTGCTCCAGCTCTGCCCCAGTAGCCCAGTGCCCATTGAAGCTGGTGAGCTGCAGCCTGGGCTTTAAATAGAGCATTAAAAGCTGAAGGGATCAGCTGTGGAGTTGGGGGGCACACACAAGGGGCTGCATTTCTCTTGCCCAGGGGATGATGCAAGGGGTAGAGGGTGATGCAGAGGGAGGAGGAGAGGTCTCTGAGGTACCCCAGTCTCCCTCAGCCCAGCTGGCAGCACTGCTGTCAGGCCCTGGCATGGCCCAGCAGGGCTGAGAAGCCACCACGAGCTGCTGCTACCGGGGACCAGAGCTCTGTAATTACCATGGGAGGCAGAGCTATTTCGGGAAGCTGCTCCGCTGCTGCTGCTGCCAAAGCTTTGATTCCTCCAAACCAAAACAAGATGGAAAGGGCCCAGCCCAGGATGCTGCACCCGGCGGGCGTGGGGAGCTTAACCCCTTGCCCTCCTTGCTGCCCACTCCCAGGAGGCTGCCTGCTGCCCACTAGCCCTGCCCTTGCATGAATGATGGCATCGGTGGAGGGAGAGTTTCAAAGGTGGGGTTCAGTGGGGGGAGATTTTGGGGTTGTAAAGGCTACAGGATGTCTGCTGGACACAGGATGGTGCTGGGGGGAGGAGAGGGGGTGTTGGTCAGCCCAGTTCTCAGGGTGCTGACAGGTTCAGAGGCCACCAGTTTGGATGCTTTTCTGCATCCACCGTGAGAAATGTTATTTTTAGCTCTGCTGCAAAGGGTCCAGTTCAGAGCCTTCCCAGAGTGGAGGCTGGGCTGAGGAATGCTGGCCAGAGCTCAGCACCTCACCACTGCACCCAATAAACTGTCCCAGGGCACAAAGCCCCAAAAGGTCCAACCCAAAGGCCACTCCAAAAGATAGGCAGAGGCAACAGCCAAGCAGAGAGGTTACACTTTTTAGTCACTGAAGCAGCCAAACAGCTTCCAAAGTGGAGATCAACTCATTTTCCCCACCAGAGAGAGAGAGGATGAGCCACATCATTCACTCCATGGAATCAGGGGATGGTTTCAGCTGGAAAACACCTCCAAGATCACTGAATCCAACCATCAGCCCAACACCACCGTGGCCATGTCCCACAGTGACCTGTCCACGAGGCTCTTGAGCACCTCCAGGGATGGCAACTCCACCACCTCCTAGATCTGCTCCAGCCATGCTGAGCATGGGGTCCAGCAGGGCTGAGGGGCTGCGTTCAGGCTGGCACCATGAAAGCCTGAGTGGGATTTGATTCCTACCTCTTATGTTCTTGCCCTTGACCCAAACCTGTCCCAGCTGCCTACACCATGGTCACTCCCCATGCCAGATCCCTGCAGGGCAGCACACAGCTCTCAAATGCACGTGCTGGCATCCTCCATCTAAACCTACATGCTAGAGTCTTCCAGCCCCCTAAACCCATGTTCTGAGGTCTTCCACCCCTCAAAATCCCACACACCAGGGTCTTCCAAGTCCAAAACCCCCACACCAAGGCCTCCCAGTCCCCCAGGCCCATGCACCAGTCACTCCATCCCAGCTCCAGGTCCTTGGTCAGGGTAGGTTAAGTCTGGGGGCTGTGCTCTCCTGTGTCTGCCCAGTGCCAGCTCTTCAGAAAGGCACAGGGTGAGCTCCATGGGACAGTGCCATAGCAGTGGGGACAGAGAGCGACCCAAACCCACAAGCCCAGGAGGTGCCACTCCAAGCCCCAGGCATTGCAGGGCTCTGCCTGTCCCAGCTCTGGCTGAGTGCTGCCACAACTCATCACACGTCACCAGCCTCAGCAAAGCCTCTGCAAAGGATTCACCAGCCAGTGCTGCCCATCTCTGGTGCCAGGCTTGGGGATGTGGTGACACTGGAGCAGATTAGACAGATCCTGCTCTGCAGCTCCATCCAGCTGGGCCAGGGGCCACGAGGGAAGTGGGGATCCTGTGGGAGTGGGGGTCCCTCTGGGTCCTGCTCTCCTATGGCAGCAGGGAGCTGGGGACCAGGGTGTGTCCCAGGAAAGACAGCCACAATGGGTTGCAGATGGTGTCCTGCTCTCAGAGCCAAGCACAGTGTGATGTCACCAAGGGGGTTGTGACAGGCACCATGATGGTGGCAGGGTGTCTGTCCTTGTCCCTTCACTGGGTGACATGTGATAGTTGAAGGACACCCCTGGGGGACACTGAGCCACCAGCACCAGCCCAACACTCCTGCCACACCTCAACCCTCCCGTGCTGAGGCTGAGCATCCCCAGACCAGTTAGCCACAAGGTTCGCCTGAGGGAAGGGACCAGCCTGGATCCCAAGGAGCACTTTGGATTGTGCTGTCTTCTCCCCTCCTTGTCCAGATGCAGCATCCCTAGGGACATCCTCGTGGACATCCCCCCCAGTCCCTTTCCTGTCACCCCTTCATGTGGTCCTTGGGGTCAAGACATTCTCTAGCTGAAGCTCAAATCACCCTGAGGATGGAGATCCCAAACCTTGAGGACGGTTACAAGGACAGAGGGACAGCATAGATGGACACAGACCACCACTGTGTGGGGCATAGGCCACTTCAGTGTCCCTCCAGTGTCCCTTGGAGCTTGTTTTACATTGCTGTGCCCTTGGCTGTTCAGTCCCGTCACCTGCTTGTCACCACCATGGCCTCTGGCATCTGCAGGGTGACAGTGGGCATGGCCAGGCAGAGAGGGGACAGTAGGCACAGCCAGGCAGGGAGGGAACCCAGGACTCTGGGGTCCAGGCTGCGCAGGAAAAGATGGCAAACAACGCCAGGGCTAGGGCAGAGCCACGATGGGGCAGGACCAGCAGGGAGAGGTCCACCAGGGCAAGCCTTGCATCACCTCAAGCAGAGAGGGACCGCGCCCTCCTGCCTCAGTTTCCCCAGAGCTCCCATCGGGCGGGGGAGGGGCAGGGGGCAGCCGAGCGATTGCCAAGCAGGCGGGGCAGCGAGCGGGGAAGGATTTATTGACTCACGGCTCGGGGTACATCACAGTTTTGAGTTCCCTTCCCAACCTCCAGAGAGGACATCAGCGCCTTGACTTCCCGGGCAAGAAAAGTGGCGCGGAGAGGCTTCACAGTTTGATTGATCCCTTGGGGGGAAAGCAGAACCGAGGAGGCAGTGACAAATGGCAAACGCTAGGTCGTATGAAAAAATAATACAAACTCTTCTCTTTAAATATCTTACAGAAAAATGAACCTGAATAAAGAGCATGAAAAGCACCGCGTGGCGCCACGCCCCTCCCCCCCCCCCCCCCACCGGCCCCGGCCCCCACGCACACACGCACCCCCCACAGCCAGCCCTGCTCCAGGGCACCCAGGCGAGCTACATCCATCCCCCTTCCCCCCCACGTCCCTCTGGATGGCTCCAGGGATGCGTGGTCACAGGCAGCGGGGATGTGGGGACGGTGGGGACTGCTATGTGCCTGTCCTCACCTCGTAGGGGTGTCACATCCCCTCAGTCCCCCACCACGGAGCCCTCACTCGGCCAGGGGTGCCGGCAGCCCCCCGAGCCTGGGGTACCGGTAGAAGCAGCGTGAGAGGGTCTGGCTGAGGATGAGGGTGTTGCTACGAGGACACCCCGGGACCTGCGCTCCCCTGGGGGGGGTGGTCTGTGGCCATGTCCCCCCACCAAAGGACCCAGGGGGGGTCCCTCCTGTGTCGCAGTGCAAGTTCACGGAAAGCCAAGGCACCGCCGCGAGGCTGCGGCTCTGTACGGGGGAGCCCACGGGGCTCGGGGGGTGCAGCAGCCACGCAGCCCCCGGGCGTGCAGAGGCGAAGTGAGCCAGGATGGTAGGGTGGAGGGACATGAGGACTGTCCCCACAGTGTGGCCGGCCAGGCTTGTCCTGGGGGCAAGAGCTACGGCTTGGGAGGGGTAAGGGGGTGGATGAAACCCCAGGGAGAGCCAGCTCCCAGGGCCGGTGTGGGCAGAGGTGTAGGCAGCAGCACTGGCAGCCCTGGTGGGGAGCTCGTCCGGGGAGCCCCCGGGGATCCAGCCCCGCGGGTGGTGGCATCAGGAGGAGATGCTGGCGGCAGGTGCAGCTCCTTCTCCCGTGGCTTTGGAGGGGGTGCAGGTGCTCTACCGGGGGGGTGTGGGCAGCCCACCCTCGCCCCGCTGGTGCATCTCCCCGAAGGCTCGGTCCAGCTGCTCCAGCTGGGAGCTGAGGGGCAGGCGGATCTCCAGGTGCATGCGGAGGGTCTCCAGCCACTGCTCCAGCTTGCTGAAGGACGGCCTGAAAGAGAAGGGGAGACAAAGGGCAGCTCCACCGGCCCTGTCTCCCCAACCCAGCCACCAGCTCCCAGTGGTCCCCTGGGGCGAGGGGGCCCCAACCACTCACCGCTTCTCAGGGTCCAGGTCACAGCAGCAGACGGCGATGGGGAAGAAGCTGGGGGGACAGGCCGGGGGACAGTAGCGGTCCAGGAAGCCTCTGACATTGAGGCCGAAGTCAGTGGTGCGGGGCAGGTAGTCAGGGTCAGCGCTCACCCGGCCGATGATCTGGGGGAGGGCAGGAGGGAAGGAGCAGGCTCAGCCCCAAGAGGGTAACCAAAACCCAATGAGGAACCTAAACTCAACAAGGAACCCAAACCCAACGTGGAACCTAAACCCGGTGAGGAACCCAATCCCAGTGGGACATCTCAGCTCCAGCAAAGATCCCAACTCCAGTGGAACATCCCAAGCCTAACTCAACTGAAGACCACAACCCAAGTGAGGACTCCAATCCTAATGGAACTCCCAGTAACAGACCACAACTCCAGTAGGAACCTCAATCCCAGTGGGAAGACCCCAAGCCCGATGGTACTTGCCTCGCACAGGACGATGCCAAAGGAGAAGATGTCCACCTTCTCATCATAGCTCCTCCCTGCAGAACAGATGGGTCAAGCCATGCTTCACATCCTCTCCATGCCGCACTAAGTGTCCCCCTGCTTGGAGAGAGGCCACCCTGCTGGCCAGGTTTGCCCCTGCTGGCACTGCAGCCAGGCTCACCATTGATCATCTCAGGGCCATCCAGTAGGGGTTTCCCACCACCGTGTAGCGCTTTTTGCGGTCTGGTTTCTTCAGGTTCTTGAGATGTTCAGGTTGGTTCTTCTCATCCACCATCAGCCGTGCCAGTCCAAAATCAGCCACCACTACGCTCTTGTTCTGGATGATGGAGAGGGGTGAGGCATGGGGGGAGCCATACAGGGGGGCCGAGATCACTACCTGGGCTGGGGGAGGGCACCACTGAGGTGGGACTCACCTCCGCCACAAGGCAGTTGTGAGAGTTGAGGTCACGGTGGATGAGGTTCATGGAGGTGGAGGTAGGCCTGGAGGAATGATGAGTTGGGAGTTGGGGCACTTCCATCCCCACAGTCCTTCTACCCACCCCCACCCCAGCACTCCTCCCACCCGCTCATCCCCAGTGGAACCCACCCATCCCTCAGTGGCACCCACCATGCCAGCAGCGATGTCCTTGGCAAAGCTGACCCGCTGGCTCCAGGGGTAGTGGCTGTCCTGGGGGCAGGAGAAAGCATTTGCCAGAGAACAAGACGAAGGAGAGGAATCCCCCGACCCCACCAGGGCTGTGGGGTGGGGGGGGATTGACCTGCCCCTGACAATTGCTCACCATGTTCTTGATGAGGCCTCTCAAGGTGCCCCCCTTGATATACTCCGTGATGAAGTTGAGCCTCTTCTCCTTGTAGAGCACTCCAATGAACTTCAGCACGTTGGGGTGCTCCAGGCAGCGCATCACCTTCACCTGCACAGCACCCCGAGGCACTCAGCACCCACCCAGGCACAGCCACTGCTTGTGTGCCCTCCACCAAACAGGCAGGGCTGCCCAGACCTCCTGGTGCCCCAGCTACCTCCACTCCAGTACCCCAGCTCAGCGTGGAGACCGGGATCAGACAGCACCATCCCTTGTGTGCCCCACTGCAAACCGGTGGCATTAAAGAAACAGGATGCCCACCTCTATGAGGAAGGTCCTCTGCGTCTCCTCATCAAAACGGATCAGCTCCTTCATCACCATCACCTCTCCTGTCTCCCGATGTGTCACCTGGCAGGGGGCACAGGGACTGAGCTCTTCGCTACCACTCGCACCTCTGCCATATCCCCCCTCCTGGAGTTGGGGGGCTGAGCCCCTCATGTTCACGACACTTGTGGCCCTACCTTGATGGCCTGGCCAAAGCAGCCCTTGCCCAGCACCTCGCCGTGGATCAGGTCGGAGGGGCGGAAGATGCGGTGGGCGCGGGAGACGACGCGCAGCGACTCGGAGCGGCCGATGTCCTTGCGCTGCGACGCGGGCGAGCCCACCGAGCCCGAGCCCGGCGACTTGTCGGTGCTGCAGCTCCTCCTGCGGGACCCACAGCGTCAGCCAGCTCCCAAGGAAGGACCCCCACGGGGACAGCTGGGTGAGAAGGTGGCCTTACATGACGGTCCGCTGGCGCATGGCACCGGGCTCGCCGCAGGGTGGAGGGGCGGGGGTGGGCTGGGGGCTGCAGGCGAGCCCCGACTCGCGGGCAAGGGGTTCGTGGGGGTCGTGCTCGATGGTCAGCTGCAGCAGGCGGCTGGTCTCCTGGATCAGCAGGTCGATCTAGGGGCAGAGAAGGTTGGCAGGGGTGGTTTGGGGGGGCAACAGCACGGGGCGGGGGGGGCAGTGTAGGGGTCGAGCCGTGGGGGGGGCATACCTCGTCCAGGGGCACGTGGCCGATGGGGGTGCCGTTGATCTCCAGGATGCGGTCGCCCACGTGGATGGAGTTCTTCATGTCAGGGCTGATGCAGTCTGGATCCACCCTGCGGGGCCAGCAGGCAACAGGGGCTCAATGTCCCACCCACTGTCATGGGTGGGGAAGTCGGGGCCCAGTTCCCACGAGCCACCCTCAGCCAGTGGTGACAGGCTGCCATGTCCCTTGCGAGTCACCCCTCCCCAGCCGGGGGACGTGTCGTCATGGCACCCACAAGTCACCCCAGTGAGGTAGGGGATGTGTAGGCGACCTGCCCACGGGACACCCCTGCCAGACAGGGACATGTGGGTACACTGCCAACGGGCCACGCCTGCCAGACAGGGACAAGCAGGCACACAGCCCACGGGTCACCCCTGCTAGCAGGGGACACGCAGGCAAGGTGCCCATGTTGGATGGGGACACGCAGACATGCTGCCCACAAGCCACTTTTGCTCCACAGAGACCTGCTGTCACTGTACCCACAAGTCACCCCTCCAGGATGGGGACACACAGTCACAGTGCTCACGAGTCACCCCTGCTAGCTGGGGGCACTGAGGCAGGCACTCTGCCCACAGGTCAGCCCTACCAGATGAGGACACAGGCACACTGCCCACGAGTCACTCCTCCTGCATGGGGACATGCTGGCACAGTACACATAAGCCATCCCAAGCACATGGGGGGACATCAGCCCCGTGCCCACAGCCCACCCAGGCAGATGAGACAAGGCTAGCATGCCAGCAAGCCACCCTGATGGCCTGGAACATGCCACCATGGTCCACATCAACCACCCCACCAGCTGGTGACATGCCTCCACGTGTCCCTCTGACCACCTCATAGAATCAGTCAGGGTTGGAAGGGACCACAAGAATCATCCATTTCCAACCCCCCTGCCATGGGCAGGGACATCTCACACTACATCAGGCTGTGCAGAGCCTCAGCCAGCCTGGCCTTAAACACCTCCAGGGATGAGGCTTCCATCACCTCCCAGGGCAACCCATTCCAGGCTCTCACCGCTCTCATGCTGAAGAACTTCCTCCTAACATCCAGTCTGAATCTCCCCATTTCCAGCTTCGTTCAGTTCCCCTCAGTCCTATCACTACCTGACAGCCTAAAAAGTCCCTCCCCAACTCTCAACCTCCAGCGGACATGAACACAGTGGCCCTACCCCCACCCCCTCCCACCCCGTGAAGTCGGTGCGCGGTGGCTGGCATCAGCAGAAAGGGCGTGGGATGCCTTCGGGCACGGGGAGGGGAGGGTGGCAGAGGGGGCAGGGACGCACTCTCGGACGCGGACGGTGCGGGAGTGCTCGGTGCCACAGCCCTGGTCGATGGAGACGGAGAAGCCGCGCTTGCCGTCGGAGCAGGCGGGGATGGACACCAGGGTGACCGTGTGCGGGATGCGGGCGGCCGGCGAGGCTGGCAGGATCTGCTCGATCACCGGCGTCACCACCATCTGGTAATAGCAGTGTCCACTGCGGGCAGAGAGCAGCAGGGTGGGCGCAGGGGTGCCAGGGCACACGCGTGTGTCCCCAGCACCGCCACGAAGCCACCCACCCTGGCTGGGACGTACCAGTACAGCTTGGAGCGCTCCACCAGCGCATAGGTGTCCCCGTCCCCGATGAAGGTGCGGCAGTTGAGGCAGCTGAAGCACTCGGGGTGGTACTTCTGCTCCCCGGCCACCTGCAGGGAGATGCCATCAGCCTTAGGGATCCAGGAGTACAGGGCACCAAGCGTGGGTGCGGGGAGCACCCATGGGTGCACCGAGGCCAAAGGAATGGCAGGCTGAGCCATGGCGGGTGGACAGCTATGGCATCAGAGGGGTGGGCAGTCATGCCACCAGGCTGCACATGGCTGCAGGGACACTTGCCCACCACCCTGAGCCACTCTACTGCATCCCCCAGCCCCAATATGGGTGCAGATCCCATCCAGGATCCTCCTAACGCCCAGAGGACACCCCTGCCATTCCTAGAACCTAACCTGTGCAGGGGGAGGCTGCATCCCCTCCCTACCTCATCTTCTTTTCAGGGACCTCAGGTATGGGTCAGGGCTCTGTGTGTGTGCCCTTCGAGGACTCCAGAGCCTCCCCCAGTATTCACCATGGCCCAGGGCTCTGTGTGATCCTCTTGGAGACCCCCAGAATCACCTGGTGCTCAGCATGACCCAGGGCTCTGTGTGATCCTCTTTGTGACCCCCAGAATCACCTGGTGCTCAGCATGACCCAGGGCTCTGTGTGATCCTCTTGGAGACCCCCAGAATCACCTGGTGCTCAGCATGACCCAGGGCTCTGTGTGATCCTCTTGGAGACCCCCAGAATCACCTGGTGCTCAGCATGACCCAGGGCTCTGTGCCCTTCTTTGTGACCCCCAGCATCCTACTCAGTGCTCACTATTACTCAGGGCTCTGTGAGTTCCTCTTGGTGACCCCCAGGACCCCTGTGGTGCTCACCATGACCCAGGCCTCTATGTGACCCTCTTAGAGACCCCTGGGATGCCCTGATGCTCACCATGACCCAGGCCTCTATGTGACCCTCTTAGAGACCCCTGGGATGCCCTGATGCTCAGCATGATCCAGGGCTCTGTGTGACCCTCTTGGTGACCCCCAGGACCCCCATAGTGCTTCACCATGACCCAGGGCTCTATGTGACCCTCTCGGTGGCCCCCAGGACCCCCCTGGTGCTCACCATGACCAGCCCCTTGGTGATCTGCTCCGAGCAGCCGTGGCAGAGCTCCCCGAAGCGTGCCCAGTAGTCCTTCTTGCAGTACAGGCGCCCATCCTTCTCGTAGTACTGGTGGGACAGGGAGGCCCCACACTCACAGCACCTGTGCAGGGGACAAGGACACCTTGTCTCCACATCCCCACCATTGCCCTGTCACCACTGCCACCCCAGGAGGCAGCCAGTGCCCATTCGCCCTCACGGCTCTCTGGGCAAGCTGCTTCCCTTCTTTCCTACCCTGCTGCAGGATCACTGCATCCATGTGTCACTGTCCCCAGGGTGGCAGCAGATGGTTCTGGGGCAGTGAGGGGACATGTGAGGACACTGGGGTGGACAGAGCAGGAGACATGAGGCGAGGACAGGCATGGGGAAAGGAGGTGTCAGCCCTGCAGAGAGGTGCCAGCCTGGTCTTGGACACACAGAGGGATGTGCTAGACTGGCTGCAGATATGCCAACCTTGTCACAGACATGCCAGCCTGGTAATGGACACACAGAGAGATGTGCCAGCTTGGTGTCATGGACACCTGGAGGAGATCCATCCCAGCCTGGCACAGGCACACAGAGAATGTGCCATGCTGGTCATGGATACATGGAACAAGGTGTCACCCTGGGCACACTGCCCTGGCACAGCCAGAGGGACATGCCACCCTGGTCACAGATGTGCCAGCCTGGTCACGGACACACAGAGGGATGCCTCAGCCTGATCACACACATACCACACTGACACAGACACACAGATATGGATGTGCCATCCTGGTGACAGACATGCCAGCCTGGTCACAGACACACAGATATGGATGTGCCATCCTGGTGACAGACATGCCAGCCAGGTCACAGACACACAGATATGGATGTGCCATCCTGGTGACAGACATGCCAGCCAGGTCACAGACACACAGAGGGATGTCCCAGCCTGATCACAGACACACAGATATGGATGTGCCATCCTGGTGACAGACATGCCAGCCAGATCACAGACACACAGATATGGATGTGCCATCCTGGTGACAGACATGCCAGCCAGGTCACAGACACACAGAGGGATGTCCCAGCCTGATCACACATGTACCACACTGACACAGACACGCAGATGGATGTGCCATCCTGGTGACAGACATGCCAGCCAGCTCACAGACACAGGCACATGCCAGCTTGGTCACAGGTAGAGGGACATACCACTCTACTGCTAGATGTGCCAGCCTGGTGATGGGCACATGAAGGGATGTGGCATTTCAGGTCATAGCTATACCACCGTGGTCACATACACAGAGTCAGATGTGACACCCTGGTGATGGACACGAAGAGGGATGTGCCACCATGCTGAGGGACATGCCAGCCTTGGAGGGGCAACACCCTGGGTGCTGCAAATGGTGTGCAGGGAGCTGCTCTGGGACTGTGAGATGGGGGTGCAGGGGGGCATGCACCCAGGGAGCTGGGAATTCTGGGGGTGCACAGGCAGGTGCAGGGGGGGGCTGTGCTATGGAGTGCTGCACCTGGGTGGGAGCTATGGGAGTTGGGGGGAAGCTACAGGAGATTTGCTTGGGGGGGGAGCACTGGGGAGCATGTGGTAGGAGGGGTGCAGGGGGGGCTGTAGGGGATTTGTTATAGGGGGTGCTGGGAGGGTGATGCAGGAGGGGTGCAGGGGTGCTGGGGGATGCTGTAGGGGATTGGCTATAGGGGGTGCTGGGAGGGGTGATGCTGGGGATTTGCTATAGGGGATGCTGGAGGTGCTGTAGGGGACTTTAGGGCACACTGGGGGTGCTGCAGGGGGGGTGCAGGGGGTGCTGGAGGTGATTTGCTATAGGGGATGCTGGAGGTGCTGCAGGAGACTTTAGGGCATCCTGGGGGTGCTGCAGGAGGGGTGCAGGGGGTGCTGGAGGTGATTTGCCATAGGGGATGCTGGAGGTGCTGCAGGAGGACTTAGGGCATACTGGGGGGTGCTGCAGGGGGGGTGCTGGAGGTGATTTGCCATAGGGGGGATGCTGGAGGTGCTGCAGGAGACTTTAGGGCATACTGGGGGTGCTGCAGGGGGGGTGCTGGAGGTGATTTGCCATAGGGGGATGCTGGAGGTGCTGTAGGGGACTTTAGGGCATACTGGGGGTGCTGCAGGGGGGGTGCTGGAGGTGATTTGCCATAGGGGGATGCTGGAGGTGCTGTAGGGGACTTTAGGGCATACTGGGGGTGCTGCAGGGGGGGTGCTGCAGGAGGGGTGCAGGGGGTGCTGTAGGAGGTCGCTGTGGGGGTGCTATATGGGATGCCGTAGGTTGCTGTAGGGGATACTGCAGGAGGGCACCGAGGGACTGCCGCGGTCCCGTCCCCCCCTCCCTGCCCGCGCATGCGGGGGCGGGCACACGCAGGTGCCCCCCCCCCAACACCAGCCAGGCGTGACGTCACGGCACGGAGTTTCCCCACCCCATGACGTCACGGCGCCCGATCTCCCCCCGCCCCACCGCTGAGCCCCGGAGCCTCCCATGGGCTTGTGCGGGGGGACACAACCGGACCGAGTGGCCTCGCCCCCTTTAACCTCTGCGCTGCCGCATTCCCCCCGCCCCAGCCCACGCATGAGGGGGCGAAGGCGATGATCTCTTCCAGGGGTGTAAATGGGGCCGGGGGGTGGGGAGAGAAGAAGAGAAAGACGAGGAGGAGGAGAAAAGGAGGAGGAGGAGGAGGAGGATGGCATCAGCAAGCCCAGGGCTGCCGGAAGCTGGTCACCCGCGGAGGCGGGGGGAGGGGGGAGCCGGATCCAGCTGTGGTCCCCGCACGGCTTTGGCTGGGGCTGATGGGGGGACACAGGACACAGCAGAGCACCCCGGGGGTCCAGGAGGGTCGGGGGGACCCAGGGGGGTCCGGCCCTGTCCCGACCCGCTCACACTCACTTGGCTCCGGCGCTCAGGACCCGGCTCTTCCTCAGCACCGCTGCCAGCATCCTCCAGGGGATGGGGGGGACACCAGCCTAGACCCCCCACCACACTCGCTATCCCCAGCCCCTCGGGGACCTCCTATAGGTCGCGGTCGCCCTTTGCGCTCCCCCAACCCAAGATCTTCCTCCTCCTCCTCGGTGTGGAACTGCCGGGAGGGCTCGAGTGAAAGAGGAAACAGGGAGGGAGTGGGCTGGGTGACATCAGGCCCACGCACCCTGTCACCAGGCAGGAAGGGACAGCGAGGGGGGACAAGGGGGGACAGGCAGCAGAGCCCTCCGGTCAGGCTGGGCATCGCTCCGTGAGCGCCGGCTGCACCTCGCCGCCTGCACTGCCCCGTGGGACGTGCCAGCATCCGGGCGCCTGGGACGCGCTGTGCCGCGCCTGGCACTGGGGGGTCTGCGGTCCCCGACCCCGCGGAGCACGCCGGAGCCTCCAGGGCCATCTCCTACCTGAAGCAGTCGGAATGCCAGTCGGCGTTCAGCGCCTGCAGGTACTGCCCATCGTAGATGCCCTGCCCACAGCTCGCACACACCGGCAGGTCGGTCCCTGCATGGATGGGGGGGAACAGCAGGGGGACAAGGCTGTCACCCTCCTACTGTCCCCATCCTCCCCACAACAGCACCCAGGCACAGTCCCCAGGATGAAGTCCCTCTGCCCAGCCTGCTGAATTCCACCCCCTCAACCACCCATCGATCCCATAACGGGGACAAGGTCGTGGTGCTGATACCCCCAGGGCTGGGGACAGGACAGGGGCACAGCATGGTGGTGCCAGCCAGGGCTGCACTGTGCCAGGCCATCTCTAGAGTCCCTGTCCCCCGGGGACACTGCTGTGACCATGAGTTCCAATGCCTGGGAACCTATAGGGGTGGGGGGACACAGGGATGATGGGGTGTAGGAGAGGGGCAGTGGGTGCAGTGAGGGTGGGAGTGACAGGGTGGGGATGTCACAGGATTAAGGTGCAGGAGTTATTAGGGGGGGGATAAAAGGGAGCAGGATGGGTAAAGGAGGCAGTACAGAGGGGATGTCAGTGAGCAGGGTGGATGCACAGGGTGCAGGGGAGCAAAGGGGTGCAGGGGGAGATACAGGGGGGCAGGGAGGATGAAAGGAAGATGCAAGGGGGCAGGGTGGGTGCACAGAGTGCAGGGAGGATGTGATGGAGGTGAAGTGGTACAGGATAGGTACAGGGGTGCAGAATGGGTGCAGGGAAAATGAAGAGAGGATGAAGTGGTGCAGGATAGGTGCACAAAGTGCAGGGGGATGAAGGAGGAAAGAAGGGGTGCAGGATGGGTGTAGGGAGGGACATCAGGGTAAGGGATGAGATACAGACATGCAAGATGGGATACGGGGAGGGATACAGGGGTGCAGGGAGGGATACAGGGGTACAGGATGAATGCAGAGGTGGGAAGGGGTAGCACTGGGGACCCACAGAGGTAACGGGGGGAGTGCAGGGCTCATCCAGCACAGGGAACAGGCAGGTTACAGAAGTTATTTAGGAGGGCAGGTGAGGATGCAGAAGAGAGGATGAAGGGGTGCAGGATGGGTGTGATAGGGACAGATGAAGGGGGAGCTGAATGAAAGTGGTGTAAAAGAGAGATTCAGTGGGACATAAAGTGCATGGGGGAACACACGGGGGTGCAGGATGGGCGCTGGGGGTGCAGGGTGCATAGAGGCATATAAGGGTGATGCAGGATGGGTGCTAGGGCATGCAGGATGCATGGAGTGACAGAGAGGTGCCAGGTGCATGAGGGGACACGGAGGGGTGCAGGGTGCATGAGAGGACACAGAAGGTGCTGAGTGATGCAGCATGAATGGGGTACAGGAGCAACACAGTGATACAGAGAGGTGCAGGATGGGTGCTGGGGGACGCAGGGTGCAGAGGGGGTCACAAAGGGGTGCAGGATGGGAGCTGGCTGGGGGACTGCAGATGGAAAGGGGCGCTGGGGCACACAGGGGTGCAGGAGGAGACGGGGGGACATGGTGGCTGCAGAGGTGCTGGGGTGCAAGTTCAGTGGGGGTGAAGGCCGAGATGAAGGGTTCAGGGGGTGCACAGAAAGGATGTGGGGGTGCAGGGAAAGAGGCAGGGTGATGTGGGGGAACATCATAGCGCAGAGAGCGAGGTGCAGGGTGTTTGTGGGGTGCAGGAAGGGATGCAGGCTGGAGAGGCTGCAGTAGTGGGACATGGAGTGTGCGGGGGGGAGAGGTCGGAGTGTGGGGCTGTGAGGATGCAGGGAGTGATGCAGGCTGGACAAGGGGTGCAGGGGAGGATGTGGGGGCTCAGGGAGGGTACAGGCAGCTACATGGGCTAGATGAGGGCGCAGGGCGGGAGCATGGGGTCATGTCGGCTGGATGAAAGGTGCAGGGGGTGATGTGGGCTGAATGTGAGTGCAGGGGGGAAGCAGAGGGCGATGTGGGGGTGCAGGGGGGATGCAAGGTATTATGATGTCTGGAAGAGGGGTGTGGGGGGTATGCAGGCTAGAAGGGGGGGATGCAGGAGGTGATGTGGGCTGGAAGGGGAGACGCATGGAGGAGGCAGGGGGTGATGTGTAGGTGCAGGGGGATACAGAAGGGGATGCAGGCTGGAAGAAGAGTGCAGGGGGTGACGTAGGGATGCAGTGGGTGATGTGGACCGGATGAGGGGTGCAGGGGGTGATGCAGGGATGCAGAAAGGATGCGGAGGGCATGCAGAGGAAATGCAGGGAGTGACGTGGACTAGATGATGGGGAGAGGGTCGCAGGACCCCAGTGGCGGCGGAAGCGCTGAGTCAGGCGGGAGGAGGTGGGTGGGGGGGGTATCCAGGGTTGGGAGGGGTCGGGTCACGCACCTTCGTCCTCTCCCATAGGCTCGTCCCTCCAGGTGCAGCACAGCAGCATCAACCTCATGCAGCCGCGCTGCCCGGCGCCGCGCCAGGCCCTGCCCCTCCTGCCCTTGCCCCGGCCCCAGCCCCGGCCCCGGCCCTGCCGCTGCCGCTGCGGCTCCGGCGGGCGGGCGGGGACGAGCAGGCGACAGCAGAGCGCAGGCGCGGCCGCCGGGGGGCGGGGCTGGGGCGGGGTCCAGGCGGGGCGGGGCGGGGCTCGGGTAATAGGGCGTGGCTATGGTGATATGGGCGAGGGCAGGCGGGCCGGGGCTCGGGTAATGGGGCGTGGCTATGGCGATGTGGGCGGAGCCAGGCGGGGCGGGCCGGGGCTCGGGTAATAGGGCGTGGCTATGGTGATATGGGCGAGGGCAGGCGGGCCGGGGCTCGGGTAATGGGGCGTGGCTACGGTGATGTAGGCGGGGCCAAGGGGGAGGGGGTGGCCCCGAGGGGACACGGGGCGTGGGGATGGAACCGCGGGCAGATCAGGGCCGAGCACCACCAAGCTGCCACCGTGGGGACGACGTGAGTGTCCCCATCGCTCCCACTGGGCTGTCGTCGTGGGCATCGCATGACATGAGTGTCCCCCACTGCCACCGGACTGTGACTGTGGGAGAGGAGCAGCATGGGTGTCCCCCACTCCCCGCCCTGGCCTGTCGCGGTGGGCAGGCAATGACATGAGTGTTCCCATCCTTCCCTGGGACATCACCACGGCAAGTCCTCCTCATTCCCCATGTTGTCACCGAGGGACGGGACGTGGACACCTCTCACCCCTTGGTCTGTCACCATGGGGAGGACACGGACAGCACCCTTATCTGCAGGGCTGCCACCATGGATTAGCACACAGATGTATTCCTCACCCACCCCATCAGTCACCATGGGACCAGGTATGGATATCTCCCTCATCACCCAGACTGTCACCGTGGGACAGGCTGTAGAGACCTCCATGGCTCCCAAAGAATGGATATCTCCATCATCCCTTGCACTACCACCATGGTGATGTTCCCTTTATCCTTGTGACCATCACCATCTGATAGGACATGGATGTATCCCTCATCCCCTGGGCTGTCATTGAAGACAGAGTATGGACACCCCTCTTCGTGTCCTCAGGCTGTCATCATAGGTCAGGGCCTGAAAATCTTCCCTCATCCCCAAGCCATCACCATGGGACAGGGCATGGACTTCCTCTTGGGTCTCTAGGCTGCCACCACGGGATAGAGCATGGACTTCCTCTTGGGTCTCTAAGCTGCCACCATGGGACAGGGCATGGACTTCCTCTTGGGTCTCTAGGCTGCCACCATGGGATAGAGCATGGACTTCCTCTTGGGTCTCTAGGCTGCCACCATGGGACAAGGCATGGACTTCCTCTTGGGTCTCTAGGCTGCCACCATGGGACAGGGCATGGACTTCCTCTTGGGTCTCTAGGCTGCCACCATGGGACAAGGCATGGACTTCCTCTTGGGTCTCTAGGCTGCCACCATGGGACAGGGCATGGATGTCCTCCTTCTCTCACAGGCCATCACCACTGGGATAGGGCACAGACCTCTCTCTGGGTCCTTAGGGCTGTCACTGTGGGACAGGACATAAGCTTCCCACTGGATCTCCAGGCAGTCCCCTCACCCACCTCCTGTGTCCCAGGGCTGTGACCACACAGTGGGGCACACAGCACCCCCGGACCAAGGACTCAGCACCTCTCCAGCCTTGGGCAGAACCAAGCCAAGCCTGGATGAGGCACTTAGTGCCATGGTCTGGTTGACTGCACAGGGCTGGGTGCTAGGTTGAACTGAAGGAGCTTGGAGGTCTCTTCCAACCTGCTTGATTCTATGATTCCATGACATGGGGCAGTGCCACCTGCTGTGCCAGGCTACCATCACTGCCACCACCACGGGGAGGGGGGCAGGGACACGAGGTGGAGCCAGAGTCCTTTAAAAACTTGTCCTTTATTAGTCTGTCGGAAGCGAGTCCCTCAGTACAGGGCGTCCCACCCAGTTATAGCAAAGTGAGTAACATGAAGGGACTGAGCCCCTCCTGCCACAGCCCCCCCCGGCCCGGGGGCACTGCAGGGACTCCAGGGGGGACACCCCGAGGTGACAGGGACATTCCTCCCGTGCACACCCCCCCCCCCCCCCCCCACAACACACACACAGCTGGGACCCCTTTCCCTCCCTCCAATACGGGGTGCACCTCATCTTGCTCCCCCTCTCCAGGGTCAGCTCTGAGGCTGCAGGGGGGGGGGGGGGTGGCACCCCAAGACCCCCGCCCAGACGCGGCAGGGAGCGATAGCACCAAGGGGGACGGTTGCTCCCCACAGTTTTTTCCGCACTCCCTGCCAAGACGGAGGGGCTGGGGGGGACGGACACGAACAACAACGAGGCACTGGTGGAGGTGAGGGATCCCTCCCGGGAACGTGGGGCCGGGGATGGCCCTGGGATTGAGGGCAGGGGTGGGGGGTTTTGGGGAAGGGGGGGTCGGGGGGGGGGGGGAGGTGCTGTCTCAGCTTTACTTGGGATTTACATTCTGGACCATGCAGTAGCACCAAAGTTCATGAGGTCATCGGTGATGGCAGAAGGTTACTTCCGCTTCCTCCCGCAGTACTTCCCTTGTGCGCAGCCCACGCCGCCTGCCACGGGGAGGGGAGACACCAGGTGAACCCCCCCGAGCCCCCCTGGCTCCTGGGAGAAGGGTGGGGGGTGCCGGAGCCGACCCCCACCAAAGGCGGGAGGTCACGCACTCACCTCTAAAGCCCAGGGCACCAAGGGCTCCTCCATAGGTCTTGGGGGGCTTCCCTGGGAGGGGGGAGACAGAACAGGATGAGTGAGACCCCCACATTGCTCAGCAGATAGGTGCAAGGGGGATAGGCACCCCCTCCACCCCCAAGGAAGCTCTGTCTGGGGGCTGGACACTCACCACCGAAGCCCAGCTGGCCAGCTACCCCACCTGCAAGGAGAGTGAAGCCCTGAGCATCCACAGGGCACCCACATTGCTCTGCCCTGTGTGCCCCCAGCCCCCTGGATCCCTCCCCAAGCTGTGGCCAGAGCCCTGTGCTCTGTGGGCTGGGTATGTGCCCCTGAACCAACCATGCAGCAAGATCTGGCTCTGGTGAGCGCCAAGGCACTGAAATGTGCCCTAAGTGACCTCCAAGGCACTGAGATGTGCTCCAAGTGATACCAAAGCACCAAGATGTGACCTCAGTGAGCACCAAGACACTGAGATGCAACCCAGGTGAGCACCAAGGCACCAATATGTGACCTCAGTGAGTGCCAAGGCACTGAGATGTAACCCAGGTGAGCACCAAGGCACCAAGATGTGACCTCAGTGAGTGCCAAGGCACTGAGATGTGCCCCTGGTGAGCATCAAGGCACCAAGATGTGACCTCAGTGAGCACCAAGGCACTGAGATGTGCTCCTGGTGAGCATCAAGGCACCAAGATGTGACCTCAGTGAGTGCCAAGGCACTGAGATGTGCCCCTGGTGAGCACCAAGGCACCAAAATGTGACCTCAGTGAGTGCCAAGGCGCTGAGATGTGCCCCTGGTGAGTGCCAAGGCACCAAGATGTGACCTCAGTGAGCACCAAGGCGCTGAGATGTGCCCCTGGTGAGTGCCAAGGCACCAAGATGTGACCTCAGTGAGCACCAAGGCGCTGAGATGTGCCCCTGGTGAGTGCCAAGGCACCAAGCTGTGGATGGTACCTGGGAATATCGGTGACACGCCGAACCCGGGAACTCCAGCTCCTGGGGAGAAAGCAACAGCCAGTGACAGCCTGTGACAGCAGTGCCACCCCAGCTCTGCCTGGCTGGGGACACCCTAACTAGAGACGTTGGTTCAGTGCAGAAGCCACTGCAAATGCCCCTGTGCCCACTAAGACACCTGTCTGCCCTGGCAGTGGCATGCACAGTGGGGGATGGCAGCAGGGTGAGGACAGCAAGCAGAGGACAAGCGTGATGTGATGGGGACACACTCCCACTCCAGCCCCAAACCATGGCACTCACCTGGCTGCAGGCCCCCAACACCAAAACCTGTGGGATAAGGAGAGGCCTGGTGAGGGCAGGGAGCATGGGGCCAGGGATGGAGGCAGGGATGGGGCTCACAACTCCTGCTCACCCAGCTGGAGGAGCCCCTGCTCCTTACCTGGCTTGGGAGGTTTCCCAGCAGCTCCTGGAAACAAGGCCCCTGTGTCAGAGAGGGGGGGGGTCAGTGTAGCCCCCACAGAGGGGGTCAGCACAGACTCCATTGTGAGCCCCTCTCAGGCAGGGACCTGCAGCTCTGCAGGTTGGGGACTTGGTACAGTACTGTCCCCAGCCCCCATGGCGTGGGCAGCCGTGGTGCTATGGCCCTTGGTACCTTCTCAGGATGGCATTCCTGGCCCATCACACCCCAGGAGCAGGGCAGGCAGCAGACAGGATGCAGGACACTGACACAAGGTGGGGTTGGGACTATGCCTTGGGACCAGGGGGAGATCCTGCACCCAGTCCATCCCATGCATTTCCTTTTCCTTCTGGCACTCTGCCTGCAGGCTGCTCCATTCCTTGTACCTCAACCCAGGGACCCCCAATACCGGGAGCCAGCAGCACTCACCAGCACCAAGGCCACCAACTCCAAGGCCACCAACTCCGAGGCCACCAACTCCAAGGCCACCTATGATGGGGATCCCAGGTGAACAGAGCATCCAATCCACTCCTGACCTCAGCCCCTCCTGTGCCTGTCCCTCCCCCTGTGACCCCCACCTCCCTCTGGAAGAGCATCCCTCTGCCTGCACATCCCCACTGCCTGGCCTCAGCACCTACCTGGGATGCCACCAACTCCTGGGATGCCACCAACTCCTGGGACACCACCAACTCCTGGAACTCCAGCCCCAGGAACGCCTGCCAGAGAGACCCCATTAACCTCAGTGCCCCCACAGCCCAACACTCAACCATCTCAGGGCATCCCCAGCCAGTGCTTGACCCACTGCAGTGGCCCCAACACCAGTTCTGGGTGTCTCCAGCACCCATCTCACAGCACCCAGGGCAAGAGGACGACCCAGAGCCGACTCAGCCTCTGCATGATGCTGCCACGATGCAGAGCAAGAGAAAAATGTCCTCAGAGAGTCCAGCAGATGTGGCACGAGTGGCACTTTGCACCCATGCCATCTCCCATGCACAAGCCACCCTCTAACAGGTCACCAGGGGGCACAGAGGGGACACAAATCGAGGCCAGGACCCTGCTGCCCAGAGATGGTCCGAGGTGGACCTGGGACAGCGCAGTGGATACGTACCGAACTTGGGAGGTTTAGCACCAGGCTGCACCCCTACTTGAGGGATGCCTGCAAAGAGAATGACACTGCAGTCAGGACGGTCACCCCTGTGCCCCTCCTTTGTGGCACCATCCCCCCCATCACACCCGCAGCCCTGCCTGCCACCCTCTTGCATCCCCGGGCACCGCTGTCCCCAGGCTGGTCTTCAACAAGGCACATACCTGCCCCGGGGAGGATGCCAGTACCGGGTACCCCCACACCCGGTACCAATCCGGGCACAGCACCAACGCCGGGTGTCACCCCTGGCACTCCTGGCACTCCTGGCACTCCTGGCACTCCAGGAACACCGGGCACCGCACCTGGCACTCCTCCAACCCCAGCACCTGCAGAGAGAGAGGGGATGAGACAGTGTGGGGTGACCCCTATGAGATTCCCATCCTCATGTGATTCCCATACTCCCATGGGATGATGTGCCCACTATGAGTTGCCCACCCTGGAAGCCCCCTACTTTCCTTTGGACCAGTCTGTGCCAGGATAGGGCTCTTGGGGAGGCTGCAGATGCCCGCAGGGCAGATGGGGCTGCCTGCTGCGTGCTCCTGTGGCCGACTCACCGTATTTGGCTGCCTTGGCTGCTGCCTTCGCCGCTGCGGCAGGAGCTCCTACCCCTGGGCAGAGACAGCAAGAGCAGGGTCAGTGTCCCCAGGGTGGTCCTCTCCAGCAGTACTGGACAGACCCCATCCCTCCTGCCTTGTCTGCATCCCCCAAGGCACGGCCAGGAATTGATGGAGACCACCAAGGTCCTCCTCACACCTGTCCTGGCCCCAGATCTGCTCCCACATGTCCCAGGTTGAGACTATGGGGTTAAAAAATCTTCTGGGGACTAGAGGATTGTTATCCAATGCCATAATTCTGCTATCTTGTTCCAGGCTCACAACAAGGTCAGCTCCCTCTCCTTTCCTCCTCCTCCTGCCCTCTGTGTGTGTGTGGCAGGAGCCACTTTATCAGGAACATGTAAGCAGTAGGCCTCTTTGGATGGCAGAGGCAGTGGGTGGGGGGGCAGGATTGGAACACTGGGGGGTGTAGATGGAGGTTTTTGGGGAATGGGGGGAAATTCGAGGGGGTTTGCCATGGATGG
This sequence comes from Pogoniulus pusillus, assembly GCF_015220805.1. Lineage (NCBI taxonomy): Eukaryota > Metazoa > Chordata > Aves > Piciformes > Lybiidae > Pogoniulus > Pogoniulus pusillus. The sequence continues at coordinate 3,910,908 of NC_087290.1, read as the reverse complement.
GGTAGTTGCTTTATAATGCCTGGCTCTGTGTTTTCTCTCTCTAAGGAGAATGCTGTAATTTCTCTCCAGTTTGATTTGAGAGTTTCATTTCTGTTGGCTGTCATTAGAAAACCACACCACCATCCCAGCCAGGCTCTCCCCATCACCTGCCTTCCTCCTCCTCCTCCTCACCTGGGACACCTCCAACGCCGGGGGCCAGGCCACCTACGCCGGGAGCAAGGCCACCAACACCAGGAGCAAGGCCACCAACACCAGGAGCAAGGCCACCCACGCCAGGAGCTAGACCACCTACACCAGGAGCCAGGCCACCTGCTCCTGTAAGGAGAGAGGGAAAGGTTTGGGCTTCAGCTCAGCAGGAGAGGTGGTGGAAGGAGCTGTGTTGAAAAAGGAGGGCAGGCAGAGGTGGGTGGATGGATGGATGTGTGAGTGGGTGAGTGAGTGGATGGATGGATGGGTGGGGGGATGGATGGGTGGGTGAATGGTTGTATGGGTGTGTGAGTGAATGGATGGATGAGTGTGTGAGTGAATGGATGTATGAGTGGATGAATGGATGGGTGAGTGGATGGATGGATGGATGGATGGATGGATGGATGGATGAATGGGTGGATGGGTGGGTGGGTGAATGGGTGGGTGAATGGATATATGGGTGTGTGAGTGAATGGATGGATGAGTGGATAAGTGGATGTGTGGGTGGATGGATGGATGGATGGATGGATGGATGGATGGGTGGATGAATGGATGTGTGGGTGGATGGATGGGTGGATGTGTGGGTGGGTGTCGACAGGTTGGACTTGATGATCGGTGAGGTCTCTTCCAACCTTGGTGATACTGTGATACTGTGATACTGTGTGTGTGAGTGGGTGGATGGATGGATGTGTGTGGGTGGATGGATGGATGGGTAGATAGATGGATAAAAAGTGGGGCAGATGGGTGACAGAGAGGATGGGTGGCTGCCTGATTGTGGGGAGCATAGATTAGTGATGAGGTAGATGGATGGATAGATGGATGGATGGACGGACAGATGAGCAGATAGATGGGTGCTGAGGTGGTCATCTGGCTGGCTGGTGGTGTAGATAGGTTGGTAGAAGGGAGAGTGAACAGCCTGAGAAGGTGTTTGGATGGCAAACCCAGGACCTTCTGTACAGACCCAGCTCTCTGGAGCACACCCCTGAAGAGCAGCCAGGACCTGCCCTGATCCACAGGGAACTCATGCAGCCCCAGGCTCCAGCCCCAAGGAGTAGACACTGGCCTGGTGTGGGGAGGTGACAGGAGGCAGGAGATGTGGGACAGCCCCAGACCGAGCCCAGCTTACCGTACTTGGCTGCTTTGGCAGCAGCGGCGGCCGCTGGACCTCCAACTCCTGGGGGAGAAGGGCAGAGTGAGGGGCAGCGATGGGCCAAGATGCCCACTCTGCTGGGGACATCCCAAGCATTCTGTAGTCATCATCTCACCTGGCACGCCGACCCCACCGGGCACCAGACCTGGCACTCCAACACCAGGCACTCCAACACCAGGCACTCCAACGCCGGGCACGCCGACACCGGGCACGCCAACGCCGGGCACGCCGACACCGGGCACGCCGACACCGGGAATACCAACGCCGGGCACACCGACACCAGGCACACGCCCTGCTCCTGCAGAGAGGTTTGGGGATGTGTCTGAGCAGACAGGCTCCACAGGCAGGGGTCCTTCTGCCCTCCACAATGCCAGGGGTGCCCCCACCCTGCCCATTTGCAGGCAGCTCTCCTCCTGTCCCATGGCGACTCACCGTAAGCTGCAGCTTTCGCCGCAGCCTTCGCCGCCGCCGCTGCAGCTGCTGGGCCACCAACTGCAAGGGTAGAAGGAAGAGAGTCAGGGGACCACCAGCAAGGCCAGCATCACCTTGCCAGTTTGTGCCAGCCCACCCACTCACCTCCGACACCGGGCACCACACCAGGCACTCCAGCCACGCCAGGCACTCCAGCTACGCCAGGAACTCCAGCCACACCAGGAACCCCAGCCACACCAGGAACCCCAGCCACACCGGGCACACCAGGGACTCCAGGGACACCAGGGACACCAGGGACGCCAGGGACACCACCAATGCCAGGAACACCAACACCAGCTCCTGCAGGCAGCAAGAGGGGAGAAGTTAGATCTCCTTGCAGCAGCAGTTGAAAGGTAGGACCTCATCACAGCTCTGCTCTTGTCATCATGCCGTGGTGAGAGGAACAGCCTGCTGCCTCTTGCCAGGAGAGAGGCACAGCAGTGCCAGAGAGGGACTGGTCCCATATCCCCCAAGAGGCCCCAGTAAGGATGGAAAATCTGCTGTCATAAAAGGGAGGCTGGGAAGTCATCAGCACAGGGCACCATCATGATCTTCATTATCATGAGTGGCTCCAGATGGTCCTCATCATGGGGACATCAAGCCTTGCAGCCAAACAGGCCATGAAGAAGTGGCTGGTGGCTCCCAGCAGCTGCCTGGAAGGCTTCAGTGCCCAGGGCACTGGCCAGACTGGGAAGCTGCCCAGTGCAGTGACAGCCTTGACCTGCTGGGAATTGTTAAGGACAAGCATCAGGACACTTCTAGAATGGCTGAGTGCCAGAGGGGTTGTCCTCATGGCTCCCTGCTTGGTAGGTGTCCAGCAGCCCAGCATGGAGGACACATCCATTAACTAACACTGCCAAGTTTATCCCTAAGTCCCACCCCTCCCTGGGCCCGTGGTGGGCTTATTTTCCTACATGATGAAGAAGAGAAATGTGTAGCAAGGGCTTAGCCCTCAAAGAAAAGCTGCCGTCAGGCATGGCTGCTCCCAGGGGACTCTGCACAGAGCCTTGGGACTGATTCTACCTCCTCTCTGCACCCAGGCTTGCAGCTTTCTGCTGCTTTGGCTGTGTCCTTCATCCCCCCCACCCCAGGCTCCTCTTTGCTGGAGCTCCCTTGGAAATGGTTGTCACAGAATGGCAGAGGTTGGAAGGGACCTCTGAAGATCATCTTGTCCAACCCCACTGCTGGGCACTTGGGTCTTGCTAAACCAAGTTGGATACACTTGCCGGATCCCACCAGTTTTTGGGGAGGTGGCAGCCCTGGGCAAGGATCCCTGTGCCAGTGATTTCTGCCCACCTGGGCAGCGAGGCTGAGCCTGTGGGCACCAGACCCTGCCACGGGGCTGCTGCTGGAAAAACAGACTTGGTACAAAACCCAAGAATCCCGAGGCCCACAGATATGAGTTTGGTCTCATCTGTTCACCTCCACCAAGCAGCCTGCAGAAACCCCAGGGATGGAGAAGGTCCTGCCCTGGGGATAAAGCCAAGCCCAGACACAACAACCAGGAGCAGGGATGGGCACATCCCATCCCTGGCTGCTTCCCAGTAAAGAGCCGTGAGGAGTGATGCCCAGGGGAGATTTGCCTTGACGGGGCTCTTGGAGTGCCAGAGGTGGGAAGGGTCGGGGCAGAGGGTCCCCTGGGAGCTGCTGGGGACCCCCTCGCACTGCGCACAACCTACCGTATTTAGCTGCCTTCGCCGCCGCCTTCGCTGCCGCCGCCGGCGTCCCGACTCCTGCGGACGAGGTAGAGAGGACCCTCAGCCACCGTCCGCCCGCTCCCCGCACGGCTGGGTGGTGGAGACAGAGCTCCTGCGCATCGTCACCTGCCACTCCAGGGACAGCTCCCACACCGGGCACCGCCCCGGGGACACCTCCGACACCGGGCACCGCTCCGGGGATCCCTCCGACACCGGGCACCGCTCCCGGAACGCCTCCGATACCAGGTACCAAGCCGGGGACACCACCAACGCCGGGTACGAGGCCGGGGACACCGGCGGCCCCGGGCAGCACCCCTGCCTTGGCCGCTGCCTTGGCCGCTGCCGCCGCCGCCGCCGCCGCCGCTGGCCCTCCAACTGCCAGAGAGAGGGAGAGAGTCAGGGGTGGGATGGAGGGAGGTGACCCTCCCAAAGCCCCGGGGACAAGACACAGAACGCACTGTGTTGGAAGCGACCTGTAGATGTCACCTGGCCCAACCTCCCTGCAGTAAGCAGGGACACCCTCGACTAGAGCAGGTTGCCTTGCAGGTCGCCTGACCTTGAATGACTCCAGGGTTGGGGCCCCCACCACTTCTCTGGGCAACCTGTTCTGGTGTTCCACCACCCTCAGAGCAGAAAACTTACTTACAGCCCCACCATCACCTCACCTCCAGCTCCTGGCACAACACCAGCACCGGGTACCAACCCACCAACTCCTGGGATGCCACCAGCGCCAGGCAGGACACCAGCTCCTGCCCAGGGGAGAAGGAGACTCAGCTGGGTGATGCAGGGACGCCACCAGCATCCCCTCACTCCAGCCTGGGAGGGAGGAAAGGAGTCAGCAGTTGCCCCACCAGGCAGATGGAAGTGCCAGGGGGGACTCACCAAACTTAGCTGCCGCTTTCGCCGCTGCCGCCTGCGCCCCGACTCCTGGGAAAGGACATGGGCAGCTGCTGAGGTCCAGAGAGCATTCCCACCTCAGCTCCCCCATCCCACAGGGACCCCGAGGACCAGCCTCTCTTGTCAGCATCCATCTCCCTCTCCTCTGGAAGGTGACACACACCTCCAGGCTGTCCCTGGGGTAACGCTGCTGCCCTGGGGCCAGCAGACATCCAGGCAGTGCCCAGCACCCCATTCAAGAACTGATAAAATGGCTGGGTGCTTGGTGCCCCTGCCATGCTCATGCCAGTCCCTGGGACTGCTTAGGAAAGGATCTCACCTGTGCCAGTGGGATACCCTGCCTTTCCTCCCGCTCCGATGCCAGCTCCTATCCCACCAGGCCCAAAGCCTGCAGGCACAAACAGAAAGGCAATGCCAGGTCAGGTGCTGCCTCCAGGAAGAGAGGGGAGGCAGCTGGAGCAGCTTCCTTGGCCCAAACATCTCCCCACCACCCATCAAGGGATGTGGAGTGGGATGCCAGAGCCAGCTGCTCCCCAGTTGAGATGCCAGTTCAACCAGCCCTGGAGCTGGCTGTGGCTCAGGACATGGATTGGCAGAGCCAACCAGAGGATTGACAGCTCCCAGCCCCATGGAATGGGATGCCAGCAAAGTCAGGATGCTCCCAGTTAGGTCTGCAAGCATCAAGGCAGGACAAGACACAGGTCCAGGACAAGGCACAGGTCACCTGAGGGACCACCTTGCCCTGGAAGCAGGATGCCCCTCACATCACCTCAGAGCTCAGTGGCCACAGGGCCAGGTTGGCAGCCAACAGAGCCACAAGGAGCTGCGATGGCAGAGCAAGGGCTACAAGCACTCACCGTAGGGCAGCTTACCAGTGCTGTAGGGCAATCCATAGCCACCTGGAGAGGAGAGAAGGTACAGTTAGCACCTGCCTGCCTGTGGCTCTGCCCCCTCCACCCTGCAGAGTGTAGCCTCTCTCTGCCAGCTGACCGTGTGGCACCAGCCCTCCGGGCTCCTTCTCCTTCCGTTGGGATAGCAAATCCTCCAGGATAAAACCCACCGTGACAGAGCAGGGCCAGCAGATGGTCTAAAAGAGCTGCTTGCTCTCAGCTCTACTCCAAGGAGTGTGGAGCCTAGAGTCGGCTTTGCAGGAGCCTTCAGTGACCCGGCGTCGGTAGGGGGTCCCCCGGGAGCCCCGCGGCAAGAGCTGTACCCAGCTGGCTGCACTGCGGCCAGCTCCGAAGGAAAGGTTTTAATTGGAATCAGGGCTTGGGAGCCTCCGCTGAAACCTGACCTCGTTAAGAGGTCGGGGAAAAAGGAGGAGGGGTTAGGAGTGGGAACGTCGTGGCCAGGGAAACGTCCCCTTGTGAACGAGCAGGATCCCACCCCGTGGGATGGCACAGGGGATGCCCGTGACTCAGAGGGTCCATGCTCTCAAGAGCTGGCGGCACCACACTCCCAGCGCCGCTGGCAGTGGCCTGAGAAGGGTCGATAGGTTGTCACACCCCCACGGGGACACACCTCAAGCAGAGCAGAGGGTGGAGGGCGTCTCACACACCAAGTGCTCCTGTTGGAGGGGGTTGTGGGCAGGGTGGGGACGGGGCTGCCTGCGGCCAGGACGAGATTGCTTGTGCCGAATTGTCTCTTGGGGTGCAGGAGACCATCGCATCCCACCAGCTGGCATATGGGGACCAGATTCCCCCCCACCCTGCTGGGCTGTGCCATCATAGCCCACACCAGCAGAGCGCTGCTGGAAGGTGGAGGCGTTGCAGGCTGTGGTGGCCATGAGCCACGGTGGGTGGCCTCCACCCTGGGGACATCCTTGCCCATCCTGAGGCACCTCATCAGCACCTCACTTACCCTAAAGCTGCAGGTCCAGCACTGGATGACACACTTGGAATTGAGTCCAAAGGTCAAGAGCCCAAGCCCTTGGGTCTCCAAGGGTTTTGCTAGGTCGAAGCCCAGCTCCCCACCACCCCCAAATGGATGATAAAGCACTGGGCAATGGGCAGCACTCTCCATGCCTACAGTGGGACCCAGATTTCAACCACAGCTTCAGGATGAGCCCCAAGTGAGTGGGGACAGAGCAGAGCAGGAGCTGGCACAGGCCATTTGCAGAAAACCATTTGAGAAGGAGATTTCCCACTGAAAATGTTCTTTTCCCTGCTGTCCCTTCCTCTCCTCTCCAGTCAGACCTGCCACAGCTGAGACACCCCACTGGGGTCATGAGGATGTATGGCAGGCCATGGGGGTCGTAGAATCATAGGATGGTCTGAGTTGGAAGGGACCTTAAAGATCATCTAGTTGCAACTAGGGCCAGAAGCTGCATCCAGGCTCTGCCCACACCCTCAAAGCAAGATCCTCTACAGCCAGCCCACTGTGTCCTTGCACTGCTCCAAGCCCTCAGGGGTGACAAACTGGCATCCTCTGTCCCCCTCTGAAGGGCCAGGGTGCCAGACGGCACCCAGCAGCTGGCAACACCACCACCACTGTCCTTCTGATCCCTCTGAGAGGCACGACAGCCCTGCTGGGGCTCCCCGGAGCCGGAGACAGGTGCCCTGCCCCGATGCGTGGGACGAAGGCTTCCCACGAAGCGGCTCAGCCGCTGGGCAGCGGGGTCCCGCCTGGGCTGGAGCCCCCCGCAGGGGCTGCCACGGGCTGGAGCCGGGCGCGGCCGTGCCGTGTGCTGGTGGTTTGCTCCCCACGCCGGGCACCCCATGAAAGGCGGTGTGGGGCCAGAGCGGACCCGCTGGCGGCAGGTCCCGGGCGCCCTGGCGAGCGGAGCTGCGCCTCTGCGGGAGGAAGCCGCAGCCGGCCAAGTGCTTCCAGCGCCGCCGCCACGGGCCCCAGCGAGGGGGAGCTGGGGGAGCTGCTGGGGATGGAGCCTGTGCTGCAGTGGGAGGTGCTGCCCAGGAGTGGGCTCCTTTCCTTCCAGCCTCCTCTGCCTGGGGAAAATGCCCACGGGTCTTACTCGCTTCCCAGCAAGCACCCCAGGGGTGTGGGTGTCCCACACAGATCTGGTTGGCCTGCTCCTCAGGGATGGTCTTGGCACCAGTAAGCTGGCAACATAGCCCCTGGAGGGGGTGCAGTGCCCAGTCGTGGCTGCCTGGCGCTGTCTGTCCTGTCCCTGTCCCTGTGTGGCTGTGAGCTGGCATCCAGCAGAGGACTAGGAGATGGAGGGCCTCGAGCAGCCCAGCTTGGGAAAGGGGCACTGAACACCCCTGGGCTTCCCTGGGCTGGGGCTGAGCCTCGTTTGGATGGGCAGTGCAGAGAGATACCTGCCTGGAACCCCATCCTCACCTGCCTGGAGCCCCACCCTCACCTGCCTGCCTGCTGTCAGTGGCTTTGGCCAGAGCTCCTTCAGCCAGGACACTTGTCCCAGGTGAATGCCCAGCAGTGCCCAGCACAGACTTGTTAGCCACAGAAAGCAGACAATCATTGCAAGGGCTGTGCCTCATGCCAGGAGGAGCTGGTAGGGACAGCCTGGGGTGGTCTGTCCCAAAGCATGTCCCCAGAACATGCTTCTTCCTACCTTATGACAGCCGGAGAGAGGCACAGCATCGTCCTCACGGGCTGGGGGCAACACCACCACCAGCAGCAGCAGCAGCCAGGCAGCTGCCCACGGGGTTGCAATAGGCAGGGCTGCTGCTGGAGTCACCTGCCCAGTGTCCCTCGCTCTGTCCTGCTGTCCCAGGGCCAGCAGCAGCACTGCCAGGTCCAGGGGACCCGAGGCCACTACGGCTCAGCCCTGGGGAACGGCGGGTCCTTCTCCTGGCACTGCTAGGGGTCCTTCACCCCTAGCCCCGTTGGCTGTGGCAGCTTACCTGGGAGCTTAGGAGCTTTGATGGGATACCCCAGAGGGACACCAGGCTGCTGACCTCCAAAACCTCCCAGTCCTGCAAAGCCAACAGCAGACTCTCACCTGGAGCCCGCGCCTAGGCTGCCACCGGTCCTTGCCCAAGGGGAGTGCCCCGGGGCACCCCGGCTGGAGGAGAGCGGGCGGCTCAGGAAGCCCCGAGGCATCTTCTGGCCCGGGGAGGTGGCGGCTGTGATGGAGAGGAAGAGAAGGACAGGCAAGAGAGATGGGCCACTCACCGGGGATCCCTGCGAAGGCTCCTCCCGCTCCTAGACGGAAACACAAAGGGACCCACATGAGCCTCGCTGCCGGTTCTTGGGGTTGCAAACCAGCCTGCGTGGGCTCAGCTGCAGATCAGCTTTGCTTGCCCACGTGTCATGAGGGGCTGTGACCCCCAAGGATGAGTTTGAGCCAGTCCCAGCACGATAGGGATGAGGGCAAAGCTGGAGAGAGCCAGCCCTGGCCCTGCCCTCCACCCAGCCTCCCCAGGAGATTGAGGGGACCTACCTGGACCTTTTGGCTTGACTCCAGCACCAGTGGGTACCCCGGGCAGCACCCCTACACCAGGGAAACGGACACCTGCAGCAGAGACCGAAGGGGGCAAGTGAGCACCGAGGAGCATCATGGCATTGCTGGCACCCAGGAGCCCTGCATGCAGCTCCCCGGTCCTCATTGCCCAACTCTGGCTCAGAACTGGCCCTTCTACCCCGCCACAGGCTATCCTCATCCTCCAACAGATGCTGGGACCCTTCTGTGCCAACCTCTGTGCCTATACCCTCGGGCAGAGATGCCAGGGAAAGCTTTGTTCCAGCACTGGCAGTGCCTATGCTTTAGGTTTGGGGCAGGGGCAGAGCTGCCTATGTAGGAGCTTGGGGTGACTATGGGTACAAAGCACCCACAAGTGAATCCCATTTGTGACCCCAAAGTGCCAGACCACCCCATGGTATAACCAAGCCTGGGCATTACTCTTTGCTCTGGTAATGTTCAGTGGCTTTCTGCAAGCCAAGGCAGTCTGGGGGGCAGGATGGGAGCCAGAAAGGGGGGGAAGGGAGGGCTCCACCCACTGAACCCCAGCCCTCCAGGAGCAATAGGCCAGGCTGTGCCCTCCCAGTCGTTTGGGTTAGGTTTTGAGGGTGGTTTGTTTGTTTGCTCTCAGCTTTTTGCCTCTTACAAATGTCTTCCATTAGAGCTCAGACGTTGTCAGCCACGGAAAAGACATTCCTGAGCAGCAACACACTTCTCCTCCTGACAGTGTCCAAACCTCTTGTTTTCACAAGTCTGCCTCCCCCAAATTACTTTGCAGTGAGGAATTCCTCTCCTCCTCCCTCCTCCAGCCACCTCCTCCCCCTCCTTCCCACGCCACCTTTGGCTGGGCAAAGCAACCCTGGCATGGCCCCTGCCAGCTGCTCTCCTCTGGCTGGCCAAACCAGCCCTGGTGTGGCCTGTGCCAGCTCCTCTCCTCTGGCTGGCCAAACCAGCCCTGGCATGGCCCATGCCAGCTCCCCTCCTCTGGCTGGCCCATGCCAGCCCTGGCATGGCCCATGCCAGCTGCTCTCCTGCTGCTAATGCTGCTTGCTCCCACAAGGCTTGGCACCAGAGCCCCAGAACCCCAGGTCCTCCTGCCTGCAACCCCCTCAGAGGTCAGTATGTTGCTGGTAATGGGGAACCCCTTCAGAGGCTGGGGGGTTTCTGACAGGGTGGGGAACCCCCTGGAGACTGAAGGGCTGCTGGTGTGGTTGGGATCCCCCTGGAGGCTGAAGTGCTGCTGGTGGGGTGGGGACCCCTCAGAGACTGAAGTGCTGCTGGTGGGATGGGGACCCCTCAGAGGCTGAAGTGCTGCTGATGGGATGGGGACCCCTCAGAGGCTGAAGTGCTGCTGGTGGGATGAGGACCCCTCAGAGGCTGAAGTGCTGCTGGTGGGATGGGGACCCCTCAGAGACTGAAGTGCTGCTGGTGGGATGGGGACCCCTCAGAGGCTGAAGTGCTGCTGATGGGATGGGGACCCCTCAGAGGCTGAAGTGCTGCTGGTGGGATGGGGACCCCTCAGAGACTGAAGTGCTGCTGGTGGGATGGGGACCCCTCAGAGGCTGAAGTGCTGCTGGTGGGATGGGGACCCCTCAGAGGCTGAAGTGCTGCTGGTGGGATGGGGACCCCTCAGAGGCTGAAGTGCTGCTGGTGGGATGGGGATCCCCCCAGAGACTGGGGTACTGCCTGTGGAATGGGGAATCCCTCAGATTCGGGGTGCTGCTTGTGGGCTGGGGACCCCCTTGGAGGCTGAGGCGCTGCCAGTGGAGTGAGGAACAGCACTTTAGAGGCTGGCAGCAGGAGTCGGAGCTCAGCTTACCTGCACCCGGGAGCACACCGCCCGGGAAAGCTCCGGGAATCCCAGCACCTGCCGGCAGAGAGAGAGCCAGGGATGAGCACTCGGCCAGAGCCGCCCCCACCCCGGCCCCTGCTCTCGGGGCCGTGCACCTACCTGGTACTTTGGGGGGTTTCCCTGCCGCGCCAACCCCGGGCTGTACCCCGCCCGGTACCACCGCACCTGCAGGCAGCAGAGACCCCCTGAGCCCCCCGGCACCGGCTCCTGCCCGCCCTGGCAGGCGTGGGGGCAGTTCTGCCCCAGGCTTGGCTACACTGAGGACGAGGAGTATTTCCTACCTGTGGAGACCCCGAGGCCACCGGGACCACCAACGCCACCAATGCCACCCACGCCACCAATGCCAGCACCTGGGGGCATTGGGAAGAGGAGTACCAGTGTGAGATGCTACAGGTGGCCAGAATGGGGCCAACGGAAGGGACAAACTCAGGATGGCACTTAGAGGGCAATGGGGACACTCTGAGGCAGTGCCAGGGATGAGTCCTCCAGCCCTGGGCACCGGGACCAGCTCGGTGGCTCTGCTCCTGGGGGCTCAGGTGTGGCCAATGCCCCTTTCCCAGTATGCCAAGACCTGCCAGAGTCCCGTGAGAGCAGCACCTCTCACTTGCAGCTCCCCAGCTCTCCTAACCCAGATTCTCAGGGGGCATCAAGTCCCCGTGGGCTGCCCAAGCCCCTTGAATCATTGCCTGGCATGGCACAGGGCACTCCCAGCACTCACCAGCTTTAGCAGCAGCTTTGAGAGCAGCAGCAGAGGCAGCACCTGGGAAGACTCCCCCGGGATAAGCACCTCCAGGGAAGAGTCCTGCAGCACCTGCAGCGAGGAGAACCAGCATGAGCATCCCTGAAAAGTGGCTGGCAAGAAGGCATCCTGCCCTCTATGCCAGCCACAGTGGGCACGGGAGGTGGTGAGCCATGAGGGGCTGTGTGGCAGTGCTAGAGGCTGGCATTAGGCTGGGCAAGGCTGTGGTTAGCAGGCACTGCTCTGTCCTGCCCTGGCTTCTCCCTGATCCCCCCCCTCCCCTAAAATACTGCTCCCATCCACATCCCACCCATCACCAGCTGTGCCAACACCACTTGGGACACCCTGTGATGCCATCAGCTGCTGTGGCACTGGTCAGGCTGGCTGGTGACATGCAGGCACTATCCCTCTGCTGCAGACACTATAGGGACCCCAGGTCCCTCCTTGCCTATCACTGCTTGGGGTCACCCAGCCACAGTGGATGTCTTGATGCTGGGGGACCACAGGGCTGCCTGTTGGTACCTCGAGGGCACCCAGCACATATGGCACCTACAGACGTGGGCAGGCTACAGAGAGCATCTGATGGAGACAAACCACATGCCAAGGTGGTTCTCCAGGGACATCACCCTGGGCACAGCTCAGAGTGGGGCAGAGGCTTGGTGGTCTGTGCTCACCTGGCTGCAGGCCAAGTGGGCCAAGTCCCCCGAGTCCTCCGACCCCTGGAAAGAGAAGTGGGGTGGGGTGAGGTGGAGGATGGGGCAGGGGGGCACAACCAAGGCCAGAGGAACAGGAGCATCCCATGGGATGGCATCATGCCATGGGACTGGGCACAGGGAGAGGTGACAAATGTGCCCACCAGCATTATAAGTGGGCATATGGGGGTGGGCACAGGGACAGGTGACAAACATGCCCAGCAGCATTATGAGTGGGCATATGAGGATGGGCACAGGGACAGGTGACAAACATGCCCAGCAGCATTATGAATGGGCATATGAGGGTGGGTACAGGGCATGCCCAGCAGCATTAAAAGTGGGCATATAGAGGTGGGCACAGGGGCAGGTGACAAACATGCCCAGCAGCATTATGAGTGGGCATATGAGGATGGGCACGGGGGCAGGTGACAAACATGCCCAGCAGCATTATGAGTGGGCATATGAGGATGGGCACAGGGGCAGGTGACAAACATGCCCAGCAGCATTATGAGTGGGCATATGGGGGTGGGCACAGGGGCAGGTGACAAATATGCCCACCAGCATTATGAATGGGCATATGAGGATGGGCACAGGGACAGGTGACAAACATGTCCAGCAGCATTACAAGTGGGCATATGGGGGTGGGCAGAGGGGCAGGTGACAAACATGCCCACCAGCATTACGAGTGGGCATAAGGGGATGGGCACAGGGACAGGTGACAAACATGCCCAGCAGCATTACAAGTGGGCATAAGGGGGTGGGCACAGAGGCAGGTGACAAACATGCCCAGCAGCATTACAAGTGGGCATAAGGGGGTGGGCACAGAGGCAGGTGACAAACATGCCCAGCAGCATTACAAGTGGGCATAAGGGGGTGGGCACAGAGGCAGGTGACAAACATGCCCAGCAGCATTACAAGGGGGCATAAGGGGGTGGGCACAGAGGCAGGTGACAAACATGCCCAGCAGCATTACAAGGGGGCATAAGGGGGTGGGCACAGAGGCAGGTGACAAACATGCCCAGCAGCATTATGAGTGGGCATATGGGGGTGGGCACAGGGACAGGTGACAAACATGCCCAGCAGCATTATGAGTGGGCATATGAGGATGGGCACAGGGACAGGTGACAAACATGCCCAGCAGCATTACAAGGGGGCCATGGGGATGAGAGGGAATGGACTCAAGCCGGTGGAGGGTGGCTTTAGACGGGAGATTAGGGAGGAATTCCTCCCGGTGAGGGTGGGGAGACACCGGAGCAGGTTGCCCGGGAGAAGCTGTGGATGCCTCATCCCTGGAAGCATTCAAGACCAGGCTGGATGAGCTCTTGAGCAACCTGGGGCTAGTGCGAGGTGTCCCTGCCCGTGGCAGGGGAGGGGGAAGGAGGGGAGCTTGGACCCGGATGATCTTTCAAGTCCCTTCTAACCCAACCCCTTCTGTGATTCTTCTGGCCCGACTGGAAGATCCCGAAGCTCTTTCCCAGCCTCCAGGATTCTCTGGTTCTATTCAGGTTCTGCCTCTCCCACCTCCCACCCCGTCGGGCCAGGAGGGGACGGAGCTGAAATGTTTATGGCTGAGGAATGAGTCCCTGCGGCCGCGGCCAGCGCTGCCTCCCAACATCTGGGGCTGATCAGCCCTCGCTGCCTCCAGGCGCGAATTCCAGGGCCTTTGGCTCGCTGCGGACACTGCTCCGGCTGGGCTTTCGCGGCCGCCCCGCGTTTGGTTTTAATTAGGTCCCAAATAAAGGCCTTGTTTTGCTTTCCACCAGCTGAAATGGCAGCGCAAGGAGGCTGCCGGCCCCCGCCGCGCAGACGGCTCGGAGCTGGGGTTGGGGCTGAGCGCCTGCCCCTGCCCCTGGGTTAGCCCTGGGGTGGGGAGAGAGGGGAGGTGCCCTCTCTTCCTGAGAAAGCATCTTGCCTTGGGCATCTCTGTTAGCACCGAATTCACCCCCACCCCCCCGGGCTTCTGCTGCCCCACAACCTCCCAAGTGTGCCCCGGCATCCCCTGACTTGGTGCCCTCAGGCTGTGCATCCTCCTGCCAGCCTCTCCCCTGTCTCCTGGCAATGCCTTCTCCTTCCTTCTCGTTTCCAGACCAGACAAACCCCAGCGTGGGCTGCAGGAGCCTCAGCAAAAGCTGCTCTGCCATGAAGGTGCTGCCAGCTTCCTGTGGGCACCAGCGAGCTTTACCCAGCTTTGCAGCTTCCCCAGGAGCTTGGCGCAGGTTTGCAGGCAGCAAGCACCCCAAAATGGAGGAGTCTGTGGGGGCTAGAGGGCAGAGGGCAGTGTGCCAAAGCAGGGGGAACAAGGGAAGAAGGCTCCCTTGCAGCTCTGGGGGCTTGGCAGGGGTTAGTTGCATGGCAGAATGTGCTGACTGCTGCGTGCCATGACCATGGCAGTGCCCAGGCTGAGCAGGGTCCCCTTGGGCACATGGGAAGAACATGAAGGCAACAGGGGTCAGGAAGCATCCTGGCCACTGGCACAGGCAGGGGTGGTGAGAGAGCCAGGGAAAGGTTCCTACCTGGTTTGGGAGGTTTTGCTCCAGCCCCGAGTCCTAGGGGAGAGCAAGAGGAGAGGGCTCAGAGCCATCCTTCCTCTGAGCACTGCCCAAAGGCAGCACACGGTGCAGGACAGTGCCAACCTCAGGATGGACCTCCTGCCCACTGCAGGGCAGCTCTGCTGGGGGTGATGTCCCCTTCCCTGGTCCAGCACATGCTGGGCAAAGGGGTCCCACCACTCACCTGCTCCCAAACCTCCAATTCCAGCACCTGCAAGCAACAGCACAGTGTTAGCAGCCATCCCTGTGAGCATTTACTGCCCACTCGCCTGTGCCAGGCTCTCAGAACCCATAAGGAGGCAGAGAGGCTCTCAAGGGTGCAAGGGGATGGGGCATTCCCCCTGAGGTGTCCCCAGGCTTTTGGCTGAAACACTGGGGACAGGTTGTTGCCTCTGAGCAGCTCCCATGGACAGAGCTAGGTAAGGGGTAGGTGACAGCTCCTGGTTGGTGACCACCAGTGTAAGCCTGGCACTGCCATCCAGTCCTGTCCCCTCATCCTTGAGCTGGTGCTGGTGCAGCCACCCAGAGCTCAGCAGCCAAAAAGGACATTTCCTTGTCCTCTGACCCCAGCTGTCAGGTCTTTAGCTCTCTGTACTGGCTCAGAGGTGCTTGGGGACTCCCCCAGACACCTGCCCCATCCCTGCAAGCAGGATGATGCCCACTACCCCAACTCTGCCTGGAGCCCCTTACCTGGGAAAAAGCCTGCTCCTGGTACTCCTCCTCCCGGGATAGCACCAGGGACCCCTGTCAGAAAAGAGAGCCTTGTGACAACCCCTCCAGAGATCCAAGTGTGCCCAAGGGCTTGGAGCTAGGGCACCTCCTGGGACAGGAAGGTGCTGCCTGTGGAGGTGGGGCACGCAGGGGCCTTTCCTTGTGCACCTCAGTTTGCCCACTGTGACACTGGTGATGGGGCTTGGAGGTGCCCCAGCTGGGAACCCGGGAGGGCATCCTGGTGGAGGGGTCAGCAGAACTCAGTCCTGCAAGGGAGGAAGGGACACAGAGCTGGCATGGAGCAGGGATGGCTGCTGCCCAGTCCTGCTTCCCAAAACCTGTCCCATACCACAGCCAGCTCCATCTCCATCACCTTTGGCTTCACATAGCTCTGGCATGGGTATGGGGGTGAGGCTGTCTCAGTTCAGCTCTGCAGCCCACACTGGTGCCAGGCAAAGCTGAGCATGTTTGGCTGTGGCTGCCCTGTGCCCATGCTGCCTGCTGAGTCGCCAGTGGGGAGAGCCAGCAGGACTGGGAGCAAGTACTGAGACCCATCAAAATCACCTGTGTCCCTCTGCCCATCTCTGTGAAGCTGAGATAAGCACCCAGGTCCCATCACTTCCCAGGGCACCCAGAGCTCATGTTCACAGGTTGTGCTTGGGCACCACAGCAACATTATTTGGCTGGTTTGGAGCCTGGCAAAGGTCTTTGTCCTGCAGGCCTGGGGGGAGCCATGCCCTGGGGTGGTCCCTGCTGCTCCATCAGGACCATGGGTGGAGTGGAGGCTTGCAGGGGAGCTGATGGCACAGGGAGATTGCAGTGCAGAGGGGTGCTCTGCTTCTGGGTGGAGCATGTTCGTGGGGCTGGGGGTCGGGGGTTGCTGTGGGGTGTGCAGGAGGACTTGCAGGATGGTTGGCAGGGATTGCAGTGGGGCTGGCAGGGGGATTTGGGAGTTGCCAGAGGCAAGTGCAGGGATGCCATGGCCAGCACTCCAGTGGCCAGCTGCACCCATCTGTCCTGTCTGCTCTGGGCTGAGAAGATGGAGTTGAAGGTGGGTGGGTGCTGGGGATCCTGTAGTGGCATGGCTGTGGGACCTGAGGATCTGCTATCTTCCTCTGTGGCTGTAGAGGCTTCCCTGGCACCCCAGCCAGGAAGGAGGGTGCAGCTGGCACCTCCAGCAGCTGTGTGCCTGCAGTTGCATAGCCCTGGCAAGCCCACCACAGGCTGCATGGTGCCCCGGGGGTGGGCAAGCAGCCAGCACAGCCAGATGCCAAGCAGGTGGCAGAAAGTCACCTTGTGCTGCACATCTCGAGCGTGCTACAAACGCCGGGGCTCTCCCAGAGCACCCTGCAGCCCCCTGCTTCAGTAGATGCCCACTGCAAGGTGGCAGGGATGAGAATGTCCCCTGGGCCCTGCTCACACATGTTCCCTGCCACCCACAGCAGCTGGCATGGGCGCCCAGCCCAGCCACACAGAGACTGGGCACCAGGATGCGCCCACACGCGTGTCGGGACGCACACAGCCGGCCAGGTGGGACACCTCCCAGCAGGACACACAGCCCCACAGCAGCAGGACGCACAGCCACACACCCACCGGCACACACACATGCGGGCACAAGACCCGTGCCAGGCGCTGTCACACAGCTCCTGCGTGCCCCAGTGATGCCCTGCGCCTCCCAAAAATCACCTGCCAGAGCCCTGCCGGCTAAAAGCAGGCGCGGAGCAGCTGCTGTCCCTGCGGAGCGCAGGGCACATGTGCTCGGTCACCCTGCGGCCAGCTCCCCCCTTTGGCACGGCACAGCCCAGCCCGGCTGCTGGCCAGGGCTTTATGGAGCAGCTTCTTTTCCCGGCACATTCCCCCTCCCACCGACCCCCTCCCTTCCACCCCCAGCTTGGAAAAACAAATCCCAGCATCATGCTTGTTTCCAAACACACTCCCAGCGCCCGCACAGCGCAGCCCTCCCCGAGCCGCCGCTGGGAGCCGACTCCCCTCTGCCACCGGGAGCCAGAGCCAGCGGGAGGGTAGCTCTCTGCCCAGGGACCACCCCCCCGTGCCCCCTGACAGTGACTGTCCCCCACTAAGCAGGGAGGGGCCCTGCTGTGCTCGGTCCCCGTGGTGACCCCAGGCTCAACACCCCACGGCCAGATAAGGTCCCTGGTGCTGGGGTGATGCCAGGCACTCCAGGCTGATCTCCCCTACCCTTCTGTCACTGCTGCCTGGCAGAGACCCCTGGGACACTTGGACAGAGCAGGACTGCTCACAGCCTTCCTGGGGGGCAGGGGGGGGGGTTTGGAAAGGTCCAGGTGACACCTGCCTGCAGCCATACTCAGCCCTTCACTCCTGTTACCCTTCTGGGTGCTGTGGACCCTGCACGCTGTGGCTGCCCCCTCCCCAGGCATCCCCCAGACACCATCCCAGGGCCAAGGTGTTGTGCTCACCCCAGTGCCTCCAGGCAGGTCTGGTCCTTTTGAAGGATTACAGGGGGTGTGCTTGTTGCTCCTCCATCTCCACAGCCAGATCAGGGCGTGGAGGAGGTCAGCAAGTCCTGGCAGGAGCCTGGATGGCTGGGAGGCGGCAGGATGGCTGGGATGGGGATGCCATGGGGCTTGGGGGAGGTGAGGGTTTTGTTCAAGACCGTCACAGGAGGCTGATCCCCACTTGCTGCCCTCCCTGACCAGCCCTGCTGCCAAGCCTGGCCAGCTCTGCACTCTACTCTTGAAGCTCTGCTACAAGCTGCCTTGGCACTGCTAGAACAGAGCTTGTCTCTGTGGGGAGGCGGTGACCACAGCCCAGCTGGGGCACTGCCAGGGAGCACAGAGGTCTCTGACCTGCTCAGCTCTCTGGCTGAGAACCAACCTCAAGCAGCCAAATTGACTTCAGCATCACCATCACCAGTTCCACCCTTCAGCATCTCCACCACCGCTCAGGTGCTGACAGCAGCCCACGTGCCTGGCACTGGCTGCACCATGGGCTCCCCAAGGCCACATGGTGCTATGCCAGTGGCCCTCTTGCTGGTCTCCCCCTTTAGCCTCTCCATCCCACATTCCCTCAGCACATTGGGGAAGGGGACACTGAGTCATCAGCCTCCTGAGTGTGGCTCTCTCTGATCCAAGCCTGCTGGAGCTCTGGCAAAGGAGATTTCTTCCATCTCATAGCTTGGTCGGTGCTGGCTGCAAGCAGAGCACAGGGCTGGCCCCCAGCACCCACCCTGGGGATGTCTTCTCAAGTCAGGGGCAGGAGAATTTTCACCCACATGTGCAGGGCTTGAGCCTTGGAGGTGCTCAGGATGTGGTGTGGAGCCTTGCCTGCAGAAACTGACCTTGTTCTTCACTCACTCTGTGGCACAGACCTGCAATACCCACACCAGTCCCCTGTGCTGCTCCAGCCTGACCCTTGCCATTGCACCATTTCCACCTGCACCACTGCTTGCAGCTTCCACTCCAAGCCAGACACAGATATATTTTTTTTTCCTCTATTCAACAGCTTTCAAGCCTAAGCCTGAGCTGAAGAGTCCACCACAGGACACAAGCAGCTCACACCCTCACCAAACCTTCTACCTCACCACCCTCCCTGCACCCGTGGCTGATCACTCTGGAGGAGGCTCAGTGTGTAGCCACTACAGACACTTCCTCTCTTCCCTCACCCTGCTGTTTTCTTTTTCTTGGGAGAAAGGGTTTGGGAAATATGCAGTCTCCAAGCAACTTTGAAGGTCTGTTGCATCCCAGCCTGAGCTCACTGGTAGCAGCTTGGTGGGGGGGGGGAACAAGAGGGGGCTCCATGGAGCCTGGCACCCCTCCAACCTCCACATCAAGGCTTCAGCTTTCATCTCTGAGCGCTGGCAGATGAGCTGCACCCTGCAAGTTGTTTGTGGAGAGAGCAGCTCCAGCAAACTGGTGCCCTGGAGAAGTGCCTGGCTGGGAGAAGGAGATGCCACCCCAGCCCTACAACTGGCACTGCTGGCCCCAGGGCGTCCTGGGGGCTCTGGGTGCCCTCAGAGGGTGTCTACAATGCCAACATACATGGTGCTAGCCTTTCTGCACCCATCCAGAGCCTGCAGGGCTGGGACTCCCTCAGGTCCCTCTTGTCCCCCACTAATTCTGGGGGGATCCCCTGTGATCTGGTATGAGAAGCACTGAAGGATGAGTGGAAGCACTGAGGGACAGATGGTCCATTCCAAACACTGGGACATGCTGCACTTAGCAACTTTTAGGGACAGATACAGTGGCTTCCCCATGCAGTGGCCTGGATCTGGCCATGTGTGTCCTCATGGTGCCCAGTTCTGCTTCCCTGGGGAGTGCAGAGAAGCAGGGGCTGATCCTGACCCACTGCTGCTAGCATCTCAAGTACCACCAGCTGCTGAAACCCAGGGCTCAGCCCCTTGGCACTGCTCTGAGGGGGACAGTCTGTGTGTGCAAGGGATGTCCCCACTTTCCCACCTCAACCCTGAGATCTTTCAAGGGGCTCTTCCTTCCCAGCCTGGTTTGGAGCCACTCTGGCAGCAGGTGCTGGAGGATGCTGTCCTGAACCCCCTCCTGGTTGGGTGCACACCACAGCACCCTGGCATCTCCCTGACAGCACTCTGGTGTCCCTCCACAGCATGCCACTGACTGTGCCTCTGTCCCAGCTCAGAGCCCAAGGGCAGACAGGGCAAGGAGCATGGCTGAGCCTGCCCTGTGCCCATGCAGGACACCAGGCTGCAGAGACATCAGTCATGAAGAAAAGTTCTCTGGTGTCCCCATCAGCACTGGGACCATCTCCAGGGCCAGGGCCACCTCTTCTATGAGCTGCTTCCCAGACTAGAAAACACCCCTGCAGAAGGAGCCAGGGACTGGAGTGGGGCCAGCAGCCCCAAACCGCTCAGGAGCTGCTGCAGGATCTTGTCCATGGGCCAAAGTCTGCCTGAGATTGTCCCAGTTGGCCACTGCTTGAGAGCTGGGGAGCAAAGCCACAGTGCTTCAGCAAGGCAGAGCAGAGCATTCCTGCCTGAGAGTGCCAGGGTAGAGCAGCCCATGGCTGGGGTCCCCAGAGCCCACCACACTGGGAAAGATCAGGGAGCTGTAGATTGAGCTGCTGGCTGTGGAGCTTCGAGGGCTCTGCCCTGGGCAAGGAGAGGCAGAGCCTGCAGCTGTTTGGTGCTACACATGGCCCTGGCACTGCCCTCCCCTGCCCATGGGACCCTGCCCTCTCCTCTCCTCTGCTGCTCTGTCCTGTCTGGCCAAAAAGCCTCATGTGACAGCTCTGTCACTGAGCCCATCACTGATGGTGGCTCTGCCCACTGCATGCTCTCCATGGCACGACATGAAACAACCACCACCTGGCTCCCTGGAGGTGGCTGTTCCATTCCTGCCCACACTGCCCCCACCCTGCAGCCCTTTGCCCAGCCTGACTGTGGCCGTGGGCTACCAAGCTGTGCTCAGAGCTGCTGTCCTCATCTCTGCCTGTGCTCATGGCCCCACCACCAGACATGAGTCACCCGGACAGGCACCTGCTGCTCTGGTGGCTCTGCTGTTGTCACTTGGAGCTGTGGAATGAGCACTCCTGCAGTGATTTTTACCTCCCCACTCCAGAACTGCCATTGTGCATGCTGGGGTGTCACATAGCCACTGCCACTGCCCAGCCAGGGAGCAGCTAGTGAGCCACAATCCATGTCATGTGCTGGTGGATGAACCCAGTGCTGGTGGCATAAGGGCAGTATGAGCCCCTCCCCATGCACCCAGAGCCTGCAGCTGGAGTGGGTTGAGCTGCTCTGCAGCTGCACCAGCCCCAAGGGCATGGACTTTAGGACACCCACTCACCCTGTGCCCTGTAGCTTCACATTGCCCACGCACTGGGCAGAGGGCACAGGTGCCAGCTCCCCTGGTCCCTTGCACTGGTCAGCCCCGTGCAGGCTTGGTGGCCATCCCCCTGACTGCCCTGCCCTGTACCCTGACTAAATGTCCCCAAGCCTCTCGTGTTCCCAAGCCTCTTGTGTCCAAAAGCCACTTGTGTCCTCATGACCCTCATGTCCCTGAGCCTCTTGTGTCTTCAGGCTTCTCGTGTCCCCAAGCCTCTTGTGTCCTGAGACTTTCGTGCCCCTGAGCATCTCCAGACCCCGAGCCTGTCACATACGCGAGCCTCTCGCCAGGTTACAGCACCTCACAGCTTGGCGCAGCGGAGCCACGCCTGGACTGCCCTGTGCCACCTCCCTCCGAGACATCCCACCCCACCCGGGCATGGCACAAGCCACCGGCTGGGTGAAGGGGCAAAAAGAGCTCCCGGGAGGTGACACTCAAGGAGAGGGCTGCACTCCCACCCTCGGAGATGTCCCCAAGGCAGGGCAGGGGGCTGCCCGTTCGTGCCGGGCAATGCCTCCAAGGCAGGGCAGGGGGGTTGCCTGCCCCAGCTCGGGGATGCCCCCAGGGCAGCGCAAGGAGGCTTCTTGTCCCCGCTCAGGGACACGCAGCCGGGGAAGGCACGGGGCTGTCCGGGGTGGGAGCGCAGCAGCGGATCCCCGATTCCCGCAGAGAAAAAGCGCTGGAGGGAGCTCGGGAAGAAACCTTTTCGTTCCTTACCTCCTTGCTGAGAAGCCGGGAGGATGGAGAGGAAGAGGAGGACGACTCCGGGCAGGAGGGGTGCAGCTGCCTGCTTTGCCATCTCTTGAAGCAATGCCCCCGTGCTCCCGCGGGCTGTGTGTTTTATCCCAGAGCTGCTTAATTGTTGCTTCCAAGGATGCGAGGGGAAGGGGAGGGGGGGTGGGGGGGGGTGGTTTGGAAGGAGGGAGGGGAAAAGGAGAGGGAGAAGGGGGGAGAGAGAGACACAGGACACTACGTCATGAGGAAAGGGCAAACACACACAAGCCTCTCCAGCCCGTCGGGCTGCCTGGTTGGTTAGTTTCCCTTTTTTTTTCCCTTCCCTCTTTTTTTTTCCTTTTCTTTCTTTTTTTTTTTTTTCTTCTTCTGCCTTTTTTTTTTTTTTTTAATTCCTCTCCCTCCCTGCTCTTCCCAAGCCTCTGCCAAAAAAGCTGGAAGAGACGAGGAGGGGGGGAAGGGGGAGACGGGGAGGAAACTGCCAAGGCAGTCCAAAGGGGAGGGCAAAGGAGGGCTGCACCCACCCCAATGTGCCACCGCGTGCCCGGGTGGCACCGAGGTGTGGGTGTGTGGGGGGGGGTGTTGGTGCCCCGGGTGGCACCCTAGGGGGGGTTGGTACGCGGGGGTTGGTCCCGCATCCCGGATAGCACCGGAAGGGTTTTCTACCACGGGTGGTACCCCGCGGGGGGGGGGCCCACATCGCGGGTGGCACCGGTGGCAGTAGTACCTCGGGTAGCTCCGGGGAGGAGTGGGTGTCGTACCCTGGGTGGCACCGAGGGGATTTGGTTCCCCCAGGGTAGCACCGGAGGCGAGGGGAGTCTCACATCTCGGGTGGTAGCGGGCAGAAGGAGGATGAGGGACAGGGGGGGGACTGCTGGGAGAAGGGCTGGGGGGTTCGAGGAGGTGTAAGTGCGTTGTGAAGCCAGGAGCCGCTGCCACATGCGGGGTGCAGGGGGTAGAGGGGAACCACGCCGGTAGCGGCGGCAGCGCGGGTGCGGGGATGCGGCGGGACGCTGCCGGCGGTGGCCGCTAGGTGGCGTGCGCGGGGTGCGCGGGGCAGGGCGCAGCGGGCGGGCGGCCGAGCCGTGTCCTGCCTGCAGCCGCGACGCAGCCCCGGCCCCGGGGTGTCCTGGGGACACGCAGCGCCCAGCCTGGCATGGCCGTGGCCGGCGACGGTGCCTCGGTCACTTCCAGAGCCCTCTGCCGGGGGGACTCTAGCATCCGAGCGGGGCTGCTGCCCCCTTGCCAGGCGCGCTGCGTTCGGACAGACCCGGCAACTGCGGGTGCAACCCCCAGGTGCTGGTGCCAACCCAGGAACCTTCTGTCCCCTCTGGCCACCTCCTTCTCCTTCTCATGGGGTATCTTAGCCACCTCACCTCCCTTCCGGGGATGGAGTATCTCTGGACAAGCGCTGTGAGGCAGCTGGGGCAGGCAGAGAGTTAAACGGGGCCAGCACAGCATCCCTCTCCCTGCAGCCCGAAGCGTGCCCATGCCCCAGCACCGGGCTCATCACCGGCAGGTCGGGGACGGGAGCTTGCCCTCTTTGCCGGGAGCCCAGCTGATGCTCATCCCGGCACCTGCCTCCCCATCAGCCCCACTCTGTTGCTCAGGCAGTAAGAACACGTGCAAGGAAATGCCCTGTCTGCACCCCCTTCCCACGGGGCTCCCTGTCAGCAGCCCCACTCCCCATTCCCCGTTCCCCCATTCATTGCCCGTTTCCATTCCCTATTCCCCATTCATTCCTCGTTCCCCAGGCTCCCTCCACAGCTACGGAAATTGGCAGTGCATTATCAGCAAATCCACCCAGTTCCTCCCTGCCTGCCAGAGGTGTGAAGTCCCAAACCTGGACACCCACCCCCACAACCCCCCCTCCCCAAAGAAGTGTGAGCTAAAGCCATGTTCAGGACCATCCCCCTGGAGCCTGGCTGTCTGGCTTAGCTCAGCTCCCACTTTAATTCAGGCTAAGGCCACAGGAAATCCAAGAGGTGGAAATTACAGAGCATTTTGCCCTCCACACCCGGTGCTGGGACATGTTGAGGAGATGGAGGCCCTGCAGGAACCACGGCCTCCCCAGTGGGCTTTTCATGGAAGCTGGTTGATGGCTGATTGTTGAGGGCTCCAGCACTGTGCCCAGCTCTGGAGTCCTCAACATGTGAGCCTGGACCTGCTGGAGTGAGTCCAGAGGAGGCCATCAAGGTGAGCACCTACCCTGCAGGGACAGAGTGGGGGTTGTTCAGTCTGGAGAAGGCTCCAGGGAGACCTTGCAGTATCTGAAGAGGACCTGCAGAAAGGCTGGGCAGGGACCGTTTAGAAAGGTGACAGGACAAAGGGCAGCAATGGATTGAAACTGGAGCAGGGCAGATTTAGGCAGGACAGCAGGAGGAAGCTCTGCACAGTAAGGGTAGTGAAACACTGAAACAGGTTGCCCCTAGAGGCGATGGAGAACCCATCCCTGAAGACATTTACAGGTCAGGCTTGATTGGGCTCTGAGCAACCTGAGTTGGAGATGTCTCTGCTCACTGCAAGGGGACTGAGCTCTGTCTTGAGCTCTGTGGTAAAGGGTTGGACTTGATGATCTGTGAGGTCTCTTCCAACCCTGATGATACTGTGATACTGTGATACTGTGACTGGACCAGATGACCTTTGGGGGGGGGGGGTCTCTTCTGACCTATGATTTTATGATTTTCTGTTCACCTGCATCCTTGCCAAAGGCTGGGGGGAGGGGGGGGGGACACACAGAGCACCCCACAATGTGGAGAAGGGCCAAGCAGGCAGGTTGGCCTCTCCACCCAAGCCAGCCAGCGTTGGGAAGGATGCTTGAATGGCCACACAGGTGGTCAGCAAACACCAGCCCCCTGCTCCAGGGAGCCGATGGATGTGGGGACAAGCAGCTTGGCAGCAGTCCCAGCAGCCTTCAGGGCTGAGATGTGGCCAGTGGGGATGCAGACCCCTGGCTGGGGCTGGCTGAGGGTCCGAGTGATGCATCCTCAACATGTGTGTGTCTGCAAAACATGCCGAGAGGAGGACTGGGAAAGTGGCCTTGCTGGGAACCGTAACTGGGGCAGCTGGCTGTCTCCCCCAGCTCCCAGCCCTTGCCAGAGAAACAGCTCTGACTTTTGAAAGCCTGTTTTGTACCTAGAAAGAAAAGATGCAAGGCAAGATCTCCCCGCCCCTGGCACTTGATCCAGGGAGCGGGATCCAAGGCCTTTGTGATCTGGCCAGAGCAGAGCTGAGTGCTCCACGAGCTGCCCGCGGGGAAGGGCTGGGAGCCTTCCCCGAAGTCTGCAGAGTGTCGGGGAAAAGCTGTGCAGCTTGGCCCTGAGCAGGGCAGGCACGGCCACGGGCACGCTCTGACCAGAGATGGGGGAGGCAGAGAAGGCTTCCTTCAGCGGGGGGCCCCCGTGGAAAAGAGGGGGTTTGCTGCACTGTGCAGCAGCTGGGTGAGAAAACCCAGCACAGGGCTTGGAGCAAAAGCAACCTGGGACCGCTTCCAGCACCTGCCTGTATCAGTGTGGAGGCAGGTGAAGGGCTGGGAGCTTGGCTGGGAGCTGTGGTAGCTCCAAGGAGGATGTGTCCCGAAGCAAATCCCTGGTGCGGGTCCTGCCGTGGCGGCTGGCAGGGGTAGGTCACACTTGGTTCCCCTAAGAGCTGGCATGTGCTGGTGAGGGGTCCTAAGCACAAATCCTGTGGGGGGTGGCTGAGGGAGCTGGGGTTATTCAGCCTGGAGAAAAGGAGGAGACACCTTGTGGCTCTCTACAACTCCCTGAAAGGAGATTGGAGTGAGGCAGAGACTGCTCTGCTCTCCCTGGCAACAGGTGACAGGCTCACAGAACCACAGGAACATTCAGGTTGGCAAAGCCCCTGAGGATCACCGAGCCCAACCCATACCCCTACTCTACAAGGTGCACCCTAACCCGTAGCCCCAGGCACCACATCCAAACCACCTTTAAACACATGCAGGGTTGGTGACTCCACCACCAACCTGGGCAGCTCATTCCAGTGCCTGACCACTCTTGCTGGGAAAATGTTTTTCCTAATGTCCAACCTAACCCTGCCCAGTGGCAGCTTGAGGCCATTCCCTCTTGTCCTATCACTGTTTAGCTGTGAGAAGAGACCAGCACCAACCCCTCCACGATCTCCTTTCAGGTAGCTGTAGACACTGATGAGGTCTCCCCTCATCCTCCTCTTTCCCAATCTAAAAAGGACGAGAAGAAATAGCCTCAAGTTGTACCAAGGGAGGTTTAGGTTGGGTATTAGGACAGAATTCTTCACCAGAAGGGTGACTGGGCACTGGAACAGGGTGGTGTCATCACCATCCCTGGAGGGAGGTGTTTAAAAGCCTTTTGGGTGAGGAGCTTAGGGCCATGGTCTAACAGCTGTGCACAGGGAGATGTTAGGTTGTGGTAGGACTCGATGACCTTAAGCTGTCAGCCCACGGCTTGGATGGCAACACTCTGTGCTGGGTTAGGAACTGGCTGGAGGGCCAAGCCCAGAGAGTGGTGGTGAATGGTGCCACATCCAGCTGGCAGCTGTCACTAGTGGTGTCCCTCAGGGATCAGTGCTGGGCCCCATCCTCTTTAACATCTTCATAGATGATCTGGATGAGGGCATGGAGTCAGTCATCAGCAAGTTTGCAGATGACACCAAGCTGGAGGCAGATGTGGCTGGGTTGGAGGGCAGAAGGGCTCTGCAGCAGGACCTTGACCACCTGGACAGATGGGCAGAGACCAAGGGGATGGCTTCAATAGCTCCAAGTGCAGGGTGCTGCACTTTGGCCACAGCAACCCCATGCAGAGATACAGGCTGGGGTCAGAGTGGCTGAGAGCAGCCAGACAGAGAGGGATCTGGGGGTGCTGATTGATACCTGCCTGAACATGAGCCAGCAGTGTGCCCAGGTGGCCAAGAGAGCCAGTGGCATCCTGGCCTGCATCAGGAATGGTGTGGCCAGCAGGAGCAGGGAGGTCATTCTGCCCCTGTACTCTGCACTGCTTAGACCACACCTTGAGTCCTGTGTTCAGTTCTGGGCCCCCAGTTTAGGAGGGACATTGAGATGCTTGAGCGTGTCCAGAGAAGGGCGACGAGGCTGGGGAGAGGCCTTGAGCACAGCCCTACGAGGAGAGGCTGAGGGAGCTGGGATTGGTTAGCCTGGAGAAGAGGAGGCTCAGGGGAGACCTTATTGCTGTCTGCAACTACCTGAGGGGAGGTTGTGGCCAGGAGGAGGTTGCTCTCTTCTCTCAGGTGGCCAGCACCAGAACAAGAGGACACAGCCTCAGGCTGTGCCAGGGGAGATTTAGGCTGGAGGTGAGGAGAAAGTTCTTCCCTGAGAGAGTCATTGGGCACTGGAATGGGCTGCCCGGGGAGGTGGTGGAGTCGCCGTCCCTGGAGCTGTTCAAGGCAGGACTGGACGTGGCACTTGGTGCCATGGTCTGGCCTTGAGCTCTGTGCTAAAGGGTTGGACTGGATGATCTGTGAGGTCTCTTCCATCCCTGATGATACTGGGATACTGTGATGCTGTGATGCTGTGTGTGTGTCTTTTCCACGTTAGCTGCTGGGGGCGATGCCAAAGTGCCTTTACCCTGCTGTCAGCCGCACAGAGCTGTCCCAGGTGCGGCGCTGGGGAGCACAACACAGAAGTAAACATCCCTTTGCCATAGCTACAGAGGAGCCCCACACCTGCATCCTCCCCTCCCCAGGACCCCGCTCCTGCTCCGCCTGCTGTTGACTGTGTTGTCATAGGAAACGGTGCTGACTGGCGGGGTGTGACAGGGCTTATGGGGATGTGCTCAAAGGAAAGGTATGTGTGAGGAGCAGGTCACACAAAGCTCGGTGGGAGAGTCCCCCCCCGCCCAGAGCTGGCCAGCCCCAGCGCTGGCTCCCAGCAACACCATCACCAGCGCTGGCTCGGGGCAGCCTTGGCTACAAATCCTGCAAGAACAGGGATCTCCAGAGCCCTGTCCCGGGGCTGATCTGGACCTAGGATGTGTTTGCAGCTGGGGATGTCCTGAAACACCCAGGATAGCCCCCATGGGAAGCCCTGCCCTGCTTCAGCTCATAAAAGAAGAGCTGGAGAGGAGACGTCATGAAGATGATGATGATGATGAAGGGGCCCAGTGCTCTGCATTCACCTGCAGACACAGAATTGTAGAATCACAGCATCGTTTTGGTTGGGAGAGACCTTTAAGTCCACCAAGTCCAACCCTTAACCCAGCACTGCCAGGTTACCGCTAAACCATTCCCCTCGGCACTGCATCTACACAGCTTTGAAACCCCTGCAGGGACAGAGGCTCCACCACTGCCCTGGGCAGCTTGGTGAGCTGGAGGAGAGAGGATTGCTTACACCAGTGCAGATGTCTGTGAGCAAGCCACATCACATTCATGTCTTGTGGCTGGATTTCTGCAAGGGATCAGTCAGGGCAGCTGGTGCTGGCGCTGGGAGAGACGCAGCTGCAGGGACCAAGGAGCAGGGAGAGGCTGGGGTGCAGCAGAGCCACTGCAGCACATGCCTTGTGTTTGGACACCATGTGTCATCCAGCAAGGAGGTGAAGTCTTCATCTAAAGCACCAAGAGGCAGGGAAGCTGCCTCTTCCCATGGCTGGGCACCCTCGTGCTCCCCTGCCAGCCAACTGCAAACAGGTTCCCTCTCACCTCTGCAGCTGCTGCAAAAAGCAAGCTCCAAACTAAAGGTGCTGTCTGAAATGGTGACCTCTGTAAGCTTATCTTCTACACCACCCCAGAGAAATATCTTCCAGGGCACAGGGCAGGAAGGGGAGGAAGGTCTTGAGGCACAGATGGGGCCCTACAGTACCTGAGAATCAAGTCAAGTCTCTGCTCAGTCTTATTTTTGGCAAGTGAAACCTTGAGGCTTGTCAAGTGCCTCGTTCAGAAGTATTTTCACCAGGCTGCAGTCACCTCTGTGGTTCACTCCTGAAGCAGCTCTGACGTTTGCAGCTAATGGGCAGCAGGGAGGTGACCAGCCAACACCCCAGCACATGGCTGCAGCTGTAGCTCTGCTGTTTGCTGGCCAGAAACCTGGATAACCCCTGCCCATCAGCAGACACTCTGGTGGCAGCAGCAGGAGGCCAGGGTGGAGTGTGTGCTTGTGCTGGTGCATGACAGGAGCTCTGGAGCAGGGTAACATCATCCTGCTGCTCACAGCAACCATCCATGAGTCTCCAGACCGGGTTGGATGGGTGGCTGCTAAAACACTGACAGCTCTTTTGAGGACCACTGGCTGCTGATCCTGGAACTGGGTGTCCATCCCTTACTGCCCTGAGTATCCCCCTGTGCATACCTCTCTGCATTCCCTGGGTGGGGGGGAAATGGGCAAACACTCATTGTGCAGCCCACACCCCATCCCCATGGGACATCCTCCTGCCCAGCACAGCCATCCCACAGGCTCACAGGATGTTAGGGGTTGGGAGAGACCCAAGGAGATCATCCAGTCCAACCCCCCTGCCAGAGCAGGACAATCCTATCTAACACAGATCACAGAGGAACACATCCAGACAGGCCTGGAAAGTCTCCAGAGAAGGAGACCCCAGAACCTCTCTAGGGAGCCTGTGCCAGTGCTCTGTGACCCCTACAGTAAAGAAGTTCCCCTTTGTATTGAGGTGGAACCTTCTGAGCTGCAGCTCACACCCACTGCTCCTTGTCCTATCCCAGGGAGCAAGCAAGCAGAGCCTGTCCCCCCCCCTCCTGACCCAGAAGAAGCCATCCAAAGACCTATTTCAGCATTTTGGGCAGAGGCTTCTCCTCTGTCCCCATGTAAGCTCAGTGCTGAGGTGTTTGTCAAAGCACAGGAGGTGTTTCCAGCACCGTGGGGGCTGTCTGAGGACTACAGGGCCTTAGGCAGCTTTTCCCTGCCAGCCACCAATCACTGGCAGGTCCAGCTGTAGGTGTGTCTGATGGGCATGGTCAAGTAACTAACAAGGCTCCTGTGACCCCAGCCATACCCCTCCCAGCCTCAACTTTCCATTAGCTCTTCTTTCTCTGGCAGTGGCTCCCTACAGTTGGCATGGGAAGAAGTACTGACAACACAAGGATGCTGCTCGATGGGGCAGTGCTGGATGCTCTTCTTCAGCATGACTGACAGAGGCAACAGCACTCACTCATGGCCGTGGAGGGAGCCTGAGATCACTCAGGAACCTTTGTCATTGGAGTTCCTTTGGGGACAGAAGTGGAGACACTGTGCCCAGTCCCTAGATGCCTAGGGATGCCTAGTAGGCTGGGTGCCTAGGTGCCTAGGAGCCTACATGCCTACCCCAGGCTCCTGTTTCTGCCATGCACAAGCAACCAGCTGTTTATGATGGTGACTTCTCTGCAGGCTTTGCCTCTCTTTCTCATCCCCTCCTCTTCCACTTCCCTGCAGCTCCCCTTGGCCTGGGAAGATGCATGGATGTGCAGCACCTGTGAGACACCAGTAAGTTTGCAGATCACACCAAGCTAGGAGCAGCTGTGGAGATGTTGGAGGGCAGGAGAGCCCTGCAGAGGGACCTGCACAGGCTGCATGGGTGAGCAGAGGCCAAGGGGATGAGATTGAACAAGGCCAAGTGCAGGGTTCTACAATTTAGCCACAACAACCCCAAGCAGCACTACAGGCTGGGAACAGAGTGGCTGAGAGCAGCCAGGCAGAGAGGGAGCTGAGGGTGCTGGGAGAGAGGAGCTGAAGAGGAGGCAGCAGTGCCCAGGTGGGCTGCAGAGGCAATGGCATCCTGGGCTGGCTCAGGAGCAGTGTGGGCAGCAGGACAAGGGAGGTTCTTGTGACCCTGTGCTCAGCACTGCTCAGGCCACCCCTGCAGTGCTGTGTCCAGTTCTGGGCTGCTCCATTGCAGAGAGCTGTTGAGGTGCTGGAAGGTGTTTGGAGAAGGGCAGCAAGGCTGGGGAGAGGCCTGGAGCACAGCCCTGTGAGGAGAGGCTGAGGGAGCTGGGGGGGTGCAGCCTGCAGCAGAGGAGGCTCAGGGCAGAGCTCATTGCTGCCTGCAGCTGCCTGCAGGGAGGCTGTAGCCAGGTGGGGTTGGGCTCTGCTGCCAGGCAGCCAGGGACAGAAGAAGGGGACACAGCCTGGAGCTGTGCCAGGGCAGGTCTAGGCTGGATGTTAGGAGGAAGTTCCTGGCAGAGAGAGTGATTGGCATTGGAATGGGCTGCCCAGGGAGGTGGTGGAGTCTGTGTGGCTGGAGGTGTTGAAGCCAAGCCTGGCTGGGGCACTTAGTGCCATGGTCTGGTTGGTTGGTTGGGGCTGGGTGCTAGGTTGGGCTGGCTGAGCTTGGAGCTCTCTTCCCACCTGCTTGGTTCTGTGATTCCATGCTGCTGTGACTCGTGTGCTGCTGTGAGTGCTGCAGCCCTGGGACAGCACTGGAGGGATCTCCATCCTTGGAGAAGTTCAAAACGTGCCTGGGACAAGGCCCTGAAGCAGCCTGACCCAGCTTTGGAGTGCTAACTTGCTCAGGGGCTGGAGACCTCCAGGCATCCATTCCAACCTAAATACTTCCATGATTTATATCCAATTCTCTTTAGTATTTATGTAGTTCTGGGAAGCCCTCAATGATGTATGGCTGAAGCGTTACAAACCCAGCGCTGGCCAAGGAGGGATTTAGTGCTCCTGGCTCTATACATCTCATTCACATTGTCCCTCTCAAGGGCAGCTGAACATCTGCTGCTGATAGGTAACTCCAGGCCGTGGTGTAGCCCGGGGTGTGAAGCCTCCTCTTCACCTCCTGCCTCTATCCCTGAGGATGTTTGGGCAGATCTTGGCAAGGGGGGTGGGGTGGGGGGGGAGGGGGAAGTTTCTGCTTCTCCAGGCTGTGTGTGAGCTTTCCAAGCGTTGATTAAAAGGTACCATGGCTGGGAAACGTGCTGTGCCTGAGTGGATGGAGCTCCCAGCAGCTGAAAGGCAGTGTTTACTGGAACGCATCACAGCTCTTCTCGGTCGGGACTGAGCCCCTGCCAGATGTCAGCTCTGACCCCCAGCAGTTGCGGCAGTAGGGCTGCTTCAAAAGTGGAAGGCTGTTTTGTGGTCTTGAAAGGGGAAAGGGAAGGGAAGGGAAGGGAAGGGAAGGGAAGGGAAGGGAAGGGAAGGGAAGGGAAGGGAAGGGAAGGGAAGGGAAGGGAAGGGAAGGGCAAAGAAGAGAAGAGAAGGGAAGGGAAGGGAAGGGAAGGGAAGGGAAGGGAAGGGAAGGGAAGGGAAGGGAAGGGAAGGGAAGGGAAGGGAAGGGAAGGGCAAAGAAGAGAAGAGAAGGGAAGGGAAGGGAAGGGAAGGGAAGGGAAGGGAAGGGAAGGGAAGGGAAGGGAAGGGAAGGGAAGGGAAGGGAAGGGAAGGGAAGGGAAGGGAAGGGAAGAGAAGAGAAGAGAAGAGAAGAGAAGAGAAGAGAAGAGAAGAGAAGAGAAGAGAGAAGAGAAGAGAAGAGAAGAGAAGAGAAGAGAAGAGAAGAGAAGAGAAGAGAAGAGAAGAGAAGAGAAGAGAAGAGAAGAGAAGAGAAGAGGAAAGGGAAAGAAAAAAGAAAAAAGAAAAAAGAAAAAAGAAAAAAGAAAAAAGAAAAAAGAAAAAAGAAAGGAGAGGGAAAGAAAAAAGAAAGGAGAGGAGAGGAGAGGAGAGGAGAGGAGAGGAGAGGAGAGGAGAGGAGAGGAGAGGAGAGGAGAGGAGAGGAGAGGAGAGGAGAGGAGAGGAGAGGAGAGGAGAGGAGAGGAGAGGAGAGGAGAGGAGAGGAGAGGAGAGGAGAGGAGAGGAGAGGAGAGGAGAGGAGAGGAGAGGAGAGGAGAGGAGAGGAGAGGAGAGGAGAGGAGAGGAGAGGAGAGGAGAGGAGAGGAGAGGAGAGGAGAGGAGAGGAGAGGAGAGGAGAGGAGAGGAGAGGAGAGGAGAAGGGGATGTTTATTATGGCGATCCTGCTTTTCACTGCCTGCCTACCCTGCCATGGCCCAAGTGTGTTCAAAAGAGACTTTTCACATCTCCTTTTGTGCACACACAGAGAGAGAGAGAGACCCAGGCTGGAAAATCTCAACCCAGAAAAGGGGGAAAACTGAAGCAAGCTGTGGGCAACTTGAGCAGAGAGCTGTAGCTGGTAACACTCAGCCAGAACATGAACTTTAGACACTGCCTGCGCTCCAGTTTGTGTCTGTAGCACAGAGGGGCCCTGAGGAAAAGGCGGTGGAGCTCTATTATCTCGCAGCCAGATCCTTGTGGTGTTGAGGGGAAACATATAGCAGGCAGGGCTGGGTTGTCTCCATCCCCTCCCCTCCCCAGGCACCCTGCAAATGCCAGTCGATGGCTCCCAGAGCTCTGATAATCCCCGGCATGAGTCAGAGCCCAAAAATCAAGAGCAGAGCTTCAGATTGAGAATTATTACCCAGGAAAAAAAAAAAAAAAAGAGGGAAAATAAAAAAAAAGGGGGGGGGGGGGGGGGGGGGAAGGCACACACTGGGTATGGTTTCTTGTGTGCTGCTCTTTAAGCCATAAGGGTCATGCCTTCAGCTTTTCCATGCATCCAGAACAGCTTAGCATTTTCCTTTCGGAGAAGTGAAATCTGAGTCTCCCCCCAGGCACATGACTGCAGGAGATGGGAGATTAAAAGACCTGCGAGGAGAGTGATGCATTCGCTGGCGGTGACAAGGCTGTGGCTCCACAGAGACAGCGTCCTGGGGATGGTCTTTCCCAGCAAGTCCCCTTGCAGAGAGCTGTAACTGCACACACAGGTTGGAGGACTCCAGTTTGTCCTGCTTTTGGGGTGACCTGGAGGCTGGGAGGGACCAGCTCAGCCACCTCGAGAGAAGTTCCTGGTGTCAAAACTCTTGTCAAGGATGGGGGTTTGGTTCAGCAGTAATCTGCAGCCTTCTTGTCTGACCACCCCCCCAAGGAGGCACCACCTGGGCAATTAAAAGCCCCACAATCCTGAGAGCTGGAATTTCATGATCTCCTTGCTGGGAAATGACAGAAATGCCCCCTCCCCCCAAAAAAAGCTACAAGTGTGCTTTCCAGCAGGGCTGCAGCTGGCCACATACATGCATGTTCTTGGCAGAGAGAGTGATTGGCATTGGAATGGGCTGCCCAGGGAGGTGGTGGAGTTGCCATCCCTGGAGGTGTTGAAGCCAAGCCTGGCTGGGGCACTTAGTGCCATGGTCTGGTTGGTTGGCCAGGGCTGGGTGCTAGGTTGGAGTGGATGAGCTTGGAGCTCTCTTCCAACCTGCTTGATTCTGTGGTTCTATGATTGGCCAGGGCTGGGTGCTAGGTTGGACTGGAGGAGCTTGGAGGTCTCTTTCAACCTGGCTGATTCTATGATCCTATGCAGCCTGGTGGCTCAGTCCCTCTGCCACTCTCCCTGGGCTCTCCATGGACCCATGGATCCTCCACAGAGGCTTTCCTTGTTCTTGTTCTCCTTGAGGAAGCATCAGCTGCTCTGCAGGGTGGTCACTCATGGCTGGGCTGGCTCTGCCCAGGCAACTGGAAATGTGACTGGTGGGTTCAATGGTTCTGACTGATGGTGAGGGACATGGAGAAGTGATGGAGGAGGTCACAGGACAGCTGTGTTGGAGCATTTCCTCAGCCATGCAGGTGTGGGGACAGGAGGAGAGGGCAGAGGGACCAAGGGTTGGTCTGAAAAGGTGGCTGGACCAAGGCAAGGAGAGCTGGAAGAGCTTGCAGCCAGCAGGCAGCTGGCATGAGCTGCAGCTAGGAGAGCCCAGCTGACACTGCTGATTGGAGTGTCTGCAGCAGCAAGAGTCATTGATGCAGGAGACATTGAGAGGGTCAGGGAGGGTGGGGGGACCAGGCACCAAAATCAGGGGAAAGATGGAAAAGGAGAGCACCACAGAGGGACAATGAGAGGGATGGATGAAAAGCAGGGACCAAGGAGGAGATTTCAGTCTGGTCCAAGATGGGAGAGTGAAGACGAGAGATGAAAGGGTCCAGCTCTCAGAGCTGAGGACTGAGGGAGTGAGAAGGGCTAAGATCTTGAGAGAGGGACAGCAGAGGGGTCAGTGTCTGAATGAGGGTTGGTGACACCAAGGCAGAGATGCTGGTGGGAAGGGGACTCAGAGGTTCCTCTGCAAGGTGAACCAGGGTCAGAGTCACCAGGGATGGCAGCAGTACAAGAGCAGAGGAAGCACAGAGGTTCATGGTGGGATCAGGGACATGTTTCACCCCAGCACCAGCCAGGGCCTTCTCACACCTCCTGAGGCTCCTCCAGAGCTACATCCTTGCAAGACCCTTTCAGTGAGTTCCTGGTCATCTCCATCCTGTTATTCTGGAGTCAGTGCTGTTCTTCAGCCCTCAGCAGCAGCAGCAACCAGGTCCTCCTGCAGGTGGGCTCTACACAGCCCTGCCTGGCTGCCTTTCCCCATTACTGTGGGGCCCTTGGCCAGCAAGGTCCTGCTCTTCTCCAGCTAGCAACCACGCTGGAAACATCCCTCCCAGCACATCCCCAAGCCATGATTCCCTCTGAGTGTCTGCTCTACAGGACAGGAAGGGAGAGTGGGACCCAAGCAGTTTGCCTGCAGATCCCCAGGTCTCTCGTCCACCACCAGGTTACTTGTCCACCACCAGGTCTCTTGTCCACCACCAGGTCTCTTGTCCACCACCAGGTCTCTTGTCCACCACCAGTGCCTCCCATGGTCCGAAGGGATGATGCTGAGGAGCTACCCCTCTATGTCTCCAGGGATGTGTGAGGGCTAATCCAGAACTGCTTCTTGCTCTGTCCTCCTGGAGATGAAGGCAAGAAACACTGGCAGACCTCTGGGATGATGGGCAGGCTGGAAAGAGCCCTGGGCAGCACATAGTGCATTCTGGGGGCTGCAGGACCGAACTGCTCCTCTCTTCCCACCGAGCCCCACCACAGACCTCAGCTTCCCAGGGAAAGGCATAACTTTGTCCATCTGTCGGAATTTGGCTCCCCTCCCAAAGAACCCTGCGAGCTGCTGCCCAGACCTGGCAGGTCTCAACATCCTTCGGTTCCCATCGGCCTGTCTGGTCTGAGGAGTGAGCCCCAAAAGGCAGCCC
Organism: Pogoniulus pusillus; assembly: GCF_015220805.1. NCBI lineage: Eukaryota > Metazoa > Chordata > Aves > Piciformes > Lybiidae > Pogoniulus > Pogoniulus pusillus. The sequence continues at coordinate 3,875,033 of NC_087290.1, read as the reverse complement.
CCCGGGGGGGCTCAGCCGCGCAGTCTGGCAGCGAGCTCCAGCACAAGCCAAGCCCTGGCCCCGCACCAGCGCACGCTGCTTCCTCCCAGCAGGCTGGCCAGGAGGAGTCAGATGAGGACAGGAGAGGAGCCGGGAGTGCAGGCAGGCACAGGGAAGATAGGGATAACAGAGGGCACCAGGCTGGGCTGGGTGGCTGGGCAGGGGTGCGGAGCAGCCTCACTGTGCGGGAGTGGGAGCTGCTGCTGGGGAGCCCTGCTGCTGGGGAGCCCTGCTGCTGGGGAGCCCTGCTGCTGGGGAGCACTGCTGCTGGGGAGCCCTGCTGCTGCTGGGGAACCCTGCTGCTTCAGAGCCCTGCTGCTGGGGAGCCCTGCTGCTAGGGAGCCCTGCTGCTGGGGAGCCCTGCTGCTGGGGAGCCCTGCTGCTGCTGGGGAGCCCTGCTGCTGCTGGGGAGCCCTGCTGCTAGGGAGCCCTGCTGCTGGGGAGTCCTGCTGCTGGGGAATCCTGCTGCTTCAGAGCCTTGCTGCTGGGGAGTCCTGCTGCTGCAGAGCCCTGCTGCTGGGGAGCCCTGCTGCTGCTGGGGAGCCCTGCTCCTACAGAGCCCTGCTGCTGGCCGAGTGGCTCATCTCCTCCTCCAGATTTTGGGCTGTCTCTGGCTTTGTTCTTCATCAGGGTCCGTAAGCAGCCCCTGGTGTCTGGGACATTTCTCTAGGGCCAGAACTTCTTCTCTTACAGACACAAACAAGGTCTTATGCTCAGAGGGCTGCAGCAGCTCTGCTGTGGGGACAGACTGAAAGAGTTGGGGCTGTGCAGGCTGGAGCAGAGGAGGCTCCCAGGGGACCTTCTTGTGGCCTGCCAGCATCTGAAGGGAGCCTCCAAAAAAAAGCTGGGGAGGGACTTTTGAGGCTGTCAGGGAGTGGCAGGAGTGGGGAGAATGGAGCAAAGCTGGAGGTGGGGAGAGTGAGGCTGGAGGTGAGGAGGAAGTTGTTGGTGATGAGAGTGGTGAGAGGCTGGAATGGGCTGCCCAGGGAGGTGGTTGAGGCCCCATGGCTGGAGGTGTTTGAGGCCAGGCTGGCTGAGGCTGTGTGCAGCCTGCTCTAGGGTAGGGTGTCCCTGGGCATGGCAGGGGGCTTGGAACTGGCTGCTCCTTGTGCTCCCTTCCAACCCTGCCTGATTCTAGGATTCTATGATTCTTATCTTCACCCTTTCCCCCTGCTCAAGGTCACAGCCAGCACTACACTTTCCTCCCAGTCTCAAAGTTCCACCTGCCACTTCGAGCAAGCTCAGTGTGGTGGGGGTTGGACAGGACCTTCCTGTTAGAGTAAATCACTTAGGAAAATGTCCAGGTGGGATTTGAGTGCCTCCAGAGATGGAGACTCCACAACCCTTCTGGGCAGCCTGCTCCAGGGCTCAAAGGGAATAATCTTTCCCTTATGTTCATGTGGAACCTCCTGGGTTCCAGTTTGTGTCCCTTGTCCTGTCACTGGACAACACTGGGAAGAGTCTGCATCCCTCAAGTCCCTTATTGCTGCTGAGATAACAGAGGTTTCATTGTCCTCCTCTCTTCTATTTCCAGAAGCAAGGTCTGGCCAGATACAATCCTTCCTGCCAGTGTTCCTGCAGTGTGCCTGCTCCCCGTGGTGCTCAGTGATAGGGCAAAAGGCAACAAGGGGCACAAACTGGAAGCCAGGAGCTTCAACTTGAGCTTAAGGAGAAAATTCTTTGCTGTGAAGGTTCTGGAGCCCTGAAGCAGGTTCCCCAGAGAGTGGAGTCCCCTTCTGTGGTCTGTGGAGCCCAGAGAAGAGAAGACTGAGTGAGGATCTGATCAGTACTCTGCTAGAGCAGAAGAGTGGAGGTCATGAGGATGGGGTTGGGCTCTTCTTAGTGGTAGCCAGTGGCAGCATAAGGGGTAATGGGTCCAAACTAGAATACAGGAGGCTACACATCAACTCAAGGAGAAACTTCTTTGGTGTGAGGCTGCTGGAGCCCTGGAGCAGGCTGCCCAGAGAGGCTGTGGAGTCTCCTTTTCTGGAGATCTTCCAAACCCACCTGGCCAATGTCATCCTGGGCAAGCTGCTATGGGTGACCTTGCTTTTGCAGGACTGGATGGTCTCCAAAGGTCCCTTCCAACCCCCACCATCCTGTGATGCTATGGTGTGAGTGCCCTGGCATCAGCTCCGTGCCCAAACCAGGAGCCCTGTGCCTTGAGCACATGCAGAGCTGAAGCTCTTGGACAGAGTTCAAGTTCTCTTCTCCTTTGCCACCAAGCTCCCATTGCCCACAGCAATGCTTTGCCTTAACTCAGCCATTCCAGGTGTCATTTGTAAGTAGCACAGGGCTAACATTTCAACCTGGTGAAGGTTTCTTTTACCTCAGATTGTTGCTCACTGAGCTGCTCGCTGAAGAGGCTTCAGAACAAAAGAGTATTGATTGTTTAGCCTGGAGAAGAGGAGGCTCAGGGGAGACCTTATTGCTGTCTACAGCTACCTGAGGGGTGGTTGTGGCCAGGAGGAGGTTGCTCTCTTCTCTCAGGTAGCCAGCACCAGAACGAGAGGACACAGCCTCAGGCTGTGCCAGGGGAGATTTAGGCTGGAGGTGAGGAGAAAGTTCTTCCCTGAGAGAGTCATTGGACACTGGAATGGGCTGCCCGGGGAGGTGGTGGAGTCGCCGTCCCTGGAGCTGTTCAAGGCAGGACTGGACGTGGCACTTGGTGCCATGGTCTGGCCTTGAGCTGTGTGGTAAAGGGTTGGACTTGATGATCTGTGAGGTCTCTTCCAACCTTGGTGATACTGGGATACTGTGATGCTGAAATGCTTCAGCACCTGCAAAGCAAGCCTGAGAGGATTTTTCACCCCGGCACAAAACTGAGTCCTGTTTCCTGGCTGAACACAGAGCCACAGAACTGGTGAGGTTGGAAGAGGCCTCTGAGATCATCAGGTCAGCACCAATGCTCACCTAGAGCTTACACCACTGCTGCTAAGCCACTGCCACTGAAGCGTGTCACTCAGCACCACATTCGTGTGGCTTTGGAGTGCCTGCAGGGATGAGGACTCCAACACCTCCCTGTGTAGCCTGTTCCAGTGCCTGAGAACCCTTCCTATGAAGACATTTTCCCTAGCACCCAACCTGAACCCTTGCTGGTACAGCCTGAGGGCATTTCCTCTTGCCCTGTCACTTGTTATGTGTGGGATGAGACCAACCCCAGCCTCACTCCAACCTCCTTTGAGGCAGTTGTAGAGGACAATGAGGTCCCCACCTCAGCCTCCTCTTCTGAAGACTAAAGAGCCTCAGCCTCCTCAGGACTTCCTCATAAGGCTTGTGTTCAAGTCAGCAAATGAAGCAAACCCAGGCACCATGTTTCAGACTCAACCAGGAGGCATTTCAGACTCAACCAAGAGTCACTTCAGACTCAACCAAGAGGCATTTCAGACTCAACCAGGAGGCACTTCAGACTCAACCAAGAGGCACTTCAGACTCAACCAAGAGGCACTTCAGACTCAACCAAGAGTCACTTCAGACTCAACCAGGAGGCACTTCAGACTCAACCAAGAGTCACTTCAGACTCAACCAGGAGGCACTTCAGACTCAACCAGAAGGCATTTCCCTTTCCAACCACATGATTAGGGATTTAGTTTAGATTTCAGGGACAGAAATCACAGAAGTACTGGGTTAAGGTAAAGCAGACCTCAGGCTTTTAGGTCCATTGGGAATGCTGAAGGTGTTTCCAGTCCCAGAGATGCCCTGGTGTTGGGTATAGGTAGGTGAAAGGATGGTGAGTTCTGTGGTGGGTTCAAGAAGGTCCCCACCAGCCCCATGCATGCCAATGCGATGGGTGAGAGGTCACCACAGCAGGCTTCAAAGTCTGGTCCAAGGTCTCTCTGCTGCTGTTGTGTGTTAATCCAGCTGGATGAAAAGAGCATTCAAACATGAAAGCAAGGAATAGTTTTCCAGCAACACTGGACTAAAACAGTCATAGAATCAGAATGGGTTGGGTGGGAAGGGACCTCTAAAGGTCATCCAGTCCAACACTGAGAAGAAACAGCAACCCTGTGAACCTCCACAAGGACTACTGTGTGAGAACATAGAATCTTAGAGCTGTTTGGCTTGGAAAAGCTCTTTAAGCTCATCCAGTCCAACCATTCTCTGACTCTACCAAGGCTGGTGTCCCTCAACACCATGTCCTTCAACACCATGTCCCTCAACACCACACCTCTGCCTCTTTTAAACACCTCCTGGGATGATGTCTCCACCACCTCCCTGGGCAGCCTGTTCCAGTCTTTGAGAACCCTTTCAGTGAAGAGGCTTCTCCTAACGTCCAACCTGAGCCTCTTCTGGTGCAACTTGAGGTCATTTGTTTCCTTTCACCCTATCACTTGTCACTAGGGAGAAGAGACCAACCCCCACCTGGCTCCAACCTCCTTTCAGGCTTGCTGCGAGCCAGAAGTTCTCCTCTCAGCCTCCTTTTCTCCAGGCTGAACAACTCCAGCTCCCTCAGCAGCTTGCTGAACATCTTCTGTCCTGTTTTTAACAGAGGGTTTCAGGTGGCAGTTTTGAGGGCAAACATTTTACCCAGGGCAGGGTTGGGGAGGGAGGGCATGTCTGGCCAAGCAGTAGCAGGCAGTGCCCATGGGTGAGGGCACAGAATCATAGAATCAGGCAGGGTTGGAAGGGAGCACAAGGAGCAGCCAGTTCCAACCCCCCTGCCATGCCCAGGGACACCCTACCCTAGAGCAGGCTGCTCACAGCCTCAGCCAGCCTGGCCTCAAACACCTCCAGCCATGGGGCCTCAACCACCTCCCTGGGCAACCCATTCCAGCCTCTCACCACTCTCATCATCAACAACTTCCTCCTCACCTCCAGCCTCACTCTCCCCACCTCCAGCTCTGCTCCATTTCCCCCAGGCCTGCCACTTCCTCACAGCCTAAAAAGTCCCTCCCCAACTTTTTGGAGGCTCCCTTCAGATGCTGGCAGGCCACAAGAAGGTCACCTGGGAGCCTCCTCTGCTCCAGCCTGCACAGCCCCAGCTCTTTCAGTCTGTGCTCACAGCAGAGCTGCTGCAGCCCTCTCAGCATCCTCCTGGCCCTGCTCTGGACACTCTCCAGCATCTCCACAGCCCTCTTGTCCCAGGGGCTCCAGAACTGGATGCAGGACTCCAGGTGGGGTCTCAGCAGAGCAGAGCAGAGCAGAGCAGAGGGGGAGAATCCCCTCCCTGGCCCTGCTGGCCACACTTCTGCTGCTGCAGCCCAGGCTCTGCTTGGCTTTCTGGGCTGCAAGTGCACACTGCTGGCTCCTGTTGAACTTCTGGTCCAGCAGCAGCCCCAAGTCCCTCTCCTCAGGGCTGCAATCTTGCCCTGGAGCTGGGCAGGGAAGGGTTTGGGCTTCTCTGCCATGCCTGCTGTAGCTGCTTGTCCTGGCAGCACTTCCCAGCTCAGCTCTTAAGCTCATTAGGGAGCCACATGCCCCTTTCTCGCACCTCGTAAAAGCGGCTGCTTAAAGCCGGGTGATAAAAGGCAGCATTAGCCTGGGTCACTGCGGGGCTTTGATCTCAGCTCCACAAGCTGCCTCGCTCTTCTGGGTGGCTCTCAGACCAGGTGGAGACGATGTTTGAGCCCATTTGAACTTGCTTTCTTGCCAGTTTGCTTGCTTGAGAGACTACCACGGGTTTTCCAGCTCTCTCCCAGGCGTGGGTTGTTCCCCGGCAGCTTCCCCTGTCCCTACTGAACTCTCCTGGTTCCCTCTCACTCCAAGGGCTGAGTTTCCGAGTCCCAGAGGAAGCTTTGGACCTTCCTGATGGCAGCTCACGGCAGCCTTTAGAAGGTCTCAGCCTGGTTTTGCATTTCCAGGTGGTGGTGAACCCTGTAGCCTGCTCTTTCCCAGGGCACATTAACCTGGCTTTGAGCTGGAGTGGATCTGCTTGGAGAAGAAAAGGCTTCAGGGAGACCTTGTGGTGGCCTTTCAGTACCTGAAGGGGAATTACAGGAGAGCTGGAGAGGGACTGTTTGTAAGGACTTGTAGTGACAGGACAAGGGGCAAGGATTTGAAACTAGATCAGGGCAAACTTAGCTTGGGCATCAGCAAGAAATTCTTTACTTCAAGAGCGGTGAGACACTGGGGCCAGGTTGCCCAGAGAAGCTGTGGACACCTCATCCCTGGAAGTGTTTAAGACCAGGCTGGATGAGGCTTGGATCAACCTGATCCAGTGGGAGGTGTCCCTGCCCACGGCAGGGGAAGTTGGAACTGGATGATTCTTAAGATCACTTCCAACCCAAACCATTCTGCGACGCTTCATATCCTGGAGGGACAGGGGAGCGTGGGGCAGTGAGCACATGGAGAAGGCTGCTCTGGCTGGCCTGGCTGCTCTTGCACTGGTCACTGCAGACATCCAGAGACCTCCTCTTTCTTTCCCTCTGCCTGGAGGACACATTGCTCTGCTATCCTAGTGTGCAAGGCAGAGCAACAGATGGTTTCTGTTAAACTCTCCCTTCTTTCCCTTTCCGCTTTCTTTAAAGAGACTCAGACAGGGAGGTGAGGACCCTGTCTGCTCTGCTGAGGACCACCTAATCTGATCAGGTCCCTTTTGGCACGAGGACTGCCTTTAACACAAAACTGGAACATGAGATTGAGTATAGCCCCTGGCAAGGAACTGTGGGGGCTGTGCAAGCCTGAGGAGCAGGAGAGCTATGGAGCTGCAGACAGAGCCTGCAGCAGCCAGTGGTGAGACGCTGCAACAGCTTGCCCAGGGGGTTGTGGATGCCCCCTTCCTGGAGCTGTTCAGGACCAGCCTGGATGGGGCCTTCAGCAGCTTGATGCAGTGGAAGGTGTCCCTGCCCATGGCAGGGGGGGGTTGGAATTAGATGGTCTTTAAGGCCCCTTCCAACCCAACCCAAGGCACTGTGGCTCCCAAGAAGCCCACGTGGAGGCTCACTGGCGGTGTGAGACTGTGTGCTCCAAGGAGACCACCAGGAAGGGGGCCCTGGCAGTCACCTGCCCAGGGATCTGAACTGGTAAAAACCCTTCCTGTGGTACCTTTGCTGCTCCCCAAGCAAAAGTGTGTGCCAGCCTGAATGGCAAAGCCACCTCAGCCAGGGGCCACACAGGCCACATAGCCCTTGTGTCCTCGGGCTAAGGATGGGGAGATAGGAATCGTTTGCTGGTCCATGCCCCAGCAACTGGGGCTTGGAGGGTGGAGATAGTGCTGAGAAGGGAATGTTCAGCAGCTCTCAAGAGAGGGACTGGTTGAGGTTGGCAGGGACCTTTCTAGGTCATCTTGTGCAAACTTCTGCTCAAGTAGGGTCAACTAGAGCAAGCTGCACATGGACCATGTCAGTTGGACTTTGTCCATGCCTTGAAACATGTCCAAGTCCCATTGCTAAGATGGATAGGAGAGAGGAGCTGTAGCCTGGGACACTTCCAAACAGCCAGGACAACATCCTCTGGTGGAGCTAACCCTCCTGGGCCTCCTGTAGGGCTTCCAGCAGCTTTCTTGCCTGCAAGCCTGTGGCACCCTTCACTGCCACACCAGGACCACCATCGGTGCCTGGAAGAGCATCCCCAGCACTGGTCTGCTGGGGAGGACTCTGGACTTGGGGGACCTCAAGCCCTGCCCTCCTCAAGGGTTGGTGACAGGACCAGTCCTTCTATGAGGATGTGCAGAGCCCCAAGGAACCAAGCAGAGCCTCAAGGAGCCAAGCAGAGCCCCAGCACTCTCCTAGGGCCATTGCATCCCTCTGTGAGGTGGATTTCTGAGTCCCCAGGGCCCATGGTGCCCTCAGCCCCAGCAGAGGAGGCCTGGGGAGAGCTGTACATTACGTCCCTGCCCAGTCAGGCACCCGGCAGGCTCCTTGGCTCCAGGACAGCCCTGGCTTGTTCTGCCTGCCCAGCATCCCTGGGACCTGGCTGTGGAGCAAGCAAGGAGGCTGAGCTCCGAGCAGAGAGCCCTGTGTTATTTTTGCTGTGCTCAGAGCCTCGCGTTCCTGTTTCCTTGTGCTATGTTTAGACAGCTTTGCAGGACACACTTGCTCCAGCTCCAAAAACATCTTTTTTTCCTGCATGACTTTGAAGCCTGACAAGAGAAGGGCAGGAGAAAGCCAAGGCAAGGTCCCAAAGTCTGTGTGCCTGGGCCAGGCAGACGGCACGAGCAGTGCTGGCGTTGGGCTTCCCTGGGCTTAGCAGCGTCGGCTTGAGCCTCTCTTGGTGAGCACTGGAGTAGGCAGCCCAGACAGGCTGTGGAGTCTCCTTCTCTGGACCCAGAGGCTTCTCTGAGACCCATCCAGCTGCATTCCTGTGTGACTTGCCCTAGGTGATCCTGGACTCAGTCTCCAGAGGTCCCTTCCAGCCCCTGACATTCTATGTTTCTATCATAATCTTCATCTCACACATGGCATTTCCATGGCTCCTAGCATGATCTGCTGGATGGAGCTCTGCAGGACAGGGAGACTGAGGCTACCTCACATCTCTTGCTCTTGAAGCACCCTTGGAAGAGCGAGGTGGAGAGCTGAGGAGCACATCTCTGCCAAGCCCTTGCATGAGGAGTCTGCCAAGCTCACACCAGCCCCTTGAACATCATTATGGCTTCAGAGCTGGGTGTCCAGCTCTCCTTGTTTGCTGAGGCCTGGCAAAGTGGGGTCAGCCTTCAGGGAGACAAGTGTTAAATGTTCCCCTTCCTTCTCCAGCTCTGGCAGCTGAGCACTCAACTCTGCAGTGCCTAAGTGGGGAGATTATTAAGTGAACATGAACATCCTTGAGTCTAATCCACACGCAAATGCAAAGTTAAATTGAAACCAGAAGATGGCTTTTAGCAGCATAGTTTAAAGCCATTAACCCTTGGGTGACACAGGCTGGCCTCCCCCTGCAGTGCCAGCAGAAGGTGGCCCACCAGAAACTCAGGAGAAGGAAGCCCAGAGGACAGCTGTGGCCACAGCTGACATCTGTGCTGCAGCTCTGCTCCCCATGCTCAAACCCAGGTTTTGCACCAGGACAACAAGAGGACACAGCCTCAAGTTGTGCCAGGGCAGGTTTAGGCTGGGTGTTGGCAAGAAGCTCTTCCCAGCAAGAGTGATTGGCATTGGAATGGGCTGCTCAGGGAGGTGGTGGAGTCACCATCCCTGGAAGTGTCTCAAAGGAGGCTGGCTGAGGCACTTAGTGCCAGGGTTTAGTTAACTAGAAGGTGTTAGGTGATAGGTTGGGCTCAGTGATCTCAGAGTTCTTTCCCAACCTGGTTAATGCTGTGATTCTGTGCAAGTTAGGTCACTGGTGTGCACAGCTTGGGGGTCAGCAGCACCCCAAAGGCGAGGTGAAGGAGGGCTCCCAGCCCTGTGGATGCCCTGGCATGGTCTGCTTGTGCACCCAAAGAGGCTCTCTGCTGCCATGCACCCACTGGATCCTCTTGGAGACCTGTGGATCTCTGTGGGAGGAAAACACATGCCCCATGTGAAAGCCCTGGCACACCTCACTATAAATACTTGTGGGGCTATAAATCCTCTGGGGATGTCCAGAGATCCTGCTCCTCTCTCCAACCTGCCTGTGTCAAGTGCTGGATCCCAGAGCAGGTATACTGTAGTGGTACCAGCTTTGACCCCTGGGATGTAAAGCCTCAGAGGGAGTGGCACAAGGATAGCCAAAATTCATACTGGCCCATGGGCAAGGGGAGAGGATGAGGGTGAGGATGGGAGCTGGAGACACAGGGCAGCTGGGCCATGGTGAGCATGGGCAGAGGGGTTGGCTGTGCCCAGGCAGGGAGCCATGGAACAGCTTCTTTACTGTAAGTGTCCCAGAGCCCTGGCACAGGCTGCCCAGAGAGGTTGTGGAGTCTCCTTCTCTGGAGCCTTTCAAAGCCTGTCTGGATGTGTTCCTCTGTGATCTGTGTTAGACAGGGTTGTCCTGCTCTGGCAGGGGGCTTGGACTTGATGAGCAATTTGGGTCCCTTCCAACTCCTGGCATCCTCTGAGCCTGTGAACCACATCTCCTGTGTGAAGGCAGAGCCACATCACCTTCTGCTCATCTGCCTGCCTTAACCCTCCCTTCCCTCACTTCATCCTCCCCTACGACTCCCTGCCCTCTTCTCTTGCACCCCTCCAGCACTTCCCCAGCCACCACCTGCCATCGCCCCAGCGCCAAGCTAGGACCGCGCCGTGAGGCTCCTCCTCTCCCGTACGCCCTCAAGGTCTACTCAGCTCCCTTTTGGACTCCCCAGACAACCTTCCCGGGGCTGGGCTTGCTCCCAGCTGCCCATGCTTTCCCCAGCACACCGATGCCAGCAGCTTGGCAGAGGGGAAGGGTGACCTCAGAGCCCATCCGGGCGCGCAGAGGTCCCGGGGGCAGCGCGTTCCAGGCAGCGCAGGCAGCTGCCAGCGGCAGCCAAGGTGCACAAGGAGAAGGCTTAGGACATGGTTGGCAGGGCCACTGCAGCCCTTGCTCCAACAACCACAGAAATATGTAAATGAGGAGCTCAGGCTCTTGTTTCTGAGGCTCCAGGATTCATTTTTCACTCGGGGAATGCGAACGGCCCAAGCTATGAAATAGTTCTCCGATGACAGAGTTTCCACCCCAAAAGCACATTCCTTGGAGGCGATGTGCATGTGCACGGGGGGGGCCACAAGGGACCCAGCCTGGACCCTGCTGTGAGCATTGCTTGACGACAGGGTGGAGGCTGCAGGGTCGAGTCCCGCGGCAGAGCTGCGGTGGGAGAACAGGGAGGGTCTTGCCAAAGCGAAAAGCCCGGCAGGGATGCTGGATGGGATGGAGCTGGAAGCAGGGGATAGAGCTAAGTTCTGTCCTGGTGTCCCCCTGTGCCTGGTGCAGATTGCACCTCCTGGTGCTCCTTCTTCATGAGCAGAGCAAGGGTTCAGCCTCCTGCTGCACACTCAAAAGAGATTTCCTCTTCCCAGCACCTACAAAAGGCTCGGTGGGGGCAGCACCTGAATTTCCCAAGGAGCCCAACTACCCCTGCTGATCACCTGTGTGGTCACAATTAGTTACACAGGATAGTGCAATGGAGGTTAGCCAGCTCAACACACCTGCTAAAGCAGAGTGCCCCACAGCAGCTTGCCCAGGATCATAATGCCCAGGTGGCTTTGGAAGCTCTCCACACAAGGACACTCCACAATCTCTCTGGACAGTCTGCTTCAGGGCTCCAGCACCCTCACAGCAAAGAAGTTTCTCCTTAAATTCAAGTGGAACCTCCTGGGTTCCAGTTTGTGCCCCTTATTGCCCCTTGTCCTGTCCCTGGGGCCACTGACAAGAGTCTGGCCCCGGCCTCTTGCCCTCCACAGCTCCTTTGGCTCTTTCTGAGCCTCACTCAGATCCCCTCTGGGGCTGCTCTTCTCCAGGCTCAACAGCCTCAGAGCCTTTCCTCCTCACAGAGATATTCCAAGCCCCTCAACAGCTTCATAGCCTCCACTGGACTCTCTCCAGTGGTTCCCTGTCTCTCTGGAACTGGGGAGCCCAGAACTGGAGCAAAGCTCCAGCTGTGGCCTCATTAGGGCAGAGCAGAGTTGGGGGAAAAACCTCTCTCAACCTGCTGGCCACACTCCTCTGAATGCATCCCAGGATCAGCACTGGCTCCTTCAGGACAGTGTTTCCATGCCCTCCGTGTGCCCCAGGGGGAGAGTTGAGACTGCTGGACCCTGTGCAGTCTGTAGATTTAGGATCCAGACTATAAGGACCACATCTCAGGGGCCAGACCTTGCTGCCTTCCAGCACCATCAGTATCTCATGAACTCTGCCTTATGGTTCTCCCTATTCCCACTGCTCTCCTGGGAGTCTATTCCAGCCCTTACCCTTCAGGGCCAAGCATGAGCGATGAGCCCCTTGCCCTTGTTGGCCCTGACCAGCCCTCACTGACCTATTCCCATGGGAGCTGTGTTGAGGGGAAGCCAAATCCTCTTCTAGTACTGGGGTAGAAGGGTTCTCCTGGACTGAGGCCACCACTGGGCTTGGTTTCCTGGGGACATCACCATGAACTCATTCACCCTGTGGTGGGTGCACCACTGACCTCACCCCATTTGGGATGGGGTCAGCCCAAGAGGAACCTCCACTCTTCTCCCCACGTACCAGTCCCTTCTCTTCACTGACTATCCCTACAGAGTCTTTTGCTCTTTGAACTGTGACAAGACCCAGCTCAGCTTGGCTTCTGGCAGTACTCCTTTATGCTGGGACACTTCCAGGTCCTCAGACCCACTTTTCCCTGAAGATCTGCCTGGTCTCTTTCAGCTGAGCTCATTCTCCCTGTGATTCTTGGGGAGCAAGCCACTATTGCAGGGGATACCAACCAGTTAGGTAACTTTGCTCTGAAAACTTTGTTGTCCTCTGGCACCTTCAGCCTCTGAGCTCTTCACTTGTCTTAGAATCACAGAATGGTTTGGGTTGGAAGGGAAACTGATCTAGTTTCAACCCCTCTGCCATAGGCAGGGGCACCTTCCACTAGATCAGGTTGCTCAAAGCTTCATCCAAGCTGGCTTTGAACACTTCCAGGGAGGTTGTGGGGCACAGAAGCACCCAATGTGATCTTTGATCACATTGGGTGCTTCTGTGCCCCACAACCTCCCTGGGCAACCTGTGCCAGAGTCTCACCATCCTCAACCTGTGCCAGTGTCTCACCACCCTCAATCTGTGCCAGTGTCTCACCACCCTCAACCTGTGCCAGTGTCTCACCACCCTCACTGGAAAGAATTTCTTCCTCATCTCCACTCTGAATGTGCCCTCCTCAAGCTTCAATCCATTCCCTCTCATCACTACAAGGCCTTGTAAAAAGTCCCTCCCCAGCTCCACTGCAGCCCTCTTCAGGTACTAGAAGACTACTTTAAGGTCCCCCTCACTGTAAAGAATGTCTTCCTCATCTCCAATCTCAACTTTCCCTCTTCCAGCTCAAAGCCATTGCCCCTCATCCTGCCACTACAATCCCTTGTAGCCAGTCCCTCCCCAGCTCTCCTGTAGCCACCTTCACTTGAAGCCACAAGAAGACCTCCCCAGAGCCTTCTCTTCTCCAGGCTGAACAATCCCAACTGTCTCAGCCTGTCCCTAAACTTGACACCCAAACCACTCATCTGGCAGAGGTGGTTCTTCAGTTTGCTTCAGGTGAAACCATGCATGCTCTGCACTCAGCTTCTCTGTGGTGTGTCCCACACCAGCAAAGCCCAAGTCTAAAGTAGTAAATTCTGGAGCCACATACCAGAATAGTCAGTAGCATTTGCTCTCCAATCTATATCTGGAAGTGAAAGGCTCCCTGTGTGACAGCAAGATTTATGAGCAGTCATGATTAAGGGGCATACCCAGACTGCTTGCTCCTGTGCCTAAAAAGGACTTGAACCCAACCAGCATGAACATTCCCCCCCACCCCCTCCACCAAGGCCATACTGCTCCATGGGTTCATGTTAGAAACAGAGCTCAGCCAAAACATCCTTCCACAGGGCCCCTCTGCCTCAGCTCCCCAGGGGATGGCCACAAGGACCCCCTCCCACCCACCAAGCTTCCTCACAGTGGCTGCAGTAACTCCAGCCTCTGAGCTGACCCAGGAATTCTTGAGCATCACCACGATCATGCAACACTTCAGCTCACAATCTCCCTTTTACGAGCTGCAGATCCCAGCCTGGGGGCAGCTGCAGTGCTCTGGAGGCTCCTGTTCCTCAACAGAGCCGTGGAGACATTTTTCCTCCTCCCAGAGCACAACCTGCAGCCAAAGTCAGTCAAGCCTCAAGCACATCAGCTCCCAAAGCAGGCTTCTGGCACGTACACACCCACTGTGTTTCTGCATCACTGAGGTCACCTCATGCCCCTCACCCATTCCCTATGTCCCTTCCTTACAGATTCCTTCCCCACAGCCACATCCCACACCAAATGTCCTGTGATGAGCTGCCTCACACACACCTCTCCAACACCTTGGCCTCAGCCAAGCCAGCAAGGCCAGCATTGTCCTCCCTTTGACTTGTTTGGCCATGCTTGCTGTGAGCAGCAGCCTGTGGGCATCAGGTGGTGACTTCAGCAGGGCAGAGACACAGACATTTGGACCTTCTCTAGTCTGTCCCATGCCCAGATCTGCTGTTGGTGAGCCCTGATGTTGGGACTGGGTTGGGATAGCCATAAAAATGTGACACACCAAGATCATTAAGAGGCTGGAGCAGAAAGTGCTCATTAGGAGGGTTAGGGTTTCTTCAGCTAAGGCTCATTAAGAGACTGAAGGAAGTGTGTTTCTTTAGCTGAGGGACTATCCAATTGCTGCCTCCAGCTGCCTAATGAGTTCTGAAGATGAAGCTAGACTCTTCTCAGAGGTGTGCAGTGAAGGACCCAGGGGCCACCAGCACAACTTACAGGAAGAAAAAAAAACCAGTGTGATGTGAAGAAAAAGATTTTCACAGCAAGGGTGGGAATCCTCCCTGGAGATGCTCACAGGTAGCCTGGTGTAAAGGGTTAATCCTTCTTGGAGTGATTTGAACCTGAGCTCAGGTCCTCCTGCCTCCTCCCTGAGTGTAAAGGGTTAACCCTCCTGGGGGTGGCCTGAACCTGAGCCCAGGTCCTCCTGCCTCCTCCCTGGGTGTAAAGGGTTAACCCTCCTGGGGGTGGCCTGAACCTGAGCCCAGGTCCTCCTGCCTCCTCCCTGGGTGTAAAGGGTTAACCCTCCTGGGGGTGGTCTGAACCTGAGCCCAGGTCCTCCTGCCTCCTCCCTGGGTGTAAAGGGTTAACCCTCCTGGGGGTGGTCTGAACCTGAGCCCAGGTCCTCCTGCCTCCTCCCTGGGTGTAAAGGGTTAACCCTCCTGGGGGTGGTCTGAACCTGAGCCCAGGTCCTCCTGCCTCCTCCCTGGGTGTAAAGGGCTAACCCTCCTGGGGGTGGTCTGAACCTGAGCCCAAGTCCTCCTGACTCCTCCCTGGGTGTAAAGGGTTAACCCTCCTGGGGGTGGTCTGAACCTGAGCCCAGGTGTAGTGGTTAGCCCAGTCCCACTTCCTATCTAGCCCCCCTATAAAACCAGAGGAACCTCCTGCTTATCTTTCTCTTTGACCTGCCTGCCTGCCAGCAGCATCCTTGTTCCTGCTGCTCCTCTTTTTGCCACGTGGCCACCCTACCACACGGTAGGACAACCACCTCCTGAATCTATCTCCATCCATTGCCATCCATCTGGTTATATAGATATTGCATCTTGTTTCCCTTCCCTATACCTTTCTGTAACTCCCCTGCCTTAAATACCTTTTATTTCTTGTTAAAGTATTTTTCTTCTTACTTCCAAATCGAAGCAAGGCTCTTCTTTGGGTGTTTTACCCCTTTGTCCTCTCTGCATCTAATTCCTTTCTCTCCAAAAGGGGGAGAGGGGAAAGCATCCTATTATTCATAGAATCAACCATAGAATCAGCCAGGTTGGAAGAGAGCTCCAAGCTCAGCCAGCCCAACCTAGCACCCAGCCCTGGCCAACCAACCAGACAATGGCACTAAGTGCCCCAGCCAGGCTTGGCTTCAACACCTCCAGCCACAGCAACTCCACCACCTCCCTGGGCAGCCCATTCCAATGCCAATCACTCTCTCTGTCAGGAACTTCCT
Source organism: Pogoniulus pusillus (assembly GCF_015220805.1). Classification (NCBI taxonomy): domain Eukaryota; kingdom Metazoa; phylum Chordata; class Aves; order Piciformes; family Lybiidae; genus Pogoniulus; species Pogoniulus pusillus. Next base: position 3,859,513 of record NC_087290.1, on the reverse strand, counting down.
AACAACATCCAGCCTAGACCTGCCCTGCCACAGCTCCAGGCTGTGTCCCCTTTTTCTGGTGCTGCTTGCCTGGCAGCAGAGCCCAACCCCACCTGGCTACAGCCTCCCTGCAGGCAGCTGCAGACAGCAATGAGCTTTGCCCTGAGCCTCCTCTGCTGCAGGCTGCACCCCCCCAGCTCCCTCAGCCTCTCCTCACAGGGCTGTGCTCCAGGCCCCTCCCCAGCCTTGCTGCCCTTCTCCAAACACCTTCCAGCACCTCAGCATCTCTCTTGAACTGAGCAGCCCAGAACTGGACACAGCACTCAAGCTGTGGCCTGACCACTGTTGAGTTCTGTTAGGTATTTTGGGCTCTGGGAAGCTAAATCAGACCAATACACCTGGAAAAAGCCCAAGGCCACTTGGTGAGGAGAAAGTTCTTCCCTGAGAGAGTCATTGGACACTGGAATGGGCTGCCCAGGGAGGTGGTGGAGTCGCCGTCCCTGGAGCTGTTCAAGGCAGGACTGGACGTGGCACTTGGTGCCATGGTCTGGCCTTGAGCTCTGTGCTAAAGGGTTGGACTTGATGATCTGTGAGGTCTCTTCCAACCCTGATGATACTGGGATACTGTGATACTGTGTGATACTGTCTCTCCTTCGGGCTGGAAATCCACCTTGGAGATCTTCAGAAGTGGACATAGCCCAGAGCCACCTGATCTCTCCTTGAGGCTCCGAGGAGGCAGCTGAATCATAGAATCAGTCAGGGTTGGAAGGGACCACAAGGATCATCTAGTTCCAACCCCTGGGCAGGGACACCCTACCCTAGAGCAGTCTGGATGGAAGACACCAGAGATCCCTCCCCGCCTGAAGCTCTGTGCCATACTACGGTGTCCCGAGGGCTTTGGTGAGCAGCACATGGGCTGGGCTTTCACTCCAGCTCATGGAGCTCTCTTCCCCAAACATAAACACTGCTCTTTTCAGGAAAATCTGTCGGCCTCCCTCCAGAGCCAGGGAGCCACAGCACCAGTCATAGCCCGGCCATTGATTTACTGGTGTGACTAGGGCCAAGTTGGACAGCAGCTCCACGTCGAGATCCAGCATCCTTGAAACGCAGGAGAAACCCAGGCAATCAGCTGGGCCATCTCATCCTAATCTAGCTCAGGGCCTTCACAGTGATGGGTGTAAAGGGCTCGCAGATGAAAGCCACTGGGGGAGGGCATCCATCACTGCTGGCCCGCTGAGGAGCGCGGCAGCCCTCGGGAGGTTGCGTCTCCTTCTCCGCCTCGCTTCCTGTTTGCGAAGCCCGTGGCAGCAGCCCCTAATTAATTGTGGCTTGAAATTATTCAGGCTCTTCTCAGGGAATAAATCATTTTCCCTGGCTCAGCAGGGCGGATCACAGCAAAGGCACAACCCAGAAGGGGAGAGGGGAAAGGAAAGAATAAAGCCTGGGCGAGCAGGGCTGCGTCTGTCCGAACGCTCTTGCCCTGCTCTGCGGCGGTGCCAAGCCCCAGGGCTGACCTCCATCCTCTGCACGTTTTGGAGCTGAGCTCTCCTGTTCCTTCACCGTTCCAAGGCCTGAGCTCCCTCCGTCTGCAGCCACATCCCAATCCTCCTACCCGATCCAGCTGAAGCTTCCTCGGGAATTACTTTCGCTGCCGCTGTCAGAGCGCCACGAGCAGCGGTTGCCATGATGATGGTTGAAATCCACTCTCTCTTCTAAGCCTGGGGTTTTTTTCTTCCTCCCCCCAGTCTTATGGAGAGCTCAGATCAGCTCACTTTTGGTTGAAAGTTTCCACTCTTTGGGCTGGAGCCAAAAGTGGCTCTTTCCTCTTTCCTTTTTTTTTCCTCCAGGCAATTGGAACCGACTGGGTTCAGTCATTTCTGAGTCACACAGATGGAAAAATCCACATCTCACAGCCCCCCCTCCCCTCTCCTTGTGCTCCACAGAGACACTCTGGACATGAACGACTCAAAACCAGCTGGAGCAAGAGACCTCAGACTTGGCTTGTTCCAGAGTCCACACTGAGGTGTAAAACAAAACACCCAAGCCAGGTTTGGAGAAGCTCAGGTTGGCATTTTCACACTTCATTGCCAGGTTTGGAGAAGCTCAGGTTGGCATTTTCACACCTGCCTGCCAGGTTTGGAGAAGCTCAGGTTGGCATTTTCACACCTCCCTGCCAGGTTTGGAGAAGCTCAGGTTGGCATTTTCACACCTGCCTGCCAGGTTTGGAGAAGCTCAGGTTGGCATTTTCACACCTGCCTGCCAGGTTTGGAGAAGCTCAGGTTGGCATTTTCACACCTCCCTGCCAGGTTTGGAGAAGCTCAGGTTGGCATTTTCACACCTGCCTGCCAGGTTTGGAGAAGCTCAGGTTGGCATTTTCACACTTCATTGCCAGGTTTGGAGAAGCTCAGGTTGGCATTTTCACACTCCCCTGTTGGGTTTGGAGAAGCTCAGGTTGGCATTTTCACACTTGCCTGTTGGGTTTGGAGAAGCTCAGGTTGGCATTTTCACACTTCATTGCCAGGTTTGGAGAAGCTCAGGTTGGCATTTTCACACCTCCCTGCCAGGTTTGGAGAAGCTCAGGTTGGCATTTTCACACCTGCCTGCCAGGTTTGGAGAAGCTCAGGTTGGCATTTTCACATTTCATTGCCAGGTTTGGAGAAGCTCAGGTTGGCATTTTCACACTCCCCTGTTGGGTTTGGAGAAGCTCAGGTTGGCATTTTCACACTTCATTGCCAGGTTTGGAGAAGCTCAGGTTGGCATTTTCACACTTGCCTGTTGGGTTTGGAGAAGCTCAGGTTGGCATTTTCACACTTGCCTGCCAGGGTTGGAGAAGCTCAGGTTGGCATTTTCACACTTGCCTGCCAGGTTTGGAGAAGCTCAGGTTGGCATTTTCACACTCCCCTCTTGGGTTTGGGGAAGCTCAGGTTGGCATTTTCACACTCCCCTGTTGGGTTTGGAGAAGCTCAGGTTGGCATTTTCACACCTGCCTGCCAGGTTTGGAGAAGCTCAGGTTGGCATTTTCACACTTGCCTGCCAGGTTTGGAGAAGCTCAGGTTGGCATTTTCACACTCCCCTGTTGGGTTTGGAGAAGCTCAGGTTGGCATTTTCACACTTGCCTGTTGGGTTTGGAGAAGCTCAGGTTGGCATTTTCACACTCCCCTGTTGAGTTTGGAGAAGCTCAGGTTGGCATTTTCACACTTCATTGCCAGGTTTGGAGAAGCTCAGGTTGGCATTTCACACTTCACAGTATCACAGTATCACCAAGGTTGGAAGAGACCTCATAGATCATCAAGCCCAACCCTTTACCACAGAGCTCAAGGCCAGACCATGGCACCAAGTGCCACATCCAGTCCTGCCTTGAACAGCTCCAGGGACGGCGACTCCACCACCTCCCTGGGCAGCCCATTTCTGCCAGGTTTGGAGAAGCTCAGGTTGGCATTTTCACACCTCCCTGCCAGGTTTGGAGAAGCTCAGGTTGGCATTTTCACACCTCCCTGCCAGGTTTAGAAGCTCAGGTTGGCATTTGCACACTCCCCTCCCCCCAGAGGAGCGCCGTCGAGCGGTGTGTGCGGCGGCTGAGAAGACACGCTGTTCTCTCCCCCGTTGCTTTACATTGCCTTTCTCCAATGGGATAATCCCAAGGGATTAGCATTTAAAGTAATGAATGTTTAAAGTTAGCAAGAGAAGAATTCCAGCAATGTTCAATTCTTCCTAAGCCCCTTAAATGGAGCCGAGCTGAGGGGGCCTCGAAGAGGGAGACGTCAGTCAGCTTCACAAGTCGAGCGGAGCAAGCAGAGCCAATCGGCCTAGACCAAGGAGGAGAAGAGTTGCTGCCACCCCAAATGGCCAAGCAGCTTGGGCAGTGTTGGTCTAACCAGCCCCCAGAGGCAGTGGGGAGCAGATTGCTCCGTGACATTTGCTCCCAGGCTCTTGTGGGAGTTGCCTGGGACTGAAGCGTGGCAGAGGCAGGAGCAGGAGCCAAGGTCTTAGACACCAAAGGTTCAACCACAAAGCCCTTCTCTCTTCCCTTAATGAGCTGGGATGAGACCACATGAATCCTGCTGCTGGAAAGTTTTGCCTTCCCCTCCTCAGTCCTCCAAGGCAGTTGTCAGGCATGGTATGAGAAGCCACCAGACATCGAAAGTAGCTCCTGGGACAATCACAGTATCCCAGTATCATCAGGGTTGGAAGAGACCTCACAGATCATCAAGTCCAACCCTTTACCACAGAGCTCAAGGCCAGACCATGGCACCAAGTGCCACGTCCAGTCCTGCCTTGAACAGCTCCAGGGACGGCGACTCCACCACCTCCCCGGGCAGCCCATTCCAGTGTCCAATGACTCTCTCAGGGAAGAACTTTCTCCTCACCTCCAGCCTAAATCTCCCCTGGCACAGCCTGAGGCTGTGTCCTCTTGTTCTGGTGCTGGCCACCTGAGAGAAGAGAGCAACCTCCTCCTGGCCACAACCACCCCTCAGGTAGTTGTAGACAGCAATAAGGTCACCCCTGAGCAACCATGCTTGTCCAGCTGGGTGGTGTATGGTTGCCACCAGGTCTGTCCTTCCACTGCCAAGCTGCCAGCTGAAGGATGGTGGGTTGGGGGGTGTGTGTGGGGGGGTGTGAGTCTCTATCCCCACTCCACAGCCATGGGACACCTGCAGGTGTGGGGCTGTGCCAAGGCATTTCCTAAGGAGCTGGCCAAAGGAGCCTCTAGGTTCAAGGACTTTCCAAGAGGCCAGAGGGTGCTGCCCAGGGAGCAGCAGGCAGGCTGTGGACAGGCTGCAGACTCGTTGCCTTCCCCAGTCCCCACAGCTCTGTGTTCTGGACGGTGTGGAGCAGGGAGGTGCCTGCAGAGGAGAAGCAGAGCAATGGCTGTGATAAGTTGGGTATTTCACACCCTTCCCTGCCAAGGAAGGGTGGAAGTGGGAGGGAGAGGCCAGGAGGTGCAAGGCGCTGGGAGAGGAAACCAGCTGCATGAGTCACCAGAGCAGCCAGCAACTGATGGGCAGGACACCCACAGGAAACACCATTTCCCCTGGATAAGGTGCAGAGGAGAAGCTGGCACCAGCCCACGGGCACAGGTTGTCCCGGGCAGTGCTGGGTGTAGGGGACAAGCACAAGCAGCAGAGATGAATGCAGAACGTGGCAGAGCTCTCCTGTACCATCGGTCCTGATGTGCTGCCTCCCCTGTGGGACCCCTCTCACAGCAGAGGTCTAGCCCTGGGCTGGGTTTGGTGCCCAGGCTGGTCAGCTTTCTGCTAGGGCCTTTAAGCAGCCCAGACAAGATGAGCATCTGTTCCTCCTCCATCCTGCAGCACTCACACAGGTGGTCAGTACCTGGAACCAGCACTTTGAGCACTGCTTCAGGCCACAGCTTTGCTCACCTCAGAATCAGAGAATTGTTCTGGTTGGAAAGGACCTCTAAGTTCATCAACTCCAAACATCCACCTAACACCACCATGGTGGCCATCAAACCATGTCCCCAGATGCCATGTTCACACTGTCACATTGCAGAATCATAGACAGGGTTGGAAGGGACCACAAGGAGCAGCCAGTGCCAAGCCCCCTGCCATGCCCAGGGACACCCTACCCTAGAGCAGGCTGCACACAGCCTCAGCCAGCCTGGCCTCAAACACCTCCAACCATGGGGCCTCAACCCCCTCCCTGGGCAACCCATTCCAGCCTCTCACCACTCTCCTGCTCAACAACTTCCTCCTCACCTCCAGCCTCACTCTCCCCACCTCCACCTTTGCTCCATCCCTCCTAGTCCTAATCAGCTGCTGGAACTTCATCTGCTAAGGTGTGCACAACCCTGAGCCCCCCCAGCAGACTCACAGCCAGAGGACACTTCCAGCCCTGTTTAATGGCCTGGTGACCTTGCACACTAAAAGTCTCAGCAGCTTGAGGCTTTGCCCACATATGCCCCAGGGTCTGCATACACCCCATAGAATCAGAGGGTTGTTTCAGCTGGAAGAGACCTCTAAGTCTCTTAGACTGCACCTCCTGCTGACCCCTTCCCAGCAGAGTAGGGGGTGCAGGGAAAGGGGAAGAGAAATGAAAATGGATCTAATGAACCACAGAACTGTCAGGGTTGGAAGGGATCCCAAGGATCATCCAGTTCCAAACCCCCAGCCACGGGCAGGGACACCTCACACTAGATCAGGTTGCTCAGAGCCACCTCCATCCTGGCCTTAAAAACTTCCAGAGCTGAGGCTTCCACCACCTCCCTGGGCAACCTGTGCCAGGGTCTCACCACCCTCATGGTGAAGAAGGTCCTCTTAACATCCAGTCTGAATCTACCCAAACTAACACCACCAGCAGTGTAAAGTGGTACTCAGCCCAGTGAGTGCACATTAAGGAAGTCCTCAGGAGGAGGAAGAGGAGCAGCAGACTCGGGAGAAGCCCAAGCAAAAAGACCCTGCCCAGCAAATTTCCCCCTTTATATTGAGTGTGACAGCTATGGTGTGGGACATGCTGTAGCCACCTCAGGTCAGCTGCCCTGCCTGACTGCACACTGCTAATGGTCTGCAGCCCACAGCTGGCCTGGGGTTTGACCCAGTGAAGCCAGGACACCTAGTCTGGGCAGACAGAAGGGCTGTGGTGTTGGCCCAGCAGAGCCAGAGAAAGGACAGCACCTTCTGACTTCCAGCAAACGTCTGTGAGATGATGGAGCTGGTGTCTCAGAGCAGGCTGTGGAAGTCCTGCCATATGGGTCACTGCAGGCTTGTCCCCAGGAAAGCCCTGGAGCACTTCTGGTGTGGAGGGAGAGCAGGACATACTGCCCATCAGGGCTCTTCAGCCCCTCTGTCCTGGACTGCCATCTCCTCCGAGAGCTGGGGGCACATGGGGGGCCAGCAAGCTGTGGGCATCGCCACCCACCCTGGACGGGGCTGGGTGCTAGGTTGGACTGGATGAGCTTGGAAGTCTCTTCCAACCTGGTTGATTCTATGATTCTATGACTGAGTCCTTCCTGGTAGTGACACCTGAGTGAGCAGATGTGGGAGGCACAGGAATGTTCCCAGGCACCACAGCACATGGGGCTGGCCCTGCCATCTTCCCAACAAGCTCCCACAAGCTGGAGAGTGACCGCAGGCCACTGCATAGGTCATGTCTAGGGCCAGGATAGAACTCCAGGTGCTGACATCAGGCGAGAGTCAAAGGCAGGCAGAGGACCAGGGAGCAGTGTGTGATGCCACCACAGTGATCCTTGCCACATGGGCTCACAGAACCACAGAACACATTGGGTTAGAAAGCAACCCTCAGAGGTCACCTTGTCCATTCCCCCTGCAGTCAGCAGAGATCAGCCACCTCTTTTCTGGCTGTTGATCCTCTCTGTCCTCCCAGCCCACCTCATCCCACACCACATCACCTCCCATGGGCAATGGCATCTGCAGCAGCTCCCTGATGGGGACATGAGCCCCATCCCAGCTCCTGGGGTGAAGGGAAGGGGCAACAGAAGGAAAATGTGGGCAGAGGAGATGGAGGAGGAAAAGGCAGCCTGACCCAGGCTGGGAATGGGCCAGAGCCAATGCCCACGCTGATGCCCAGAGATGCTGCTGGTATCTGAGGGGGATGGCATGGAGTCTAAGTCTGCTCTGCCATCCTGCTGTGCCCCACGGCCGCGTGCTTCCACACTGCCATGGCTGCAGAGGCCATGCTGCTCTGATAGCTTTTCCCAGCCTTTAACCTGACGTTCCCCTGCCAGGACTTCAGCTCAGCCGCCGTCTGCCACGAGCAGGGGGAACAGCCTGTTCCCTTCCCCTCCGCTGCCGCTGCTCCGTGTCCCTGCGAGCACCACCACGCCTGCCCCGGCCAAGGCTCTGCAAGCCCCATCCCAACCCCCAGACTGGCCCCCCGGAGCCGTGCTCTCTGCCCTTGCTTTCTCACCACAGCGCGGGCAGTGCCCTGGCATCCACCCCGCCGTGAGCCCAGCTCCATGTGGCACTGCCTGGCATGGATGTACACACGCACTCCAGGAAGGGCATGTGCTGGAGGACACCCCAGAACACGTCATCCTCTGAAATGGGCTGAATTCCCCGGGGCTGCCAAGGTTGATTTGGGAGCTCGTGTGCCACCAGAAGCTGAAATCTCTGGTCCCTGTGCACACAGAAGGGCTCAGAGCAGTATCCAGCAGTGCCAGGCTGATGCACCATAGAAGGGGACCCTCAGAGGTCACCTTGTCCATCCCCCGTGCAGTCAGCAGAGATCAGCCACCTCTTTTCTGGCTGTTGACCCTCTCTGTCCTCCCAGCCCACCTCATCTCACAACACATCACCTCCCACAGGCAATGGCATTTGCAGTGGCTCCCTGATGGGGACATGAGCCCCATCCCAGCTCCTGGGGTGAGGGGAAGGGGCAACAGAAGGAAAATATGGGCAGACAGAGGAGATGGAGGAGGAAAAGGCAGCCTGACCCAGGTTGGGAATGGGCCAGAGCCAGTGGCAGATGCAGGGAAGGATACTGAGAGTGATGCTGAGCCCAGGATGCAGGGAAGGATACTGAGAGCGATGCTGAGCCCAGGATGCAGGGAAGGATACTGAGAGCGATGCTGAGCCCAGGATGCAGGGAAGGATACTGAGAGCGATGCTGAGCCCAGGATGCAGGGAAGGATACTGAGAGCGATGCTGAGCCCAGGATGCAGGGAAGGATACTGAGAGCGATGCTGAGCCCAGGATGCAGGGAAGGATACTGAGAGCGATGCTGAGCCAGGATGCAGGGAAGGATACTGAGAGCGATGCTGAGCCCAGGATGCAGGGAAGGATACTGAGAGCGATGCTGAGCCCAGGATGCAGGGAAGGATACTGAGAGCGATGCTGAGCCCAGTACCCACGCAGGACTGGCCCCTGGGTTTGAAAAGGCAGCCTGGGCACTGAGTGCCAAACGCTGGCCCTGCCCTCTGCCCTTCAGGTAAGCACAGTGGCAGGGATGTCCCAGCGCCACCGGCTGCATCCCCGTGCGCTGGCCTCCCTGCCACGGTGCCAGGGGCGAGGCTGGGGGTGGAGGAGAAGCGGGGGCCACGCTGGGGCCGGGCGGGGGGAGCTGCGCAGGCACCGTCCTCACGGCTTTTGGTCTGCTTCCACCAGAGGGGCTTGGGGTGGGGGGGGTGGGGGTGTTTTATATCTGGATTTCGTTGGCAGGGCTCTGGTTTGATTTCCTCCTCCGCCAAGCACTAAGCGATGGCTCTCTCCCTGCTTGGCAGCAGCCGCCTGTCTCGTGGTGTTGACCTTGGCAGGGCTCCCTGCGCGGCTGGAGCGGAGTCACACCATAAATTCCCTGTCTTCTAGGAATCCAGCATGGGAAAGCAGAGCAACACGAAAGAGAAACGTGGATTAAAATATTTGGCATCTCAGCACACCAGAAAGGAGGGCTGGGCACTGGAGCAGGCCGATGGCTTCCCCCCCCGGCGCGGAGCTGCTGCCAGCGCAGCCTGGGTACCGGCGGGTTTGGGTGCTGGGACAGCTGGCACCTCACGGCACCCATGCACACTGTAGGGAGCTGTTCTTATTGCCAAGGGAGAGCTATGGCATGGCATGGCACATCCTCACAGTTGGCACCTCATGGCACTCATGCACACTGTAGGGAGCTGTCCTTATTGCCAGGAGAGAGCCATGGCATGGCATGGCACATCTTCACAGCTGGCACCTCACGGCACTCATGCACACTGTAGGGAGCTGTTCTTATTGCCAAGGGAGAGCTATGGCATGGCATGGCACATCCTCACAGCTGGCACCTCACAGCACCTGTACACAACTGTTGGGAGCTGTTCTTATTGCCAAGGGAGAGCTATGGCATGGCATGGCACATCCTCACAGCTGGCACCTCACAGCACCTGTGCACAACTGTAGGGAGCTGTTTTTATTGCCAAGGGAGAACCGTGGCATGGCATGGCACATCCTCACAGCTGGCACCTCACGGCACTCAGGCACACTGTAGGGAGCTGTTCTTATTGCCAAGGGAGAGCTATGGCATGGCATGGCACATCCTCACAGCTGGCACCTCACGGCACCCATGCACAACTGTAGGGAGCTGTTCTTATTGCCAAGGGAGAGCTATGGCATGGCATGGCACATCCTCACAGCTGGCACCTCACGGCACCCATGCACAACTGTAGGGAGCTGTTCTTATTGCCAAGGGAGAGCTATGGCATGGCATGGCACATCCTCCCAGCTGGCACCTCACGGCACCCATGCACAACTGTAGGGAGCTGTTCTTATTGCCAAGGGAGAGCCATGGCATGGCATGGCATGGCATGGCATGGCACATCCTCCCAGCTGGCACCTCATGGCACCTGTGCCTAACCACAGGGAGCTGCCCTTGTGCTAAGGAAGAGCCATGGCATGGCATGGCATGGCATGGCATGGCGCTGCACCTCTCCAAACATGAAGCAGATAAGCCCAGGGCACTGCCCAGCAGCCTGTGGGGCAGCAGAACAGGTGCACAGGGTTGGGTGTTGACCCAGTAGCAAGGCTGAAGCTTGTGTGGGAGGCAGGGGTGCTGCTAGGGCAAGGGCTGTGCCTTCTCCCACACCCTGGGGTGGCCCATTGTGCCAACCACACCTGTGCCCAGCGCTGTGAGCTTCCCCTGGCAGAACCCTGGCTGGTGTTCACCACCACTCTGAGAGTAGCTGAAGCCTCCTTGCCCAGCCCTGGTGCAGAGAGCCTGGCAGTGAAGCTATGAGGACACCAAGCCCCAGCTGCTTCCCCAGCAGAGGAGATGCAGCACAGCCTCTAATTGAATCCAGCAGAGCTGCCTCACACAGACAAAACACAGCAGTGACTCAGAGCACTGAGCTGAGCAGACACAACCATCCCAGTGCCCAGGGAGGTGAGAGAACACCCCAGGGTGGGGGCATCACCCAGCCCGGTGTGGTGATACCACCCCGTGGAACCTCAGGAGGAGAGGTGGCTCCTGTGTGTGAGAAGTCATAGAATCATAGAACCAGGCAGGGTTGGAAGGGAGCACAAGGAGCAGCCAGCTCCAACCCCCCTGCCATGCCCAGGGACACCCTACCCTAGAGCAGGCTGCACACAGCCTCAGCCAGCCTGGCCTCAAACACCTCCAGCCATGGGGCCTCAACCACCTCCCTGGGCAACCCATTCCAGCCTCTCACCACTCTCCTGCTCAACAACTTCCTCCTCACCTCCAGCCTCACTCTCCCCACCTCCACCTTTGCTCCATTCCCCCCACTCCTGCCACTCCCTCACACCCTCAAAAGTCCCTCCCCAGCATTTTTGGAGCCCCCTTCAGATGCTGGAAGGCCACAAGAAGGTCACCTGGGAGCCTCCTCTGCTCCAGCCTGCACAGCCTCAACTCTTTCAGTCTGTGCTCACAGCAGAGCTGCTGCAGCCTCTGAGCATCCTCCTGGCCCTGCTCTGGACACTCTCCAGCATCTCCACAGCCCTCTTGTCCCAGGGGCTCCAGAACTGGATGCAGGACTCCAGGTGGGGTCTCAGCAGAGCAGAGCAGAGCAGAGGAGAGGAGAATCCCCTCCCTGGCCCTGCTGGCCACACTGCTGCTGCTGCAGCCCAGGCTCTGGCTGGCCTCCTGGCGAAGTGTCCTTGCCCGTGGCAGGGGGATTTGAACTGGGTGAGCTTTAAGGTTCCTTCCAACCCAATCCATCCTGTGGTTGCAAGCCCTGAGCCCAAGCTTCTTGTGGGTGATCAGGAGCCTGGAGGTGCTGGGGGTGCTGAGGACACTTGGGCAATGTTTGCTGTGGAGCAGGACACCCACCAGTGCTGTTGGTGCTGCCAAAGCCCCCTGGTGCACGGTGCTGCACAATGCCAGAGCAGGCTTTAAGCTGGACCGTGGAGCTGAAGATGCCTGAGCAGCGTGGGGCAGGGTGTCAGGGGGCTTGGGTGTCCCCCACGGGTGGCTGTGTACCCTCCTGCATGGAGGGTCAGGACTCCTGTGCTCTGGCAGAGCTCGTGGGGCTCACTGGCAGGTTGGTGCAAGGGGCAGTGACTCAAACGTGAGGCTACAACCCTTCCCCACCCTGCTGCCCTCCGCCTGGGCTGGCTGTTCGCTGAAGAACACCACACAGGCGTGGGGCAGGGGCGCCTGAAGGTGCCCCAGGGAAGGAAGGGCACAGTCAGACAGGGCTGGCAGCTGCAGCACCCGGCAGGAGATACAATCTTGCTTTGTTTCCACACAGGAAAGAAAACCTCCGTGTCTCTCCCTGGGAACCCTGCTAGGGGTGAAGCCAAGAGGGGTGCCTGGGGGGTGTCTGGAAGCGATGAGGCTATGGGCACAGGTGTGTGCCATGCTCAGGTGCTGTGCATGCTGGGGACACCAAAGCACCACGGATTTGACACTGCCCAAGGGCCTCATTTCCCAGAACTGGAACCTGCTGTAAGCTCAACCAGCTGGGAGGAGGCCCCCAGTCCCCCTGGCTGTCAGTGATGCTTCTCTTCTCTCCTAGAGCACATCCCTGCAGCCATCCCAACCCAGAACATCAGAGGAGCCTGCTCTTTGCTTCCCCTGAGCTTTGAGGGGTGGGGAAGAGGCGAGACATGAAAATAAAGCAGAGTGTCCAAACTGGCTGGGAGGAAAGAGGAGATACATGAGAAGTGGAGCTTCATGGAGTTCAACCAGGGCAAGTGCAGGGTCCTGCCCCTCGGCAAGAGCAACCTCCTGCAGCAGGAGAGGCGAGGGGGAGCCTGCTGGGAAGCAGCTCCAAGGAGAAGGACCTGGCAGTGCTGGTGGACAATGAGTTCACCAAGAGCCAGCAATCTGCCCTGGTGGTCATGAAGGCCAAAGGTGTCCCAAGGTGTGTGAAGAAGAGTGTGACCAGCAGGGTGAGGGGGGTTCCCTTCCCCCCTCTCCAACTCTATCTTGGTGAGGCCATAGCTGGAGTATTGGGCTCAGTTCTGGGCTCCCCAGTTCAAGAGAGACAGGGAACTACTGGAGAGAGTCCAACAGAGCCTGGAGCATCTCTGTGAGGAGCAAAGGCTGAGAGCTCCAGGGCTGTTGAGCCTGGAGAAGAGCAGCCCCTGAGGGGATCTATCTGAGCAATGCTCAGCAAGAGCTAAAGGAGCTATGGGAGTCAAGAAGATGAGGTCAGACACTTGCCAGTGATGCCCAGGGACAGAACAAGGGGCAACGAGGGGCACAAACTGGAACTCAGGAGGTTCCAACAGGAGGAGAAACTTCTTTGCTGTGAAGGTGCTGGAGCCCTGGACCAGGCTGCCCAGAGAGGTTGTGGATTCTCCTTCTCTGGAAAGATCCCAAACCTATGTGGGTGCCACCCTGGGCAAGCTGCTGTGGGTGAAAGCTGTTGGAGCAGAAATCCCTTCCAACCCCTCTCATTCTGTGCTTCTGTGTGTGCTCACCTCTGCAGGCAGCACGGCTGGGACTCACACTCCCATCCATCCTCTCCCTCTCTGCTTCTCACAGGATGGTTTTCTAAGGGTGTTCTCTCTCTGCAGCTGTGGAGCAGAGCTGCAGGGCTTAGGATGGAGCAGTGCTGCTAGGATGGTGACCAGGTCAGCACCCCCAGCTTGGCCGTGGCAGGGTGTCCACATCCTGCTCCAGGCTGCAGCCACGGGTCGAATGGCAACGAGGGAAGCACTCCTGAGGGAGCCATTCTCATCCTCTTGCTACCACAGGCAACTGCTTGGGTAATCCTCCTCATAAATTTCTCCAGCTCCATCTTGAACCCAGCCAGGCTGTTTGCAGTGCAGGCTGGGTGCCAGGGTTTCTAGTTCACCAGAAATGTTGTGTTTGTTTGGTTTGTTTCGTCTGGGCCAGAGCCAAACTGGATCTGCACCGGAGCTGGGGTGGGTGGTTTTGTTTTTGAAGTTCCTGGTGAACCACAAACCTCCCAGCCCCACCAGGGCTTGCTGGGTTGATGTTCCTGTCAGCTTCGCCCCTCACACCAGCGACAAGGTGGTGGCATCTCAGCTGTGGGATGGCATCTGAGGCTCTGAGGATGCTCCCTGGTGATCCCACCAGCTGCCCATCCAGGCTGGGCCCACCAAGAGGTTCCTCTTCCATCACTGCCCCAGTGGCATGGAGGTGTTTGAATTACAGAATCACAGCATCACAGAATGCCAGGGGCTGGAAGGGACCTTGAAAGCTCATCCAGTCCAACCCCTGTGCCAGAGCAGGATCACCTAGAGCAGATCACACAGGAAGTCAGGCAGGGTTTGAATCTCTTTGAGGCTGCAAAGATGATTTTGACAAGGCTCTGGAGCTACAGGGCTGTGCTGAGCTGCAGGTTTTGCCCCCACTTGACCCCAGAAGAGGTTGTTGGAGGGTTGTCTTTTGAAGGAGGTTGTTCCTCTTGCTTGCAGCCTAACCGTGTTCATGGCCAGCTGATAGCCATCTGCTTCTCTGCCAGCACTGTCCTCTAGCCTAAATAGCTCTGATCTCTCCTGCTGTTTACTCCCAGATGTATTTATAGACCAACTCTCTCCCAGCCTTCATTCTCCTAGACTAAACAAGCCAAGCTCTCTCAGCCTCTTCTCATAAAACCAGCTCTACTTCCACCTCTTCCAGTCCTGGACCCTTCATTGTGTCTGTAGATGAGCAGAGCCAGGACTGGGGCAGCTCTTGGCAGTGCCCACTCAATGGCATGGTACCAGGCAGTCATAAAACCACAGAGTCATTCAGGTTAGAAAAGACCTCTAAGATCATCAAGTCCTTCCTTCTACCCAACACCTCCATGACCATGTCCTTGAGTGTCACATCTACTTGATGAATAGAAGCAGTCCTTACTGCAAGCATCCTGCCAACTGGATTTGTCCTTTCCAGGGCCACACTGGTGGGTCTTGTGGTCCTAGACAGCTCTTCCTCTTCTGTTTGGCCTTTCATGGGCACCTTTGGGGGTGCTGTGCAGACACTTGACTGTGTCCTAACACTTCCCCCAGCCCAGCCTTCCCAGGAGGCTGGTTTAGTCCTTCTCTGTGTCCGTGATGTTCCCCCATGAGGCAGCCTAGCAACTTAGATCAGTGGGGCCATAGCATCAGGACCAGCTCCAGCATCTGCCTTCCAGCCATGGTTCATCTTTCAGCACATGCTCTTTCTGTCCTCCCTCGTTTGGTTCCTCCCCATCCAACAGCCCAACCTCTGTCCCCATTTCACCACCTTTCTGCTCTATTTCCATGCAGCTCTTTCCTATGCACTCTGCCAAATGAAGGGCAGATGGACAGATCCTGGCAGCAGCCCTAAGCGGATGCACCAAGCACATCACTGTGGTAGTTCAGGGTCCTGGATCAGGCTGTCCTGGAGGCTCAAAGGGGGAGTGGACATCTCTGTGTCTTGCCCTGGAGATGGACAGATGGATGAGATCTAGCTCCCAGTCACTAATGCAGGCACTGGACCTCCAACAGCAGAGGACTGATTCCCAGTATCCACTGGCAAGTGTCATCTGGAAGGAGATCGATGTCTGTGGTCCAGCTTCTCACAGTGATCTCTGTCCTAGAGCATGGGAGCCACCAAGGGAGGAGCAAGGACCTGGGGTGGTTTAGTGTGGTGAAGAGGAGGCAGTAAAAGACCTTGCAGGGCTTAGGCAGAGAATTTGTCAGCTGTTGGGGCCCAGATCCTCCAGCCAGATACCAGCAGGGTGCACTTGTGAAAGGAAAGATCCTCCTGACGCAGTCACAGAATCATGGAATGGTTTGGAGTGGAAGGGACCTTTAAAGGTCATCCAGTCCAACCCCTTGCACCAGCAGGACATCTCCAACTAGAGTAGATTGCTCACAGCCCCAAACAACCTGACCTGCAATGGTGCCAGCCATGGGGCAGCTCTCACCTCTCTGGGCAACCTGGGGCAGGCTCTCCCCACCCTCAGTATCAAACATTTCTCCTCTCTCTCCAGACTGAATCTCCTTTTTTCAGTTCAAACCCTTGTCCTGCCACAACAGGCCCTGCTCAAAACTCTGTCCCCAGCATCCTACAGGCCCCTTTAAGCACTGAAAGGCCACCAGAAGGTCTCCCTGGAGCCGTCTCTTCTCCAGGCTGAACAACCCCAACTGTCTCAGCTTGGCCTCTCAGTAGAGGTGCTCCAGCCTTCCCATCAGTCTTATGGCCCTACAGAGACTAGGAAGATCAGTTTTGGGCTGCCAAAGGCTCAGTATTGTGGGCAAAGCCACACAGCACAAACCTTTTTCTCCCTGGGGAAGGGCACAGACAGTCCCAAAGCACCCACAGGAGCAGCCTCATGCCACAGGCCCTCACAAGTGCACCAAAGACTCTCTCCACCATCTTAGAATCATAGAATCAACCAGGCTAGAAGAGAGCTCCAAGCTCATCCAGGCCAACCTAGACCCAGCCCCAACCAACCAACCAGACCATGGCACTAAGTGCCCCAGCCAGGCTTGGCTGCAACACCTCCAGCCACACAGACTCCACCACCTCCCTGGGCAGCCCATTCCAATGCCAATCACTCTCTCTGACAACAACTTCCTCACAACATCCAGCCTAGACCTGCCCTGCCTCAGCTCCAGCACCTCAACATCTCTCTTGAACTGAGGAGCTCAGAACTGGACACAGCACTCAAGGGGTGGCCTGAGTTCAGCAGTGCTGAGTACAGAGGCAGCAAAACCTCCCTTGTCCTGCTGCCCACACTGCTCCTGAGCCAGCCCAGGATGCCATTGGCTCTGCTGCCCACCTGGGCACTGCTGCCTCCTCTGCAGTTCCTCTCTGCCAGCACCCCCAGCTCCCTCTCTGCCTGGCTGCTCTCAGCCACTCTGGCCCCAGCCTGTAGTGCTGCTTGGGGTTGTTGTGGCCAAAGTGCAGAACCCTGCCCTTGGGCTTGTTCAGTCTTCTCCCCTTGGCCTCTGCCCACCCGTCCAGCCTGTGCAGGTCCCTCTGCAGGGCTCTCCTACCCTCCAACAGCTCCACAGCTGCTCCTAGCTTGGTGTCATCTGCATGCTGCTGATGGACTCTTGCAACACCTATGGCAGCACCCACGGCTCTCCAAAAGCCACTTGATTTTTTAGAGCAAAATGTGCCTGCCCAACACGGGGGGGTGGTGGCATGGACCTCACACTGCCAGCAAGCCCAGGGTCAGTCCCTGGCCTGAGACACTGCAGCAGCAGGAGGCACAGAGGGGGCTCAGAGGAGCTGGCAGCCAGCGAGGGGGCTCCTGTCCCCACAAGCAAGGCTGTTTTCTGGGCCTCGGGAGGAGCCAGTTTCCTAAATCTGAGAACAATTACAAGGAGGATTGTCTCGGAGGAAAAATGTAAGCAGAACAGAACGGGGAGAGTGGCTGGGAAGCGCTCAGAAATACTTTCCAGAGAGCCTGAGCATTGGCCGCGGGCAGCGGTGCGGAGCCGAAACCACTGCGGGACCCAGCAGACCTCCCCGGGCTGGCAGCGCATCCCTTGGCAGTGCCCGTCTGCATGGCTGCCAGCTGGCCAGCCGAAGCGGCTGGGAGGAGCTCACAACCAGCAGGTCTTTGCCCCGAAGGGCTGCCTGAGATTGCCCACCCGACCCCCTCGCTCCGAGGCTGCCCGCCCCGCAGGCAGCGCCGCAGCGCCGGGAGCGCTCCTCCAGCCGCCGTGACTCAGCCCCAGCCCTTCCTCCGTGCCCCGGGGCCGGGGCAAAGCCCTGCGCCTCCTTAGCAGAGGCAGCCGCAGCAGGGGATGTGTTTGCTCTTCTGCTTCGCCATCCCTTTGCTCAGCCCCCCCGGCTCGCTCTGTGCTCCTGTTTGCAGAGCCTCCACCTCCAGGGCAGCCCTGAGAAGTTGACTTGCATGCCCCACGGGCAGCTCTTGTCCCCCCTGGCTAAGTGGATCCTCACAGCAGCTCTTGTCCCCCCTGGCTAAGTGGATCCTCACAGCAGCTCTTGTCCCCCCTGGCTAAGTGGATCCTCACAGCAGCTCTTGTCCCCCCTTTGCAAGTGGATCCTCACAGCAGCTCTTGTTCCCCCTGGCTAAGTGGATCCTCACAGAAGCTCTTGTCCCCCCTGGCTAAGTGGATCCTCACAGCAGCTCTTGTTCCCCCTGGCTAAGTGGATCCTCACAGCAGCTCTTGTCCCCCTGGCCAAGTGGATCCTCACAGCAGCTCTTGTCCCTCCTGCCCAAGTGGATCCTCACAGCAGCTCTTGTCCCCCCTGCCCAAGTGGATCCTCACAGCAGCTCTTGTCCCCCCTGCCCAAGTTGATCCTCACAGCAGCTCTTGTCTCCCCTTGCCAAGTGGATCCTCACAGCAGCTCTTGTCCCCCCTGCCCAAGTGGATCCGCACAGCAGCTCTTGTCTCCCCTTGCCAAGTGGATCCTCACAGCAGCTCTTGTCTCCCCTTGCCAAGTGGATCCTCACAGCAGCTCTTGTCCCCCCTGGCTAAGTGGTTCCCCACAGGCAGCTCTTGTCCCCCCTGGCTAAGTGGTTCCCCACAGGCAGCTCTTGTCCCCCCTGGCTAAGTGGTTCCCCACAGGCAGCTCTTGTCCCCCCTGGCTAAGTGGTTCCCCACAGCAGCTCTTGTCCCCCCTGGCTAAGTGGTTCCCCACAGCAGCTCTTGTCCCCCCTGGCTAAGTGGTTCCCCACAGGCAGCTCTTGTCCCCCCTGCCCAAGTGGTTCCTCACAGCAGCTCTTGTCCCCCCTCCCCAAGTGGATCCTCACAGCAGCTCTTGTTCCCCCTGACCATTCAATTGCCAGCAGAGCTGACCTGTCCCCAGGGCCATTTGGCAGCCACTCAGTGTCACCTATGTTTGCAGACAAGCCAGCCATCCCACTGCAGCATGATCCTGGACACCCAGTGGGATGGGTGTGTAGGTTGGATCACTGAGTGCAAGCACCAATGCACCATGACCCGACAGGATCAGGCTAATCTGTGAGGGGAAGAAACACACAGAGCAAAGAGAGGTCCTCTGCTGGAAGGGCAAAGAGAAGTTTCTGGGTCTCAACATCATAGCCTGGAAAGAAACCAAGGCACCAGCCCTGAGAATGGTGGTGGGGAGGTGATTGGGCCCTGGGAGCAGCATCATCAGAGGCCATGGTGGGCACCAGAGAAGACAAAACCACTCTGCACTTGATTTCTGCCTCTGTGAGCTGCAGGAGACAGCAGGTTATCCAGAGGCAGCAGCAGCAGCAGGATGCTAAGGGGTGCAGAGCCTGTGCAAGCTGAGACAGAAAAACACTTCCTTTGCTTTGCCAACATTCTTTATTTGCTTAGCAAAGAGCCAGAATGTCCTCACTTTACCAAGGCAATATAAAGTCTTTGCTCATAAAACTGAATGACTTTCTATTAAAATATTAAAATGAAAGGAAGGAGCTGGGAGGAGCTCAGACCCCTACAGAGGTGCTCTCAGACTTTGAGTTCTCCAAAAGCAGAGTCTGTTTCTTTCAGACCAGGCTCACACAACACCTTGGAGGCCACCAGGCTGCTGGTGCATGAATAACCTGCCTTTGCTGGTCTCCATGCCAGTGGCCATGTCCTGTGTCCCACTCACTGCTGCTGCATGTGGGTGGATTTGGGTGCAGTCATTCTCCACACCAGTGGCCATGTCCTGTGTCCCACTCAGTGCTGCTGCATGTGGATGGATTTGGGTGCAGTCATTCTCCATGCCAGTGGCCATGTCCTGTGTCCCACTCACTGCTGCTGCATGTGGATGGATTTGGGTGCAGTCATTCTCCATGCCAGTGGCCATGTCCTGTGTCCCACTCAGTGCTGCTGCATGTGGATGGATTTGGGTGCAGTCATTCTCCATGCCAGTGGCCATGTCCTGTGTCCCACTCACTGCTGCTGCATGTGGATGGATTTGGGTGCAGTCATTCTCCATGCCAGTGGCCATGTCCTGTGTCCCACTCAGTGCTGCTGCATGTGGATGGATTTGGGTGCAGTCATTCTCCACGCCAGTGGCCACGTCCTGTGTCCCACTCACTGCTGCTGCATGTGGGTGGATTTGGGTGCAGTCATTCTCCATGCCAGTGGCCATGTCCTGTGTCCCACTCACTGCTGCTGCATGTGGATGGATTTGGGTGCAGTCATTCTCCATGCCAGTGGCCATGTCCTGTGTCCCACTCAGTGCTGCTGCATGTGGGTGGATTTGGGTGCAGTCATTCTCCATGCCAGTGGCCATGTCCTGTGTCCCACTCAGTGCTGCTGCATGAGGATGGATTTGGGTACAGCCAGGAGGAACCCAAGGTTCAGTGGTGATGGCCAAGCATGTGCTGCCGTGGCATGAGCATGGGTGGAGGGAGCTCTGGGTGCTACTCAGAGGCTCTCAGTTGTCCTTCAACCCTGGGGGTTCAGGAGCACCTGTGGGGTGTGGGGTGCTTCCTAGCCAACCATCAGCAATAGTCCCTTCCAAGTGCTGTCCCCAGGAGATCTCAAGAGAAGCCTCCCTTCCTGAGGGTGACAGGATTCAGGCAGGGGTGCTGAGGGTCCCAGCCCAGTTTTGGGAGCTCACAAGCTCCAAGTCACTCTCTTCTTGCCTTTCCACGGGGCCAGCAGAGCTGGCAGCTGCATCTGGAAAGCTCTTTGCCTCTTTGCACAGGAGCTTGCCCATGCGCGGCGCAGCTGCAGCATGTGCTGCCCATGTGTGCTCCTCTGAGGCTCATCCCCCTCTGCAAACGTGGGTCAGACACTGCCAGGGCAGAGGCTCCAGAGCAGCTGTAAACAGGAAGGGAAGCTGCAAAGCTCTTGTCTCTCACCCAGCTGCTCTGCAGGGCTCTGCTTTATCTCGAGTACCTAAATGCAGGTTGACATTCTGGTGGCAGGAGGTTAGTCCCAGCTGGAGGCTTGCTGCACTGGTGCCAAGCCTTGCTGGAGTCAGAGTCAACCAGGTTGGAAGAGACCTCTAAGCTCACCCAGCCCAACCTAGCACCCATTTCTGGCCAACCAAGCAGACCATGGCACTAAGTGCCCCAGCCAGGCTTGGCTTCAACACCTCCAGGTGTCCATCACCTCCCTGGGCAGCCCATTCCAATGCCAATCACTCTCTCTGACAGGAACTTCCTCCTAACATCCAGCCTAGACCTACCCTGGCACAGCTTGAGGCTGTGTACCCTTCTTCTGGTGCTGCTTGCCTGGCAGCAGAGCCCAACCCCACCTGGCTACAGCCTCCCTGCAGGCAGCTGCAGGCAGCAATGAGCTCTGCCCTGAGCCTCCTCTGCTGCAGGCTGCACCCCCCCAGCTCCCTCAGCCTCTCCTCACAGGGCTGTGCTCCAGGCCCCTCCCCAGCCTTGCTGCCCTTCTCCCAACACCTTCCAGCACCCCAACATCTCTCTTGAATTGCTCTGTGGGGGCATTGACCACGTTCCTGCAGCAAGCTAGCAGGTTTTCTGCAACAAGAAATTAGGTTATAGGCTGTGAAAAGAAACCAGAGGCCTGCTTCACTCATAGGCTTGCTGAGATGTCAAAAAGCAAGGACACAAACATAGACAAGACAGAGTGTCTCTGTTGGAGTCTGTGTTTCTCTCCCTGGGCTTCTTCTGTGTAACCCAACTAATCAGTTTGCTTTTATCCCCCCTGGCCAATCCTCCAAACTCAGCTTTGCATGTAAGGCAGACTCTGGGATAAGGTAGAGGGGTGGAAAGAAAGTGGGAGGGTGCTTGAGAGCCCCTCCTGGGGACTCTGGTTTCTGGCAGGGCTGCTGTGTTTCTGTAGCACCCTTAACTTCTGTATATAGCTGAAAATACTGTCACTATCTGCTTGTATATTGTGCTAAGCTGTGAATATAAAGCTTCATTCCTTAACTTCCTGCTCAGCTGAGTCTAGTCTGGGTGAATTCATAAGAGGGAGGGGAGAGGGGGAAGGTAACTCCCAAACCATCACATGAGGGTTGGAAGGGACCTCTGAAAATTGCTCAGTCCAATTGCCCTGCTAAAGTACCTACAGCAGCTTGTCCAGGATCAATGGCCAGGTGGGTTTGGAATGTCTCCAGAGAAGAGACTCCATAACCTCTCTGGGCAGCCTGCTCCAGGGCTCCAGCAGCCTCACACCAAAGAAGTTTCTCCTTGAGTTGAAGTGTAGCCTCCTGTATTCTAGTTTGGACCCATTACCCCTTATGCTGCCACTGGCCACCACTAAGAAGAGCCCAACCCCATCCTCATGACCTCCACTCTTTGGCTCTTGCAGAGCACTGGGCAGATGCCCACTCAGGCTGCTCTTCTCCAGGCTCCACAGCCCCAGGGCTCTCAGCCTTTCCTCTTCACAGAAATGCTGCAGACCCCTCAGCATTCTCATGGCCTCCATTGTACTCTCTCCAGTAGTTCCTTGTCTCTCTTCACCTGGGGAGTCTAGAATTGGACCCAAGATTCCAGATGGGCAGTGGCTGGCTGCAAATCTGCCCTGAGCAGAGGGACTTGGGGGTGCTGCTGGAGGAGAAGCTCAGCAGGAGCCAGCAGTGTGCACTTGCAGCCCAGAAAGCCAAGCAGAGCCTGGGCTGCAGCAGCAGCAGTGTGGCCAGCAGGGCCAGGGAGGGGATTCTCTCCCTCTGCTCTGCTCTGCTGAGACCCCACCTGGAGTCCTGCATCCAGTTCTGGAGCCCCTGGGACAAGTGAGCTGTGGAGATGCTGGAGAGTGTCCAGAGCAGGGCCAGGAGGATGCTCAGAGGCTGCAGCAGCTCTGCTGTGAGCACAGACTGAAAGAGTTGGGGCTGTGCAGGCTGGAGCAGAGGAGGCTCCCAGGTGACCTTCTTGTGGCCTTCCAGCATCTGAAGTGGGCTACAAAAAAGCTGGGGAGGGACTTTTGAGGGTGTGAGGGAGTGCCAGGAGTGAGGGGAATGGAGCAAAGGTGGAGGTGGGGAGAGTGAGGCTGGAGGTGAGGAGGAAGTTGTTGAGCAGGAGAGTGGTGAGAGGCTGGAATGGGTTGCCCAGGGAGGTGGTTGAGGCCCCATGGCTGGAGGTGTTTGAGGCCAGGCTGGCTGAGGCTGTGTGCAGCCTGCTTTAGGGTAGGGTGTCCCTGGGCATGGCAGGGGGCTTGGGGCTGGCTGCTCCTTGTGCTCCCTTCCAACCCTGCCTGACTCTCTGAGTCTATGTGGCCTGAGCAGGGCAGAGGAGCGAGAGATCAGTGGTATAGCTGATCCCCTCTGCTCTTGGCGAGACCCAGAGTCTGAGCTGTCTGAACTGCCAGGCTGTGCACTAAAGCAAGTCAGAAAACAGCTTTGCAAACCACGGTGGTGGTTTTCCTGATCTCCTCAAACACCTCCTTGCTACTCATAGCCTGGACCCTTCCAGCCAGCAGCCTACACCCATTTCTCTTTTCTTCCCCTCCGCTGCTCGCAGCCATAAACCCCAAGAGCGTCTCGGCTCTGCCTTCACTGCACTTTTCCATTTCCACCCGCAGCTTTTCCAAACCTCTTCACCTCTGGAAGAGCTACAGAAGCAGCAAAAGGAAAACTGAAACCCAGGAACGCACCGCGGCGCAGCTGTGCCAAGCGTGAGGGCTCTGCGAGTGCCGGCGGGACAGAGGAAAGAGCCTCTCTGGAGTTGTTTAGAGAGAAGCAGATCCTCTTCCCCATGAGAACCAGCTGTGGGACTCTGAGCCAGCCAGAGCCAGCCCCTGGCCCCACAGCTTGAGGATGCTGCCTCCCCGCCCTGCGCCTTGCCTCGGGCAGCAGGAGGCATGGCACCCCCCCGCAGCGCTGTCAGCCACTGGTTTGCAGAGGATGGAGGGGAGGCTGCTGACTCCGTGCCAGGGCAGAGAGTCCCAGCTGTGCCTCTGTCTCAACTGGTCTGGGCAGGAGCAGGGCTGCCTGCCGCAGAGGAGGTGCTTGGGGGTGGGTGAGATCCGACTCAGGCTGCTGCTGGGGTGCTGTGGGGATGAGGGTGGAGGCAGAGGCAGGGGGAGCCTCTGTGTGCCTGAAGGGGAGTGGAGGAGTTGAAGTGGGCAGAGAGCATTGCCCAGCTTCCCTGGGCTCTGAGCTGACACTGAGCAGAGGGTGGAAGAGTCTTAGAGTCATTTTGGTTGGAAGAGACCTCTCTGACCATCCAAGGCTAACCAGAGACCCAGCACTGCCAGGTCACCACTAAACCCTCAGCACCACATCTACACTGCTTTGAAAACCCTCCAGGGGTGGGGACTCCATCACTGCCCTGGCAGCCTGTTCCAGGGCTTGGGAACTCTTTTAGGGAAGAAATTGTTCCTTGTGTCCAACCTAGAGCTCCCCTGGTGCAAATTGAGGTCATTTCCTCTCACCCTAGACAAGATGTTGCTTGTTCCTTGGCAGAGGAGACCAACCCTCACCTGGCTCCAACCTGCTTTCGGGGAGTTGTAGTGCATGAGGAGGTCTCCCCTCAGCCTCCTTTTCTCCAGGCTGAACAACTCCACTCCCTCCACCATCTTTGCACCCCCTGAATCCACACTCTGCCACTCCTGAAGCCCAGGCACCACCAAGGGCATCCCTGGAAGATCCTACTCGCATGCTGGACCAGCAGCAGCCTACACCAAGGGTGCTCCTGCCCTCCTGGCCACACTGGTGCCATGCTCAAGGACAGAGCTCAGCTCAGTGCTGCACACATGGTTGGGTTCATTGCAAACAACATTGAGGAGAAGTCTCCAGAGAGGTTTCCTTCATGGAGACTTTCAAGCCCCTTCTGGATGCATTCCTGTGTGACCTACACTTGATTCCATGGCCCTGCTCTTGCAGAGGGTTGGTCTACAACTACCTGAAGGGAGGCTGTAGCCAGGTGGGGTTGGGCTCTGCTGCCAGGCAAGCAGCAACAGAAGAAGGGGACACAGCCTCAAGCTGTGCCAGGGCAGGTCTAGGCTGGATGTTAAGAGGAAATTGTTGTCAGAGAGAGTGATTGGCATTGGAATGGGCTGCCCAGGGAGGTGGTGGAGTCTGTGTGGCTGGAGGTGTTGAAGCCAAGCCTGGCTGGGGCACTTAGTGCCATGGTCTGGTTGGTTGGTTGGGGCTGGGTGGTAGGTTGGACTGGCTGAGCTTGGAGCTCTCTTCCAAGCTGGCTGATTCTATGACTCCACGATCTGCAGAGGTCCCTTCCAACCCCTAACATCCTGTGACCCTGAGACCCACCGAGGTGCAGGCTGCAGCTAGACACATCCGAAGACCTTTACAACACATCTGGCCACATCTGTGGGCAGGAGAAGTCCTGGGAGAGTCAAGAGAAGGCACAGCAGTCCTGTGCTGAGCTTAGAGGCTGAGTGTGGTCGAGCCAAGAGGCGAGAGGCAGAGGAACCTGATGGCATGTACTGGAGATGGCCCTGGCCCAGGTTAAACAGGCGCCATATGGGCTTGCATCAGCTTTTCAAAGCGCAGCCCGTCCGCAGCAACCAGCCTGCAGCCTGATGTTATCCAGATGATGCTGTTGTCTTTGGACAGGCTCCTAAACACTTGAAAAACACCTTCAGCCATCCCCTGACACGGCAGAGAGGGGGCTGAGATTAGAAATTGCACTTGACAGTGCTCAGTCTGTCCAGCGGGATTAAAACCAGATCCAGTTCCCCTCTCTGCAGCTCCACACCTCCCTTCCACCCCGGCAGAGCTTTCCCTTTCATCTCCCAGCACGGCCATGCACATTTGATTCCTACTTAAGCCTCAGCTGTAGGGCCCTCGAGAGCATTTCCAAGGCAATCCCAAATTATTCTGGACAGATGTTGCAGCAAACGAGTTTCAGAGCAGTGGTGGTCCCCCAGCCTGACTAGCCCAGAGCTTAACGCTGCTGGACTCTGGGGGTCCCACCGGGACAGCACACAGCTGTGTGCAAGGAGTTTGAGTTATGTTGCACCAAACCCATACAGGCAGTGCTGATAAGGCCATGCACTTGTGTGAGCAAAGCAGGAGGAAGCACTTCCCAGGGAAAACAGGAGCCCTGCCTTCCTCCTGCATGGCCAACCAACGGGTGGGGAGGTGGAGGGTGGCTCTGGGGTCACCCATCTCAGATGAGGACTTGAGACAAGCCTCTGAGGGCATCAGAAGCCACCAGAGACACAGGATAGACCTCTGAGGACATCAGTAGCCACCAAACACACAGGACAGCCCTCTGAGGACATCAGTAGCCACCAAAGGCATAAGAAAAGCCTCTGAGGGCATCAGTAGCCACCAAAGACACAGGATAGACCTCTGAGGGCATCAGTAGCCACCAAAGACATAAGAAAAGCCCTCTGAGGACATCAGTAGCCACCAAAGACACAGGTCAACTCTCTGAGGACATCAGTAGCCACCAAAGACACAGGACAAGCCTCTGAGGGCATCAGTAGCCACCAAAGACATAAGAAAAGCCCTCTGAGGACATCAGTAGCCACCAAAGACACAGGTCAACTCTCTGAGGACATCAGTAGCCACCAAAGACACAGGACAAGCCTCTGAGGGCATCAGTAGCCACCAAAGACATAAGAAAAGCCCTCTGAGGACATCAGTACCCACCAAAGACACAGGACAAGCCTCTGAGGACATCAGTAGCCACCAAACACACAGGACAGCCCTCTGAGGACATCAGTAGCCACCAAACACACAGGGCAAGGCTATGAGGACATCACCAGCCACCGAAGACACAAGACAAGCCTCTGAGGGCATCAGTAGCCACCAAAGACACAGGACAGCCCTCTGAGGACATCAGTAGCCACCAAAGACACAGGACAAGCCTCTGAGGACATCAGTAGCCACCAAAGACACAAGACATGCCTCTGAGAGCATCACCAGCCACCAAAGACACAGGACAGCTCTCTGAGGACATCACCAGCCACCAAAGACACAGGACAGCTCTCTGAGGGCATCAGTAGCCACCAAAGACACAGGACATGCCTCTGAGAGCATCAGTAGCCACCAAAGACACAGGACAGCTCTCTGAGAGCATCAGTAGCCACCAAAGACACAGGACAGCTCTCTGAGGACTTCAGTAGCCACCAAAGACACAGGACAAGCCTCTGAGAGCATCACTACCCACCAAACCTGGCCCAGAGTACCACAGCTGGCTGAGGAGCAGCACAGTTGTGTCGAGTTCATAGTCCATACCCCAGGAAAATGCAGTGGGTACCACTGGTGTCTCCAAGCTTATTTTTAGCTGCAGGCCTGCAGAGCTGCCACCAAGTGTCATGGCACTTGGAGCTGGCTCCTGAGGGCTCTCTGTTCAGAATGGCATTGCCTGGAAGCAAGCATCCACCTGCAGGAGAGCCTAAGCTATCCTAGCATCTTGCTCAGCTCCATCACTGCCCTCTGCTCATGGCCTCAAAGCTTTTCAGCAAGACTGAGCTGGGTACAGTCTTTGGATTTTGATGGGCAGAAGCCTCAAGCATGGAGGGCAGGGGAATGGAAGGGGACAGGGAAGGGAAGGGGATGGAGAAGGAGAAAGGGAAGGGGAAGAGAAAGGGGAAAGGGGAAAGGGGAAAGGGGAAAGGGGAAAGGGGAGGGAAGGGAAGGGAAAGGGAGAGGGAAAGGGAAAGGGAAAGGGAAAGGGAAAGGGAAAGGGAAAGGGAAAGGGAAAGGGAAAGGGAAAGGGAAAGGGAAAGGGAAAGGGAAAGGGAAAGGGATGGAGAAGGAGAAAGGGAAGGGGAAGAGAAAGGGGAAAGGGGAAAGGGGAAAGGGGAAAGGGGAAAGGGGAAAGAGGAGGGAAGGGAAGGGAAGGGAAGGGAAGGGAAGGGAAGGGAAGGGAAGGGAAGGGAAGGGAAGGGAAGGGAAGGGAAGGGAAGGGAAGGGAAGGGAAGGGAAGGGAAGGGAAGGGAAGGGAAGGGAAGGGAAGGGAAGGGAAGGGAAGGGAAGGGAAGGGAAGGGAAGGGAAGGGAAGGGAAGGGAAGGGAAGGGAAGGGAAGGGAAGGGAAGGGAAGGGAAGGGAAGGGAAGGGAAGGGAAGGGAAGGGGAAGGGGAAAGGAAAGCGAAGGGGATGGAGAAGGAGAAAGGGAAGGGGAAGAGAAAGGGGAAAGGGGAAAAGGGAAAAGGGAGGGGGAGAGGGGAGGGGAGGGGAGGGGAGGGGAGGGGAGGGGAGGGGAAGGGGAAGGGGAAGGGGAAGGGGAAGGGGAAGCGGAAGCGGAAGGGGAAGGGGAAGGGGAAGGGGAAGGGGAAGGGTGACAAGACCCCAACCAAGGAGAGAGCAAAACCTCTCAGGGAGGGAGCGATCAGAGAGAGCAGTGAGCGAGAGCGGTTCAGGGCCTGGAAAATCCCTGGGTCAGGGATGCGCTGCTGTCTGCAAGCCAGAGCCTGGCGTGCAGGTTCCGTGAAGCCACAGAGAGGAACTGGAAAAACCTCCTCATGTGGAGCAGAAGCACGTCAGAGCCGGCTGGGGGGGACCCTGCGGCTGCTGCATGGGAGACAGAGGCAGCACGGAAAAGATCACTCCGGAGGCTGCTTTGGGAAGCGTTCCGGGGAGGGAGGGAGAGGGAGGATGATGCCAGATGGCAGCGTGGGACCACGCTGACCTTCAGCTGGGTACAGCAAGGCTCCGCACATCTGCGCTGGGCACCCAGCCCCCCTGCTGGCCCTTGGGGAGAGAGAGAGGAGGGCTGGGGACGATGCCCAGACCTGTCTTCACTGTCCTCTTCGGGAGGGGAGGGACAGGGCTGGTGCAGCAGCTGAGGAAATGCTGGGTAATTATAGAACATAACGTTGTCCTTTCATAAGAGCAGCTAAAAATGTCCCTCTGGAATGCCGGCGGAGCTGACAGAGGAACCAGCTGGCAGGAGGGAGATGCTGGGGAGCAGAGCCCTGCAGAGCAGGTCTGTGCAACACAAGAGAAGAGGCTCTTCAGCCTGTGATTAGATTTGGTGTGCAAATGCCGTGCCCTGCCCTGCCCTGCCCTGCCCTGCCTGGCAGGGGAGATGGTCTGGAGCAAGTGGCAGGGGTCAGATGTTCTCATCTAGGATGTAGCGTTACAGGCTGGGGCCAGAGTGGCTGAGAGCAGCCAGGCAGAGAGGGAGCTGGGGGTGCTGGGAGAGAGGAGCTGCAGAGGAGGCAGCAGTGTGCCCAGGTGGGCAGCAGAGCCAATGGCATCCTGGGCTGGCTCAGGAGCAGTGTGGGCAGCAGGACAAGGGAGGTTCTTCTGCTCCTGTGCTCAGCACTGCTCAGGCCACCCCTTGAGTGCTGTGTCCAGTTCTGGGCTCCTCCTCAATTCAAGAGAGATGTTGAGGTGCTGGAAGGTGTTTGGAGAAGGGCAGCAAGGCTGGGGAGGGGCCTGGAGCACAGCCCTGTGAGGAGAGGCTGAGGGAGCTGGGAGTGTGCAGCCTGCAGCAGAGGAGGCTCAGGGCAGAGCTCATTGCTGTCTGCAGCTGCCTGCAGGGAGGCTGTAGCCAGGTGGGGTTGGGCTCTTGTACCAGACAACCAGCAGCAGAACAAGGGGACACAGCCTCAAGCTGTGCCAGGGCAGGTCTAGGCTGGATGTTAGGAGGAAGTTGTTGTCAGAGAGAGTGATTGGCATTGGAATGGGCTGCCCAGGGAGGTGGTGGAGTCTGTGTGGCTGGAGGTGTTGAAGCCAAGCCTGGCTGGGGCACTTAGTGCCATGGTCTGGTTGACTGGACAGGGCTGGGTGCTGGTTTGGACTGGCTGAGCTTGGAGCTCTCTTCCAACCTGCTTGGTTCTATGATCTGGATCCTCGCCAGTTCCCCTGGACAGAGCCCAAACCTTCCTGCAAGTGTGCTCTTAAGTGCCTTATCTGGGAGGTGCTTCCCAGGGCTCCCTGGGGGCTCTGCTGCACGTCCAAAATATTTCACACACACAAAAAAAGATACTGCAAATATTTGAGATGCTGAAGGCAGTGAAGTTCATAGGGATCCTGTTAGACTGCAAGGAGAAATGCCAGGAGAACAGAACCAGAGTCCTCAAAAGCTCTGGGGGGGACTTCCAAGAGGTAAAGGTCTCAGGTTCAAGACATTGTGTGTGAGATAAAGTGGATGAACAAAGGCTGAGCCTCAGTCACCCCAGGAGCTGCCTGCCTGAGCTGCCCACACAGCCCATGCCTGCTGCTTCAGCCTTCATGCCTATGGCATTGCTTGGTCTCCCACCCATGCACCAGTCCAAGCCAGCAGTGCTTTCTGACCCAGATGGCTAATCCCAGACCAAATTGGGCTCATTCCCACTGGGTAGTGAACCAAACCAGGCAATGTTCCTCACTGGGGACAGGCCTCCAGCGTGATTCTGGGGTGCACCTCTGCACACAGCAGGACACCCTCCCCACCTCCTCCACCTGGAGCCACACTGGGACCTTTGAGATTTGGCTACTTGAAGTAGCCAGAGGGCAAAGACTATCAGAGAATCAGAGCTGTTATGGTTGGAGAAGACCTCGAAGATCCTCAGCTCCAATCATTCTCTAACCCAACCCAAGGCTGGGGCTAAACCACATCCTTCAGCACCACATCCCCATGTCCATCCTCTCAAGCTAAGGCAGAAACCTGGGAAAGTCCTCCTGCTGGAGGACCCTCTCTTCATAGCTGCAAGGAGAAGGGAGCTGTGACCACGAGGAGGAGGAGGATGCATTCCCTGGCACGGGCAGAGATGTCCTCTTGCAGCAGAGACCACGCACGCGGTGGGATTCAAACCTGCCAACGCTGCGCGTCTTAGCAGCACGTGTATGGCAGCGTGGGAGGAGAGTGCTTCCAAGCAGGAATTCTTGCAGAGATCCCAAGCTGTCTCTGCTTGGAAGCAGAACGAGCCTCAAGAAGGACAAGCATGTCCAGGAACTCCTTGACCCGGCTGCAGGGTGGCTGTGGAAGAAACCATCAAACCGGCGCGAAGGCATCGAGCGCTAGGAGCTGTCAGACTAAACAGATGAGGACAGCAGTTCCAGAGGGGAGAGGCACGATCCAGTGCTGGCATCGAGTCCCTCGGATAATTAATGACACACAAGTTCTCAGCTCTCATCACTGCAGCCCAGAAATAGCCTCATTAGGGGCCGTGTAACGCCGTGGATCAAAGCCACGCTCGCCAGACAGGACACACCTACTGTGCTGGCCGCGAAGAACGAACCAGCAGTCCCTGGTAGGAGCTCGGGTTTCTGGAGAGACCAGGCTAATGATCCTCAGCTTCCTGAGGTCATGGAAAGCTGTCAAATGCTCGAGTGGAGGCCTGACATACCTTCAGATACCTGAGCCATCCCACCCGGAGTTGCTAAATTCCTGGAGCGCTGCCTCGAAGCTGCAGCTGTCACCTGCAGAGGCTGAGGAGCAGAGGATCTGCTTACAGAGCCAGCACAGCTGAAACCTGGGGAGCTTCACAGACCTCAGTGGGGAAAGCCAGGAGAGGGCAGGTGCTGGTGGGAGATGTCTCCCCCAGCACTGGATATGGGAGGCACCAACAGGACCACTGAAGAGGTCACAGTATCATTAAGGTAGGAAAAGACCTTTCAAATCAAGGCTAATCTCTCACCCCACACCTCCATGAGCATTAGACCATGTGCCAAAGTGCCACATCTACTCACTGCTTGAGCACCTCCAGGGATGGGGACTCCACCACCTCCCTGGGCAGCCTGTTCCAATGCCTGACCACTCTTGCAGCAAGAAATTCTTCCTAGCATCCAACCTAACCCTCCCCTGGCACAATTTCAGGCCATTTCCTCTTGTCCTGCCAGTAGTCACTTGGGAGAAGAGGCCTCACTCCAACCTCCTTGCAGAGAGAGCCAGAAGGTCTCCCCTCAGCCTCCTTCTCTCCAGACTAAACACCCCCAGCTCCCTCAGCTGCTCCTCACCAGCCCTGTTCTCCAGACCCTTCTCATTGCTCTTCTCTGGACCCACTCCAGCACTCCAGTGTCTTTCTTATACTGAGGTGGCCAAAACTGGTGACACCTGAGAGATGTGATCTGTGGTCCTCATGGATCAAGGTATTCCAGCACTTTCTGCTGCAGCCCTGGGAGAAGAACCACTGGGAGGATGGACCAAACATACACCAGCTCCTGCAGTGTCCTAGTTCAAGGGGTAGGAGTTCTTTGCTATGAGGGTGGTGGAACACTGGAACAGGTTGCCCTGAGAGGTGATGGAGGCCCAATCTTTGGAGAGACTCAAGGTCAGACTTGATGGGACCCTGAGCAACCTGATTTAGTTGGGGATGTCCCAGCTAACTGCAGGGGGACTGGACAAGAAGGGACTTTCCAGCTTGATGCATGCTGTGATCCTATGGCCCGTTGGAAGCTGTGCTGGTGGCATGGTGAGATCCATCCACCAGCTCCCAGGCTTTTCCTTCTAATGCTGCTGAGTTAAAGGCTGCTCTAAGGACCAGTGCTGGGCACCTGGTAAAGAAGGCACATCAGAGATCCCTGGGCAATATCCTGCCCTCCTTCCATGTCCTTCCATCTCCTAGGACAGCCTGGTCTCCAAACCAGGAAGAGAGCAACAAGTCCTCTCTGCCAAGGGAAACCTCCCTCGAGTACAGCATTCCAGAGCCAGGGCATGTTGTAAGAAAGCAAAGAGCAGCATAAGTTAGACCCTTAAAAAGGTGCTGTGGGGGACCTGGTGAGGACCTGCTGAGCAGCAGTGGTGTGCCCAGGCACTGTGCTGGCTCTGCTGGGAAGCCCAGCAGGAGTGGCCAGGCTCCAGCCACCCCTCTGGGCTGGAGGTGTGGTGAACTGGCAGGGTGTGGAGAGATGCTGGAGGCTGCAGCATCCTCCACCCATCAGCCAGAGGCATCTGGCCTTGTCAGGGGCGTGATGAGGAAGGGCTCTCATGAGCTGTGGTGGCAGCCTGGGGGGGATCCTGTATCTGAGAGCCTGCCTGGGAGAGCCACGGGCTGAGCAAGCAGAGCAGCTCCCAGGGTCAGCACAGGGATCATGGACCCCCTGCGTGCGCTAGCCCAGGGTGGGGCCAAGAGCAAGACCAGCGCCAGAGTGCTGGGGCAGTGGTGCCCTCCTGCTTCTCTGCAGAGAAGCGGTGCTGGAGAGGAGGAAGGATGGAGGCTGGGGCAGGAAAGCTCACCCAGAGTTGCCGTCGCACGATGCCAGGGCCCAGCGGGCACCCAGGCTGCATGGGGGCAGAGGTGCATGTCGTGGGGCTGGGCACCAGGGCGGGGGCTGGCTGCTTACCACCGCCCAGAGGTGCCAAGGCCCCGGGATGTGAAGGGGCTCTCGGTGCACAGCAGTGTCCTCGGGTGGCTGCAGCGGTGCCGGGCGGTGCCAGGCAGTGCCGGGCGGTGCTGGGCTGTGCCAGGCTGTCCCGGGCGGTGCCAGGCTGTGCCGAGCGGTGCCAGGCTGTCCCGGGCGGTGCCAGGCCGTGCCGGGCGGTGCCAGGCTGTGCTAGGCCGTGCCGGGCGGTGCCAGGCTGTGCTAGGCTGTGCCGGGCGGTGCCAGGCTGTGCCGGGCTGTGCCAGGCTGTGCCGGGTGGTGCCAGGCTGTGCCAGGCGGTGCCGGGCGGTGCCAGGCGGTGCCGGGCGGTGCCGGGCGGTGCCAGGCTGTGCCGAGCGGTGCCAGGCTGTCCCGAGCGGTGCCAGGCCGTGCCGGGCGGTGCCAGGCTGTGCTAGGCCGTGCTGGGCGGTGCCAGGCTGTGCTAGGCTGTGCCGGGCAGTGCCAGGCTGTGCCGGGCTGTGCCAGGCTGTGCCGGGTGGTGCCAGGCTGTGCCAGGCTGTGCCGGGCTGTGCCAGGCAGTGCTGGGCGATGCCGGGCGATGCCAGGCTGTGCCGGGCGGTGCCAGGCTGTGCCGGGCTGTGCCGGGCGGTGCCGGGCGGTGCCGGGCTGTGCCAGGCTGTGCCGGGCGGTGCCGGGCGTGCTGCCGAGCCAGCGGCGTTAAGGCCTCATTAAGCCTGTCTAAGTGTAATGGGTTGTGACGGAGCCCTTCGGAGATATCT
Source organism: Pogoniulus pusillus (assembly GCF_015220805.1). Classification (NCBI taxonomy): domain Eukaryota; kingdom Metazoa; phylum Chordata; class Aves; order Piciformes; family Lybiidae; genus Pogoniulus; species Pogoniulus pusillus. The sequence continues at coordinate 3,825,943 of NC_087290.1, read as the reverse complement.
AAATCATCTCTGCTAATGGATCCCATCTGTTCCTCCCCAAGCACCACAGCCAACGCCATCAAACCCAGGCCAGCTGCCTGGGCACCCACCCAGCGGGCACTGCGTACCCCTTATCAGGCTGGAGATCTGCCACGGGCCCCCTCTCCGTGCTTCCTCTTCCTCACAGCTGAGCCCAGACGGTGGCCACCAGCCCCAGGGCCGTGCTGGGAAGGGGGGAGGTGTGGGAGGAGAGCACTGAGGAGGGGGGAGCAGTGCTGCTGCGAGGGGCTGTGGAGAAGGCTGCAGATCTCTGCTGCTGTGGGACCTCCGTTCCCCTGCTTTGCTGGGGTTCAGCTGTGGTGGCATCACCCCAGGGCTCGTCATCATGAATGGGAACTTGGGTGAGGGTCCAGTGCTCATGTCAAGGCTGTGAACATCTGGATGGGTCTTGGCTGCTGCGAGGGGCTGTGGAGAAGGCTGCAGATCTCTCTGCTCCTGTGGGACCTCCATTCCCCTTCTTTGCTGTGGTTCAGCTGTGGTGGCATCTCCTCAGGGCTCATCATCATGAATGGGAACTTGGGTGAGGGTCCAGTGAACATCTGGATGGGTCTTGGCTAGGGTGTGAAAGGATGGGACCAGCATGCAGAGGTGGCTCAGCCATGAACGTGGAGGGGGTTGATGGAGTCAAAGAGACCTCCCAAGGCCCTGCAAAGGACTCAGCAACAGGAGAGAGCAGGAGGTGAGCTTTGGAGCAGAAAGCTGCCAAGAAGGACATGAAGGGGCAAACACAATGACTGGCTTTAGAGGCAAAGCCTCTCCAGTGAGCTTTGCTAACAGCTGCAGAACCTCCAGACAAAAACTGCTCTGCACCAAGGCTGCAAAATCCATGGGGGATACAAGAGAGGACTGGCCAAAGGGGGATGTGTGGCAACACATGAGCAAAGCAGCCTGAGAAATGCAACACAGCACAGAGTGACCACCAGAGATTGGTGTGGTGGGGCACAACCTCTGGCCCTCTGCTTGGCACAGCACTAACCTATGTGGCACAGCATACCTCTGACCTGGCACAGCAACGTCACCTCACCAGGGCACAGTGAACCGTGGCCTGCTTCCTGGCGTGGCACAGTGTTGTGCTCTCAAAGGGTGACCCACGGCTCCTTACCTGGCTTAGGGGGCCTCAAAGGACCTGACTGCCACAGGGAAGAGCTGGAGCAAGAGCAGTGTGCCCCTGCCATGGCAGGGTTAACCATCAGCTCCTGCACAGAGCTGTGGAGAGGGATGATCCCTCGGTTTTCCATTCTCCAGCAGGATCTCTGTCATGCTGGAGCTATTTATGAGGATCTTCCCAACCCAGCACTTGCGTGCTGCAGCCATAAATCACCAGGGATGATATCTGAGTATCATCACCATGCATGAGATTGCATCTCTGCCAAGTCCCAGCTGCAAGGAAGCCCTTCCCTCCCCACCGTACGCACAAGCGTCCCTTGGCTGGCTGAACGTCCTGGGAAGGGCTGGCCCAGAGCCCAACAAGGCACAAGTGGATGGGTCAGAGATGCTGTCAGGCTGCCCTTGGGCAACATCCTTCCTAAAGAGGTCTTAGGAGCTCAGGGACCTCTCATGGAGGAGCTCTCCATGGTCTCAGGCCCTCTCTGTTCTTCAGCAGGGACAACTCCATGTCCATTCCAGCACAGCACCAAGCACGGTGATGCTGTGGGCACAGCCCAACAAATGAGTGTGCTGCACACCCTGCCTCTTCCCAGCCTTGGCAGTGGCCTATATGAACAGAGATGTGGTTTAGGAGGAGCATTGCCTGGTACCATGCTCCCCAAGCCCCTGTGGATGCAGGGGGTGATGCAGGCACAGAGAGAAGCTACCCATGGCATCTCCTGTCTGGCATGGTGGGAGAAACAGATGGGGTTCAAGGTCTTGGGGCAGCTTATTGGATCTGAGTAGGGCAGGCAAGGAGCTGGGGCTATTGCCAGAACAGCAGAGGCTGTTCTGGTTCTCCTGTGGTTGTGGGAGAGATGTGAGACTCTTGCCCTAGATCTCGAACTGTAAGCAAGAGATCTTGCTCCAGATGCATCTCCTGAAGCTCCAAGAAGCACCCTGGGCATGTGTGACCTCCAAAGCACCTGAAGATGGCCTGACCTCACGTCACAGAACACCAGACCCCCTCACTTCACCCTCACCCCATCCACTTTGTCCCTTCCCTAGGCCAATGGGGGCTCCTGTGTTCCATTTGCTCAGCTCCCAAGGCCACCTCAAGACCTCACCCAGAGATGTCCACTGCTGGCCATGGGTCAGTGCCACAGCCAAAGGCACCCCCAGCTCCCCAGATGAGGCACTCACAGAGGTGGGGACCTAACCATGTTCCCCCATCAAGACCATCTGGCCAGCAGTCTTCTTGCTGGGGTCTTTCCCCCAGCCTCCTGGCTAGCTGTAGGTCTCCCAAATCATACTCTCTGATTCCATCTCTCCGTGCTGTCCTCAGCAGGGCTGCCCCTGCTCTCCTGCATCCCTCTGTCATCCTCAGCTAAGCCTTCTCAGAAAATCCCCCCCTGTCCAGCCTGTCCCACGGAGTTTTGCTGGAGCTCCTGGGAGCACAGGTTCCTCAGGGTAGAGAGAAGCCTGACCTGCCTGACCATATTTGTGCTTCCTGAAGAGACAGCACTCCCAGAGCTCCCCACCCCATCCCAGGCATGCTGATGAACCACCAGCTGGGCTGCTGGCTGCAGCCCCTGCCCTGCTTGGGGCTGTGAGGCAGGATTTCCACACTCTGCCTGCCTTGCTTGTCTGTCTGCAGGCTGGAAATCCCAAGCATCGCAGCACAGCGTGCGTAGGCTCTTTCCTGCCCAGCTCCACTTGGAGCTCAGCCCTCCCATCTCCTAGGCCTCCATCCAGCAAAGCACTTAAGTGCATGCTCCTCCCTGAGTGAAATCAATGGGACCACTCACAGGCTTCACGCCGAGGCAGGGATCACCAGCCCCACCAGCTGATGTGTTTCCATGCCAGACTCCAAGTCCTGCTCCTTGGCTGCACGAGCCTCAAGGTCTTCATTTTTTTTTTTTTGTTGTCCTTTTGCTCTTGCTTCAGCCAGACCCAGGGAAAGAGGGAAGGGGCAGGACCCAGCGATGGGGCTGAGCAGCTCACTGTGATTTCACAGAACCCTAGAACCACAGAATGGCTTGAGCTGAAAGGAACCTTAAAGATCATCCAGTTCCAACTCGCCCTGCCATGGGCAGGGACAACTCCTGCTAGATCAGGTTGCTCAAAACCTCATCCAGCCTGGTCTTGAACACTTCTAGGGATGAGGTCTTGAACACTTCTAGGGATGAGGCCTTGAACACTTCTAGGGATGAGGCATCCACAACTTCTCTGGGCAAACTGTTCCAGTGTCTCACCACCCTCATAGTAAAGCACTTCTTAATGTCCAGTCTAAATCCAGCCTGCTCTCATTTCATGCCATTGCTCCTTGTCCTCTCTCTACAAGCCCTCATAGAAGTATCCTTCCCCAGCTCTCCTATATCCTCCTTCAGGCACTGGAAGGCCACTCTAAGGTCTCCTTGGAGCCTTCTCTTCTCCAGGCTGAACAGCCCCAACTCTCTCAGCCTCTCCTCATAGCGGAGGTGCTCCTTACTTGCTGCTGGTCAAGCCCACACGCTACACACCCCCAGCAACATCTCCAGCTGAACAAGCCAGCTTGCTTGCAAAGCTGCTTTCTGCCTGCTTTCTATCTTCTCCAGGTGGCTGCAGCTCTCCAAGCCTCACAGCTTCTTCTTGTCTCCCACCACAGCACGCTCTGCCCGATCACGTTCGCCGCGAAGAGCTCAGCCTGTCCCCAGAGCTTCTCCCTCCCCGCCTCGGCTGCCATCTGGCCCCGGGCCGTGGTGCCCCAGCAGCATGTTTCTCACACGTGTGGCTCTTCCCCTCGAAGCCAGCGGAAGAGCAGTGCCAAGACGCTGGAGTCCCAGCAGAGCCGCAGCCCAGAAAGATCACGCTTGCCCCGCTCGCCAGGCGGAGGAGAGAGCAGCCGAGACTTGGTCCAGCCCCACTTTATCCTGCAGACACTCAGGCCATGGAACATGCTCCTACTTTCCACCAGATGTTCAGAGCTCTGCCTCACTGCTTGTTTATTTCTGGAGCCCAAGAGCCGACAAGTCTGCAGGCACCGGGCTCTGGCCGCCCGGCCTCACGCTCAGCGCAGCCGCGCTGGACCCTTCAGGCGATGCTTTTGGATGAGCTCCTTTGGGAAGTGTTAGGAGAGAAAGGGAAAGAATCCTGTCCTGGGGATCACATCCCTCGCCAGAAAGCTGGGGATGAGGTCAGCAGGCTCAGGGAGCGGGGTGGGTCCTGGTGCTTGCGCAACGCCTCGGCACCGGGTGGCCTGGTTCTGGTGCGGCGGTGCAGGAAGCGATGCTGCATCCGACGGGAATCATCCTCAGGCAGGGATCCTCTGCCCACCACTGAGGGCTGGGAGAGCATTTCCTGGAGTGAACGTGGGAAGCTCTTTGTTCTTGCAGATGCAAAGGGAGATGTTCTGAGTTAAAGGAGCTAGGGAGATGTTAGCCCCAAGCGGTGCAGCGTGCTGTTGAGGAGAGGAGCAGCAGCCCTTCTGATCAGGCTTCTTCCTCCTCTTCATCCAGAGATGGCCCTGGGGCTGGTCTGGTGCTCAGTCCATCCTGCTGCCTCCGTGTGCATGGTGAACAGCTGAGTTAGAGACATCTGTGCACCAGGGACCATGCCAAGGGACTTCTGGTTGCCAAGTCCAAGGCAGCCTCGTTCTTGCCTCCGGTCCCCTCCTAATGTTGCTCTGAGGGATCTGCAGGGTGAACCCAGGAGGCCACACAGAAATGGTAGGGGGTAGGGAGAAGGGGACATCACCTCTGGACTGGTGCCAGAGAGCTGATGTCATAGAATGGTTTAGGTTGGAAGGGATCTCAAAGTTCAGCCAGTTCCAACCCACTCACCATATGCAGGGACACTTCCCACTAGAACAGGTTGCTCAAAGCCTCACCCAACCTGGCCTTGAACACCTCCAGGGAGGTTGTGGAGCACAGAAGCACCCAGTGTGATCTTTGATCACGTTGGGTGCTTCTGTGCTCCACAACCTCCCTGGGCAACCTGTGCCAGTGTCTCACCACCCTCACTGCAAACAACTTCCTCCTAACATCCAGTTTCAATCGCCCCTCTGCAGTTCAAACCCATTCTTTCTCATCCTGTCATCACAAGACCTTGTCAATAGTCCCTCCCCAGCCTTCCTTTTGACCCCCTTCAGATCCTGGAAGGCCACTCCAAGGTCTCCTCAAAGCCTTCTCTTCTCCAGGCTGCAGAGTCCCCACTCTCATAACCTATCCTCATAGAAGAACTGCTCTGAGCATCAGCAGCATGAGACCCTGACCTGCCCAAGAGGAGAAGAGATTCCCTCTCCTTGTCCCAGGGAGCAAAACACATGAACCAGGGGCATGTGGGGCCAAGCACATCACACACAAACCACAAGTGTGACCTATCCCCACCCCCAAGGTCTCCACTTCCAAACCACAAGCAGCATGAATCATCCTGGCAGATTAATTCCCTGAAGGGCAACCAAGGGCAAAATGCTCATGGATGGAGTCCTGCCTCGGGCAGCAATCCCTTGTCCTGCCAAACCTCCTGCCATGTCCTGAAGGACACAGCAATCTGGCAGCACCTGGGCTAAGGATTGGATTTGATGATCTCCAAGGTCTTTTCCAACCAAATGATTCTCTGATTCCAACATCTCTGAGGCCTGTGGTGGGCCCAGCCACCCACCTTGCTGGGTAGCCAGCACAGGAGGCCAGCAGCACTGGGCAAGGACAGGAACACCCCAAGGTGAAAAGTGTTTTCCCAGGTTAGCAGAGGTAGAACAAACCCTCTGGGGAGGGCTCAGGCTGCAGCAGATCGAGCAGGTCCCTTTGGAACATTGCTTTTATTCTCTTCACCCAGCCTGAGTCCTCTGCTGCTCACAGAGGTGGCTGCAGCACCCTCACACACCCCTGAAACCCACTGCCTGCTTTTTCCAGCTCAACCAGCAAACAGAGCCACCATCATCCCTCTGTGCCCTTCCAGGCCTTTATGCCACCCAGAGCCTTGCAACAACACCAGCTGGAGCAGCAAACTGTCCCCCTTGCCTGTCACATGTGGGGAGCTTAGTGGCTCAGGGTCAGCCACTAAGTGAGACCTCTCCAAGGTCCACTCTCCTCCCCCAGAGCCATGCTGCTGACACACACAGCTGATGTGCAGCAGGCAGGGGCACTTCTCCAGATCCCTGGTGGTACTTGAACCTTGAGACAGAGATGATGGATGGAGCTTACGTGGCCTGGCTGAAGCCTGTGCCACCAGCTAGAGGCTGCAGCCAGCTGCTCCAGGACCAGCAGCTGCGTCCCTGCTGCAGACTTCTGCATGCTCCTCCTGCAGCTATTGCTGAAGGGAAGGGGACATGGGGAGGAGAAGCTCTGTTGGCAGCACTGGCTGCTGCTCAGGGTCCAGCACAGAGGCCATAGGAAGAGTTTGGCTCTTCCAGCACTGTCAGTTGGACTTCAGCAGATGTGAGACTTCTCAAAGCCACAGCACTGGTTTGGATGGGGGATGCATTAAGGTGTCCCCTTTGTCCAAAGGACAGTGAAGGAGCTGGAGAACAGGGCTGGTGAGGAGCTGCTGAGGGACCTGGGCTTGTTTAGCCTGGAAAAGAGGAGGCTGAGAGGAGGCTTTCTGCTCTCTACAACTCCCTTAAAAGAGGTTGGAGCCAGGTCAAGGTTGGTCTCTTCTCATAAGAATCAAGCAACAGGACAAGAGGAAATGGCCTCGAATTGCACCAGGGGAGGCTTAGGTTGGACATGAGGAACAATTTCTTCCCCAAAAAGGCTTCTCAAGCCCTGGAACAGGCTGTCTGGGGCAGTGGTGGAGTCTCCATCTCTGGAGGGGGTTCAAAGCTGTGTAGGTGTGGTGCTGAGGTCTGTGGTTCAGTGGTGGCCTGGCAGAGCTGAGCTAAGGGTTGGACTCAATGATCTCAAAGGTCTCTTCCAGCCAAACTGATTCTGTGATTCTAAGGGGTATCAGCATCTCTGAAGCCTGCAGAGGGATCAGCCACCCACCTTGCTGGGCAGCCAGCACAGGAGGTCAGCAGTGCTGGACTTGGACAGGAGCACCTCAGAGAGCCTGTTGTTTGTGGGAAGCCTGCAGGTGCCCATTTCCTGAGCTGCTGGGATAGCCTGGGGTCACAGCAGGGTTGGGCTGCTGATGGCCAGGGGCAAAGGGAGAACATCCCCCACGATGATGGGCCCTGGGGCTGGCAGTAAGAGAGCCATCACTGAGCTGAGCAGGGTGATGGCCCCGACCAGCAAGCACAAAAGATCTCCAGAGACTGATCTACAACTCCCAAAGGTGCAGGCACCACTCAAGTGCTGGAGACAAAGAGCTAAGGCAGCACAGCAGGAGTGTGTGCCATGGTTGCAGCCCACATCCCCACCCGGGCTTCCCCAGCTAGCAGTGACCAAATCAGAGAGGTGGGTTTGGGGTCCCAGATCTAGCTGGGACTCTCCAGGAGCCAGGCTGGAGCCACCTGAGTGGGTGATACTGATAGGACTGGAGGACCTCTCATCTGCCCAGGGTCCCCAGGCTAGCTGCAGGACCTGCCACAGCTCAGCACAGTGCAGAACCCTACCTGCACCCAGTGTCTGGCAGCAGCAGGGGCTGATTCATGTCCAGCCCTTCCCCAGCCTGCAAACGTTCTTGGCATGGAGTGGCTCCCAGCTGCCCCATTGCTTAACCCTGGCTTAGCCCAGCCTGCCAGGAGAGGGGACACACTCTTGTGCTCCAGCCTGGGCCCCACAGCCCTGCAGTGTCCCCTATAGCCTCTCAGCAGAGCCCCCCAGCTCCCACCTAGGCATGAGCAGGAGCAAAGCAGAGCTGGTAGAAGTGAAAACAACAAACAGGAGGAAGGAACTTTCCCACCTTTTGGACATCCTGGTGGGCTGCATGAGGAGATGGCCTGTCCCTGGGTGGGTTCAAGGCCAGGATGGACAGGCCTTAAGCAAACTGATCTGGTGAAAGCTGCCCCTGCCCATGGCAGGGAGTTGGAGCTACATCATCTTTAAGGTACTTCCAAGCCAAACTATTCTACTGTTCATAGAATCATAGAATCAGGCAGGTTGGAAGAGAGCTCCAAGCTCAGCCAGTCCAACCTACCACCCAGCCCCAACCAACCAACCAGACCATGGCACTAAGTGCCCCAGCCAGGCTTGGCTTCAACACCTCCAGCCACACAGACTCCACCACCTCCCTGGGCAGCCCATTCCAATGCCAATCACTCTCTCTGACAACAACTTCCTCCTAACATCCAGCCTAGACCTGCCCTGGCACAGCTTGAGACTGTGTCCCCTTCTTCTGCTGCTGGCTGCCTGGCAGCAGAGCCCAACCCCACCTGGCCACAGCCTCCCTTCAGGTAGTTGTAGACAGCAATGAGGTCACCCCTGGTTCTCATGAGGCTGTGCACAAAGTTGCTCTGAGGAGAGTTGCTCTCTCCTCCAGACAATGAGCAGAGCAGATCAGCACTCCCTGCTAGATGTTCTGTGGGTGCTGCCCACCCCAGAGAACCCACTGAGGCAAGCAGAGGTGCCTGGGGCACACAGACACCACGACAAGTGCAGGAAGGTGGAAGGCAGAAGAACATCACATCACAGGAGACAAATTCCATCCCCATCCTTGCTGCCATTTGTCCAACACCAGTACAACATTTGTTTCACTCCAGACTTCTGGAAAGCAGTAGCTTGAAAGTTAAATTGCCTTCTTCAGTTGAGGGAGCAGCTGCTACATTCCTGCTCTCCCTGAGCACTCAGCTCTACCATGTGGATCTGGTGTTTTAGGGCTTTAATGCATCGTTTGGTTCCAGCTCTTTTTCTTCTGCTAGCTGAGGACTAAGATATATGTCTGCTCTGCAGACATCTGGGATGGGTTAGGAACATCTTGCTCCCTGCTCGTGGGGGGGGTGATGGAAGCACTCTGCATCTGCTTCGGTGCTAACTCACCAAACACTGCTCAGATGAGCTGTCAAGAGGAAATGGTTGGCTATTCAGAGCCCTCGTCTGCCCTAAGGCAGATCTGGGGGTGTTCATTGCTCCCATTCTAACCCAGAAGCCATGGACAGGGTGGAAGAGAAGGAGACATAGGCAGCTTTCACTGGGCTCTGGTCAGGATTTCAGTTTAGACCTGGCTACTCGATGCACTGGGTTGGAAGGGACATTGAAAGGTCATCTTGTCCAAGCCCCCTGCTGTTAGCATCTCCAACTAGATCAGGCTGCTCAGGGGCCCATTGAGTCTGACCTGGAATATCTCTGGGAACAGGGCTTCCACCATCTCTCTGGACAGCCTGGTCTACTATTTCACCACCCACATTATGAAGAACTTCCTCCTGATGTCCAAGCTAAATCCACCCTACTCTAGTTTTAAACCATTGCCCCTCATCCTTCCACCCCAAGCCCTTGTCAAAAGTCCCTCCCCAGCTCTGCTGTAGCTCCCTCTAGGTACTGGAAGGCTTCTCTAAGTTCTCCACGGAGCCAGCTTCTCTCCAAGTTGAGACACTCCAACTCTGTCAGCCTGTCCCCTTAGGGCAGGAGCTCCAGCCCTCAGATCATCCTCATGGCCTCCTCTGGACCCACGTCAGTGTGAGGGGATGTGAGCATTCAGCACTCCCTCTTGACTTAAATCATTCCTCCTGTCCCAGGACCAGTCAGGTACTGGTTTCTCACCAGTGCAGCCAGCCCAGAATTGGATGGAAGTTTTCAGAGTGGCTTAGACCTTCTTGTGGGTCCAACTGATGTCAGAATCATAGAATAAATCAGGTTGGAAGAGAGCTCCAAGCTCAGCCACTCCAACCCAGCACCCAGCCCTGCCCAACCAACCAGACCATGGCACTAAGTGCCCCAGCCAGGCTTGGCTTCAACACCTCCAGACACAGACACTCCACCACCTCCCTGGGCAGCCCATTCCAATGCCAATCACTCTCTCTGCCAACAACTTCCTCCTAACATCCAGCCTAGACCTGCCCTGGCACAGCTTGAGGCTGTGTCCCCTTCTTCTGTTGCTGCTTGTCTCTGCTGCAAGGAGCCATCTCAGGCTCACCCTACTTCCAGGAGTCTTGTGGTCTCCCCTGAGGTCTCCCCCTGACTGCTGGTGCCTTTCCCTGCTCCTCCAGCCTCTGGCTCAGCACTTCAGCTGAAATCAAGATGTCTCTACATTTCCCCCAATCTCTTCCCCCCTCTGCCTGCTGATGGCTTCTCAGCCTTTTCCCCCTCCTGACAGACCTGAAAGCAATTCTTGTGCCTGCCTTCTTTCTACACTCAAACTCTGTGTGTCCCCCTCCCCACCTCAGTGCCTGGGTCAGAGTGCCCCTTCAGTGCAGGGCTTTGATTTAATTCCTGGTGTGTTTCAGGGCACTTTCAGCAGCTTCCTGGTTCCCTTGAACATTCCCCAGCTCCAGCTCGGAGCGATGCTGCTCATTTTTCCCATGCTTTCTCCACCAAACACTGACATGCTCTTGGAGTGGCTGCTGCTGGCAGCTCAGGGCTCGTTGCTATAGCACTTCTGTCTGTAGTTACTCGAATGTCATTCCTTGAACAAACGCCCTGGGGCTGAGAATCAGCCCTTGGACAGCCTGCCCTTGGATCGGGAATGACATCCTGGCCCCTGCCAGGCGTTCAGGTATTTAAGTCCTCCTCACTCCAGGACCTGCAAGTGTCCTGCAGACCCTCACTGCTGTGGAGCACCTCAGGAGGGTGGGAATGGCTTCTTCATCCCTTTATCTGTGAGGATGTCCTGTGAGTGTGGGGATCTGAGGCTTCAGTGTGGGCTTGGTGTGAACCCCCTAGAACTTGGACAATGTTCTCCAGCCTTGGAGCTGTGTTTTGAGGCTATTTCTGTGTTCACCTCCAACAGCTCTGCCCTGCTCCCAAGATTCTGGCACAAAGGCTTCCCAACAGCTACCTCATCCCCCTCACCAAGGACTGGGCGTCCTGCTGCGATGCCCATCACCACTCACCTCTCTGCACCTGGGCACGAGACTGGGGGGGAAAAGGCTTTCCAAGTGCATGAGCTCTTCTCCCTCACCTCTCCTGAGAACATAATCCACAGGTGAAGGAGCACAGGCGCAGCACAAGAGCAGAGAGTGGCTCCAGCACAGCCTGCAAGGTGTGAGATCTCGTGGAGCTGCCAGGTGGGCAGTGAGACTCGTGTCTGTCAGATCCCTGACTCACTGCCCTGCTAGACCTGGGGTCCAAGAGTCCTCCTCATGCTGCATGCTCTGTGCCACAACACAGTGCTCACCTCCTCTGTGCCTCCTTCCCTTGTCCTTGCCCAGCATCCATTTATCTAACCCCCAGCTAGCACCAACCAACCCCTTCTTGCCCAGCCCTCTCAGGAGGTGCCCAGCTGCAATCCAACACCCCCAGAGATCACCTTTAAGGCTATCAAACATCACACACAAGAGCTTTGTTGTCTCCATTTCCTTACTCCCTGAGGAGGTCTGATCCAACTGATGGAACAGGCTGGTCCCTCACTGAGAGCCAGGCATGGGCTAAGCAGAACACTTCCAAACAATCACTGAGCTGCCTTTGAGCTGCTCTGACAGCTTAGCAAGGAGGGGGGGGGAGGAGATAAAAATGCTGGAAGAGAGGAAAACATATTTATCCTGATGCTTACATAACATAGAAACAGCTGAACAGATTTCGTTCAAACCATCCCCAAATAGTTCTTGGGATGTTCTGGGATGAGATCAAGCAGCAACAAATTCAAAGCCAGAAGGAGCTTTTTTTTCCTCCCCCCTTCTTTCTTATTTTTGGTCATTGTTGGTTGGGTTTGGAGGGTTTCTTTGGTTGGGTTTGTGGGGTTGGTTTTGGTTGGGTTCTTTGGTTGGGTTTTTGGGTTGGGTTTCTGGGGGGCTGTGGGGGGTTTTGGTTGGGTTTGTGGTTTTTATTGGTTGGGTTTGTGGGGTTCTTTGGGTTTGTGGGGTTGGTTTGGGTTGGGTTTGTGGTTTTATTTGGTTGGGTTTTTTGGTTGGGTTGTTGGGGTTCTTTGGTTGGGTTTTTTGGTTGGGTTTGTGGGGGCTTTTTTGGTTGGGTTTATGGGGTTGGTTTTGGTTGGGTTTTTTGGTTGGGTTTTTGGGCTTCTTTGGTTGGGTTTTTTGGTTGGGTTTGTGGGGTTGGTTTTGGTTGGGTTTTTTGGTTGGGTTTGTGGGGTTGGTTTTTGTTGGGTTTGTGGGGTTGGTTTTGGTTGGGTTTGTGGTTTTTATTGGTTGGGTTTGTGGGGTTCTTTGGGTTTGTGGGGTTGGTTTTGGTTGGGTTTGTGATTTTATTTGGTTGGGGTTTTTGGTTGGGTTGTTGGGGTTCTTCGGTTGGGTTTTTTGGTTGGGTTTGTGGGGGCTTTTGTTGGTTGGTTTTATGGGGTTGGTTTTGGTTGGGTTTTTTGGTTGGGTTTGTGGGGTTGGTTTTGATTTGGTTTGTGGTTTTATTTGGTTGGATTTTTTGGTTGGGTTTTGTAGTTGGGTTTATGGGGTTGGTTTTGGTTGGGCTTTTTGGTTGGGTTTGTGTTTTTTATTGGTTGGGTTTGTGGGATTGGTTTTGGTTGAGTTTGTGGTTTTATTTGGTTGAGTTTTTTGGTTGGGTTTTGGGGGTTCATTTGTTTTTTTGGTTGGGTTTGTGTGGGGTTTTTTGGTTGGGTTTTTTTGGTTGGGTTTGTGGGGGTTTTGGTTGGGTTTGTGTTTTTTATTGGTTGGGTTTGTGGAGTTGGTTTTGGTTGGGTTTGTGGTTTTATTTGGTTGGGTTTTTTGGTTGGGTTCGTGGGGTTCTTTGGGTTTTTTGGTTGGGCTTGAGACTTGGTTTTGGTTGGGTTCTTTGGTTGGGTTTGTGGTGGTTTTTTGGTTGGGTTTGTGGTTTTTATTGGTTGGGTTTGTGTGGGGTTTTTTGGTTGGGTTTGTGGTTTTATTTGGTTGGGTTTTTGAGGTTTTTTTGGTTGGGTTTGTGGATTTTTTTTGGTTGGGTTTGGTTGGTGTTTTTTTTTGTTGGGTTTGTGGGTTGGTTTTTGTTGTTGTTGTTGTTGTGTTTGTGGTGGTTTTTTGGTTGGATTTGGTTGGGATTTTTTGGTTGGGTTTGTGGGATGGGTTTTTTTTTTGTTGTTGTTGGGTTTGTGATGGGTTTTTTTGTTGGATTTGGTTGGGGTTTTTTGGTTGGGTTTGTGGTGGGTTTTTTTGTTGGGTTTGTGGGGTTTTGTTGTTGTTGTTGTTGGATTTGTGGTGGTTTTTTGGTTGGGTTTGTTGGTTTGGGGTTTTTTTGTTGGGTTTGTGGGTTTTTTGTTGTTGGTTTTGTGGGGTTTTTTTGGTTGGATTTGGTTGAAGTTTTTTTGTTGGGTTTGTGGTGGTTTTTTTTGTTGGGTATGTCATGGTTTTTTGGTTGGGTTTGTGATGGGTTTTTTTGTTGGGTTTGTGGGGTTTTTTTGTTGTTGTTGTTGGGTTTATGGTGGGTTTTTGGTTGGATTTGGTTGGGTTTGTGGTGAGTTTTTTTGTTGGGTTTGTGGGGTTTTTTTGTTGGGTTTGTGGGTTTTTTTTTGTTGTTGTTGGGTTTGTGATGGGTTTTTTGGTTGGGTTTGTGGGGTTTTGTTGTTGTTGTTGTTAGGTTTGTGGTGGTTTTTTGGTTGGATTTGGTTGGGTTTGTGGTGAGTTTTTTTGTTGGGTTTGTGGGGTTTTTTTGTTGTTGTTGGGTTTGTGATGGGTTTTTTTGTTGGGTTTGTGGGGTTTTTTTGTTGTTGTTGTTAGGTTTGTGGTGGTTTTTTGGTTGGATTTGGTTGGGGTTTTTTGGTTGGGTTTGTGGTGGTTTTTTTTTTTTGTTGGGTTTGTGGGTTGCTTTTTGTTGTTGGGTTTGTGGTGGTTTTTTGGTTGGGTTTGTTGCTTTTGGTTTTTTTTTGTTGGGTTTGTGTGAATTTTTTTTGTTGGTTTGTTTTTTTTTTAGTGGTGTTTTTTTTGTTGGGTTGGTTTGGTTGGGTTTTTTTTGGTGGTTTTTTTTTTTTTCGGAGCCATGTCTAAACAGCTGGAAACAAGGCTCCGGGCTGGAATGTGCGGCTCAGCCGTAAGCCGAGTGTTGCAAGAGCCGTCGGTGCGAGCTCCTCCGGGGAGCGCAGTCCGGCGGCTCCCTGCCAGCCTCTTCGCTCTTCCCTCTTGGAGGGAGGCTCTTTTTTAACTCTAAACTTAGAAGTATCTTATGGGATCTGTTCCACTCGTGATGGGGCCTCGCTGGCAAGCGGCTGCGAGTCTCCCGTCTGGTAGAAATGTTCCCTGTGTTTGACTTCAGCCTGCCTCTCTCCCGGCTCCGCTGCCAGCGCATTGCTGCGCCGCTGTCTGCAGCCGCCCCCGGCACCAGCGCCTCGCTGCTCTCTGCTGCTTCACTTCCCCTCACAGACTGCATCGGGTTGGAAGGGACCCTCCAAGGGGCATCCTGTCCAACCCCCCCTGCCCCTGCACTCAGCAGAGACACCGCCAAACAGATCGGGCTGCCCAGGGCCACAGCGAGTCCGACTTTGGATGTCTCCAGGGTCTCAGCCACCTCCCCGAGCATCCTGTTCCAGTAGTTCACTGTGCAGAGCTCCCTCCTGATGGCCAACCTAAATCTCCCCTGCTCGTTTCAAACCACTGCTCCTCATGCTATTACCAGAGGCCCTTCTTAACAGCCTTCAGATATTGAACTGAAGGGCTAAGTTCTCTCTGTGGGCTTCTCCCCTCCAGGCTGAGCCTTTCATCCTGTCTTTGGAACAGAGGTGCTCCAGCCCTTCTGTATCCTCTCTGCCTTGGATGCCATCCTGATCTCAGCTCATCCCACTCCCAGAGTCTCTGCTCCTGTGTGGTGATGCATGGAGCAAAGCTGGAGGTGGGTAGGTTCATACTGGAAGTGAGGAGAAAGTTCTTCACCAAGAGACTGGTGAGAGCCTGGAATGGGTTTGTCCAGAGAGGTGGTTGAGGTCCCTATCCATGGAAGTGTTTAAGGCCAGGCTGATCTAGAGTAGGGTGTCCCTGCCCATGACAAGGGTGTTGGAACTGGATGATGCTTGTGGTTCCTGACTGCTTCTATGCAGAAGCAGGTGGATGGGTCATGCAAGAGAGGAGTCTCCCAGGAGCGTGGACTCTCCATTCCCTTGCTGCCAGGCTGCTGCCCTCCCACCCCTGGCACTAGTGTGAGGCTCAGGCTACTGGTATCATGGACAGGGCTGATGTGAGATGAAGGAGATCCCAAGCTCTGGTCCCCTCCAAAACATCCACCAGCTCCTGACTAACCCTCAGCTAGGCCAGAGAGCCAGGAGGTCACAGTACTGCTTCCCTAAGTCCTTCTTCCTGCTGCACTCCCGGGAGCCAAACACCTTCACCAGCCCCTCTGCCAGGTAGGTTTATCTCTGCAGACCCCTGAAGCTCCTGGTCAGAGCCAGGGCTGATAGCCAGCAGTTCCCCAACCCCCCAAGCTGGCCAGGTGTTTGGGTGGTGAACCACAAGTGCTGCCCTCTGCTCCAGCAGAGCAGGTTCCTCTGGCTCTGCCCCAGAGAACAAGGGCAGAATGATCCTGGCCACAATATTTTGCCTGGCATGGACGAGCTCTAGACAAACGTGCTTGTTATTTCTGTCTGCTCATCCTGACTCTGTGAGGGTGACTAATGCTTGTTCTGGCTGGGAGAAGGTTCAGGGGCATGTTAGTGAAGTGGCTGCAAGGAAGCAGGCAGCTCCTCTGATCGCCCAGCCTTGGCAGCATCACTTGCCCTGTTTATCCAGGCAGGAGCACTCCAGTTGCAGGTCTCATTGCTGGGACCTACAGAAATCACTCTGGGTGGGGGGGGGGAGGGAGCAACTGGGGACATGGCACCCCCTGAGCTGGCAGCCAGTCCTGTGTGGGGCAGCCTGCCCTCAGCAGCATGTCTGAGCAAACACTTTGTTCCTATGTCTGGAATCTGATGCATCTAACGAGACCAAGCAAGGCCTTAGTCCAACACCAAGACCATGCTGGAGTCACCAGGCTCATGGACTGAGCTCAAGGCATGGCACTGGGAACCTGCAAAGCTCTCACAGCCCCATGCAGACAGCAGCTCCTGACATGAAGCGAGGGGGAGGAAAGGGCAGGGAGTCAAGAGGCAGCATGGCCAAGTGGCTTCAAGCTGTGTCCTCCTCCTGCACTGCTGCCCTGAGCTGTGGAGTGAGCATCTCACCTAGGACAAGCAGGAAAGGCTGTTCCTAGCAGAGAGGGTCTGGCAGAGGGAGTGTCCAGCTGTCAGCAGGTATCCTGTCATCACCACAGCAGAGACATCAGATTTGATTTCCTGATTCTTTCTGTGACAACCTTTTGGGTTTGTTTTTTTTTCCCCCACTTCCAGAGCTTTTATCCATCCTTGTTCAGAGCCTGGCCAGGAGCAGTGGCAAATAAACATGATTGTTTCCCTCAGACTGCCCAGCACCACAGGAGAAGGGGAACTGAGGAGAAATCCAGGAACTTGAGTTCACTGTCCCCTTGGGCAAGGGGTTACCCTCTGCTCAGAGGTGATGAGGAAGAGGTGGAGGGTTTGAGGTGCCTTGATGGGGTCAGAGACCGCTTTTGAACCAAGGCTTCTCCAACAAGCAGAGGTGCAGTCTCCTCAGGCAGAGAGCAGACCAGATTTGTCCCATGTTTGACATGATAAACCTGCTTTATCAGGGAGATTGGAGCAGATAATCTCCAGAGCCCCTTCTGCCATTCTGTGGTTTGAAAAGGTCCACCAGGTGCCAAGGTAGAGGCAGGCTTGGACCCTTCACCCACAGCCTGAAGCTCTCCCTAGCCCTTGCTGTCTGGAGGACCCTGGCCCATTGCTGCAAGAGCTGGCTCAGGAGAAGCCAGCAAGAGCAGATGTTTCTGTATTGCCTGCCAGGATCCCAAAGCCTGGCCAGGCATCCAGGAGTGACAGAGGCACACTTGTCCTCAGGCTGCAGGCAGTCAGCAATGCTGCCAGCCACAGCCAGCCAGGTGCTGAGGGGGAAATCACCTCTTTGGTCCTGCCACACCAGTAGGCTGCTTGCAGCCTGCTTCGGCTGACTTCTGCCTCCAGCGCATCTCAGGCTGCTTTGCTGTCAGTGTGGCCTCCACTGGCTCCAGATCACTGCTTCCATTCCCAGCTCCTTCTCCACTGAGGCCCATGCAGAACAAAGCCCTTGGCTCAGCAGCTGCTTTGGACTGTCAAGAGGTGTGCTCCAGGATGCAAGGACACAGAGGTCAGGATCTGCCTCCCGAATTCCAGTGGTTCCGTCCAGCACCATGCAGGATGAGCTGGGAGTCCCACAACCTCCTGTCCAGCCCAGCTCACCCTGGTTTGTGCACCTCTGACCCAAAGCCTGTGGGAGGTGAGATCCATCCCTGCTGCTGGAGACAGCATCCATCCCTGAGATCTTTCCCCTCCTGAGACCTCTCCTCTCCACCCCTGCTCCAGCACATCACCTCGGAGCCAACACCCAGCCAGGCTGTTAGCACCTCTGTCCTGCCTGCAAAGCAGCTTTGATCCTGGCTAGCTTCTCTCCTCATCTGCATTATCCCTCCCCTCTCACCCCTCCCAGGGCCTCCTACTGCGAGGACCTTTGAGGAAGCTTCCACCAGACCAGCACATCCCTCCTGGTCTGCACTCCAGCCAGCCCCACAGTCCTTACTGCTGTCATGCAAGGCCTTCAGAGCCACAAAACTGCTCCCAGTTACTCTCTTCTCTCTCCTCCAGTTCCCTTTTGGCACCTCCAGCTTTATCCACTCACGGTGGAAGAGTTTGGGATTCCTCTTATCTCCAACCTCGTTTGGACGCGGGGTGGGGGAATGTCATCTGACTGCATCCAACCCACTGTAGGAAGCCTCAGCCTGTCCTGTTTCACCTCGAGTGGGATCTGTTCTGAATGTCATTAGAGGAGGGATTTGTTTCAGCCGTTTGGGAAGCAGTTTGGAAACACTTGGACTTCTAAGAGCAACGGAGTTCAGCGGCAGATTGATGTCGCCTTTGTTTGTGAACATCCAGATGCTCTCCTCCGGCTATTAAAATGCTTTTCATGATGTTCATGGTGATTAGTCACTTAGAAATTCCCACAGGAAGCTGACAAGCCACAATTTGTCAGTCTCCTGCTCGAAAAGCCTCAGCCAGGCCAACCAGAGGGCTGAAACCACCCCAATCCTCACGGTTCCACAGCTCCCCTCGCCCGGCGATGCGTGCGGCTCACGGGGTGGGTGCTGGGGAGCAGCCCTCTGGTGGCTCAGGCGTTGTGGAGAACAGCCAAGCAGGGCAAGCACTTGGTTCTCCCCTGAGTCCATCCAGACACGTCCCCTGGGAGCTCCAGCCAGCCCCTGCTGCAAGCCTGGCTGAGCAGCTCCGAATGTGAGCTGGCTGTTGGGAAGGCTTGGCCCCGGCTGCGGTGCGGAGCACTGGGGAAGCTGGCGCTGAGCTGCTCTGAAATCTGGCTCTTGACACTGAATGACTTGCTCCTATCTGATGTGCTCTGTTCTTCCATCAGGAACAAAAGCTGGATGGTGCCTGCCAGACTCCATCCTTCACTCTTGCTGAAGCTGCTCTCCATCAGCCTCCCTCCCACGTTCCGCTGCTTTCATTGTTGCTCACAGCTCCACACAAGTGCAGCCCTCGGCTCCTCGGGTAGCTCCTGTGCTCCTCTGATGCCTCTCCCTGGTCTTGCTCAGCTGAGATGGGATGGTTTGGCCACCATCTGCCAGGTTTGATAACTGGCAGGCTGCCCACTGTAGAGGCCAGCTTGATGCCCCCAAACCTGTCTGAGGCAAGAGGAGATGTGATGTTATGCAGCAATCCCAGTCCCACTCCTGAGCCAGGCACAAGGAGCTGGTGGGCTAACAACAGTTAATTGGTCATCTGAGGGGCAGGAGCAGAAACCTGGCAGATGATGCTCAGCAGCAAAGTGGTGGGGGAAGCAGGAGGACTGGATCTTGGTAAGGGTGAGAGTGGTAGTAACTAGGATGGGACAAAGGTTTGTTTAACAAGCATTTGCATTTAGCTTTGAGATTCGTCTTCAATGAGCAGAAAGAAGCAGCTGAACAGAGAAGAGCTCAGCCTGAGTCAGGAGGCCCAGTGCAGCACCCGTGGGTGATGCTAGAGTGATCATCAAGCCTATTCCTACCTGACCGGGGGGCCACCAGGCCCCCCGGCCTTTGATCCCCTCCACCATTCACCCAGTGCACCCCATAGGGACTCACCTGCAGTGGTGGAAGGAGGATCCCTCTGCCCAGTTGGGCAAGCTGAGGCCTTCTGCCTCTCCTGGCACTGATTAAATAGGGCAGTGGTCAAGGGAGGGCGAAGTGGTCACACCTGGGGTGGGAGGAGACTGCACCAGAACCCAGGTGCTCTGCATCTGGGAGGAGAAAAGGGGGAAATGAGGTGTGGGGTGGGGAGGGGACAGATAGGGTGGGAAAGGGGAGGTGGTGCTGAAAGGAGGGAGATGGAGAAGAAAAGGGTGGAGATGAAAAGAGGAAGATGGGGGAAAAGGGAGGAGATGGAAAGGAGGGAGATGAAAAGAAAATGATGAAGGTGGGGGGAAAAAAGAGATGGAAAGGAAAGGAGAGACTGGATGAGCTTTCCAGGTCCCTTCTGTGTGATTCTGGGTTCCATGGTTGCTCCTGCCAGCCCCTAACTGCTGCTTCCCTACACCCAGTGCCAAGCACTTGCTGTGTCCCTATGCTGTCAACCTGTTCTGGCCCTGGAGCAGGTGGTCCCTGTGTCACTCCAACGGTGGCTGATGCCTGAGGACTCACTTACTGTGCCCCAAACCCAAGGAGTGGCAAGGCTTTGCCCCAACTTACTCTCTGCAGTATGCAGGGGAGGGGGAGGGCTTCTTTCAGGGCTCTTCAGGTGCATCTCTTCCTCCCCTCCCCTTGCCCTCCCTCAGCCTCGCTCCTCATCCAGGCTCAGGATCGCTGAACTTTTGTCAGCACTGGAAAGCAGCTTCACCACCACGGAGACAGCATTTCCTTCTCTCCAAAGCCTAGAAAGCTGGCTGTGAGCTCAACTTCCAGACTAGCCCTTCCTGTCAAAGACCCCAGCATTCCCAGCCTCAGTGCAGAGATACCACACATGCAGCCTCACCACTCTTCGTCTCGTTCCAAGCATCCCTGCACCAGCCAGCCCACCAGACCAGCCAGCCAGCCCACCAGACCAGCCAGCCAGCCCACCAGACAAGTTACTCAGTCCAACAGACAAGCCAGCCCACCAGACAAGTCAGCCAGCCCACCAGAACATCCATTCATCCCACCAGGCCAGCCAGCCCACCAGACAAGTCAGCCAGCCCACCAGAATATCCAGCCAGCCCACCAGCCAGCCAGTCAGCCCACTGGACCACCCAGTCATCCCACCAGACCATCCATTCAGCCCACCAGATGGACAGCCAGCCCACCAGAACATCCAATCATCCCACTAGATCAGCCAGCCAGCCAGCCCACCAGCCAGTCAGCCAGCCCAGAAGACCAGCCACCCAGCCCACCAGACCATCCATTCAGCCCACCAGTCAGCCACCCAGCCCACCAGACCACCCAGTCATCCCACCAGACCAGCCAGGCAGTCCACCAGAACATCCATTCAGCCCACCAGTCAGCCACCCAGCCCACCAGAACATCCATTCAGCCCACCAGTCAGCCACCCAGCCCACCAGAACATCCATTCAGCCCACCAGTCAGCCACCCAGCCCACCAGAACATCCATTCAGCCCACCAGACCAGCCAGCCAGCCCACCAGAACATCCATTCAGCCCACCAGACCAGCCAGCCCACCAGAACATCCATTCAGCCCACCAGTCAGCCAGCCAGCCCACCAGAACATCCATTCAGCCCACCAGACCAGCCACCCAGATCACAAGAACATCCATTCAGCCCACCAGTCAGCCAGCCAGCCCACCAGAACATCCATTCAGCCCACCAGTCAGCCAGCCAGCCCACCAGAACATCCATTCAGCCCACCAGACCAGCCAACCAGCCCACCAGAACATCCATTCAGCCCACCAGCCAGCCAGCCCACTGGACCACACAGTCATCCCACCAGACCAGGCAGCCATCCCACCAGACTGTTCAGCCAGCCCTCCAGCCCATCAGAGCAGCCAGCCCACAGATCCACCCTTCCTTGCTGCTGAGGAGGGAAGGGAAGCAGCTCAGTGGGCATGTGCTCAGCAAGCGAGGTCCGGGGCTCCTCGCAGCGCTGCACAGCTGCAGATTGCCTCAGCTGGGAATTGGCTCCAGGTGTTTTTGCTCTGCTCTCGCGTGCAGAAAGGATGCTGCAGAGGGAGAGGCTGGCTGCTGGGCTCAGCAACATCACACTTCATCAGCTCCCCGGGGAGGGCACTGGGGGAGAGCCTCTCCCCATCACACATCCCGGTCGGGGTCAGCTCGGCAGAGGGAGGGAGCAGGGTTCAACCCTCCTTGGAATGGCAGCCACATGGGGGAAACGGTTTTCAGCCCCCAAGGCACCTCCAAAATGAGGCCAAGAGAAGAAATAGAAACAACTGAAACCTTACAAAGCTTCCATACAGGAAGCCACATCTTGGTGGCTTAAGGAGGTGGCTTCTAACTGCCAAGGTGAGGGGAGGGGAAGGTTAAGTTGGTGCTATGGTTGGTGCCACAGGTTCCCTGCAGCACAGGCAGGGCAAAGACATGAGGCTGCTGCTCCTTCCTGCAGGTTAAATTGACCTTTGATCTCTTCAAGAGTCCTTCTAGAAACCTGTCTGCTGATTTGTCTTCCTTAGGCTGAAGTTTAGCTAAGGGTGATCAGGTCTGGACACCCAGCAAGTGACAGTGGCTCTGCTCAGTGCAGTGGTCACCAGTCCCTGCTGCTCTCTCTGTTCATTGAATTGTAGCATCATTAAGGTTGGAAAAGGTCATCAGGTGCAACCATCAACCCAACACCTCCATGATCACTAATCCATGTCCTGAAGTCATCATTAAGGTTGGAAAAGGTCATCAAGTCCAACCATCAACCCAACACCTCCATGATCACTAATCCATGTCCTCAAGTCATCATTAAGGTTGGAAAAGGTCATCAAGTCCAACCATCACCCCAACACCTCCATGATCACTAATCCATGTCCTAAAGTCATCATTAAGGTTGGAAAAGGTCATCAGGTCCAACCACCACCCCAACACCTCCATGATCACTAATCCATGTGCTCAAGTCATCATTAAGGTTGGAAAAGATCATCAGGTCCAACCATCAACCCAGCACCTCCACGACCACCAATCTGTGTCCTAAAGTGCTACATCTACTCATTTTTGAGCACCTCCAGGGCTGGTGACTCAACTGCCTCCCTGGACAGCCTCTGCCAATGCCTGACCACTCTTACAGGGAAGAAATTCTTCCTGATGTCCAAAACAAACCTCCCCTGGTCCAGAGAAGGGCAAGGAAGCTGATGAAGGGTTTGGAGAGCAGGGCTGGTGAGGAGCAGCTGAGGGAACTGAGGCTGTTTAGTCTGGAGGAAAGGGAGGCTGAGAGGAGACCTCATTGCTCTCTAGGAGGTTGAAGCCAGCTGGGGGCTGGCTTCTTCTCTCGAGGAAAAAGTGACAGAATAAGATGGGACAGGCTCAGATTGCACCTGGGAAGGTTTAGCTTGCCCATGAGGAACAGTTTCTTCCCCAGAAGGGTTGTCAAGCCCTGGAGCAGACTGCCCAGGGTGGACTCTCCATGCCTGGAGGAGTTTCAGCACCATGTAGAGGTGGTACTGAGGGACATGGTTCAGTGGTGACCTGGCAGTAAGAGTTTGACTCAGTGATCTTAAAGGTCTCTTCCAACCACCCTTGGGCTGGTGGGGGATATGCCCTCCCTGTAGACATCTCCCATCATGTCCAACAATGCCAGAGGACAGGGTTGGGAGGTGCCCTTGGAGAGTCCTGGGGGTCTGCTTCTCCCTGGTGTAGCCAGGGTCACCCATCGCTGGGGTGAGGGAGACCTGCTCCAGCAGCCTTGCTCTGCTGCCCGTGCCAGGAGGGACAACATGCAGCTGAGTCACCTCTCTGAAGAAGCACCAGGAGCTTGAGGACAATTAGAAGCTCTCAGCAGAGGAGGATACCCCAAATCTCTCCAGTGTGGATACTGAGGAGGTGACCCTGCAGTGGGAGGCTGGGAGCAGGCCTACACTCTCCAACAGAGAAGAGTCATTGTCTTGCTATGGGCAGCTGTGGGACATCCACCATGCCTCAGAGTTGGGTCTCCTATGGGGAGAGTCTGAGGCAGTTGGGGTTGTTCAGTCTGGAGAGGAGAAGGCTCTGAGGTGACCTTATTGGAGCCTTTCAGTATCTTAAGGGGACCTACAACAAAGCTGGGGAGGGAGTTTCTAAGCTGTCAGGCAGTGACAGGACTGGGGGGAATAGAACAAAGCTGGAGGTGGGGAGAGTCAGAGTGGATGTTAGGAAGAAGTTCTTCAGCATGAGGGTGGTGAGAGGCTGGAATGGGTTCCAGGTGGTGGAAGCCTCATCCCAGGAGGTGTTTAAGACCAGGCTGGATCAGGTTCTAGACAGCCTGATCTAGTGTGAGGTGCCCCTGGGCATGGCAGGGGATTGGAACTGGCTGCTCCTTGTGGTCCCTTCCAACCCTGACTGATTCTATGGTTCTATGATCTTCTGCTGGGCATCACCTCAGCTCTATCGGGTCGTATGCATCCATGCACTGAACACAAAGCTGAGACCCCTCAGACTCTGGTCCGTGAAGCCCTCTGCTGCCAAGAGAGCTGGTGGGGCTGCTGGACCCATCAGGCACACTCACCATGCTCCTCTCATGTCCCTTCAGGGCTCCTCAGGCAGCCCAGCACTGGCGAGATTCTTCTGAGGCTCATCAGACCCCCAGAAAGAGGGTCTGGAGCTGGGTTGCTGAGACGGCAGAGTCACACCTAGAGCATCCCCAGCCAGGGCTGTGCCTTTGAAGAGCTTTTCCTTCAGAAACAGAGCCAGGAGGAGAAGTGAGAAAGCCACACGAGAGCTGCTCCGGAGCCTTTAGACAGGACATTTCTGCATTGGAATGTGCTGGCTCATGCTGGTGTTCTGTGGAGACGCTGTGATTGCAGCTGGGCTCTGCCAAGGAACTGCCAGACCTGCTGCCTGGCAATGCTCCCCCTCCCCCTGCTCCTCAGCAGCTGCCTGGGCCACGGGCAGCAACCCAACAGCCCTGGGAGTCTGCAAGCCCCAGATCTCCACTCACCGCTCCGTGAGGAGCTCAGCTGCCACGGCTGACCTGGGTTTTGGCTGGAGGACAGAGCAGCAAGAGGAGTAGCATGAAGTCAGCATTCCCAGGAATTCCCTGGACCTGGGCGTCAGGGCAGGCAGCTGCGGATCCAAGCCCCCTGCCTCCCAGAAAGGAACTGTCAAGTGGAGCAGTTCTGTGCCCTGGGTTCATTCTGTGTCCAAAACCAAACCTCCAATGCTTTTGGGAAACCAGGCTCACTGCTCTCCTCTGACCCAGCTGCCACAAGCACTGTGCTGGTACCAAGCTCCAGCAGCTCCAGCAGCTCCAATTCCCAGGCAGAACTGTAGGGACCTGATGGAGAAGGAGGGAAGGGAAGGGAAGGGAAGGGAAGGGAAGGGAAGGGAAGGGAAGGGAAGGGAAGGGAAGGGAAGGGAAGGGAAGGGAAGGGAAGGGAAGGGAAGGGAAGGGAAGGGAAGGGAAGGGAAGGGAAGGGAAGGGAAGGGAAGGGAAGGGGGAAAGGAAGGAAGGGAAGAAAGGAAAAGAAGGAAGGGAGGAAAAGAAGGAAGGGAAGAAAGGAAAAGAAGGAAGGGAGGAAAAGAAGGAAGGGAAGAAAGGAAAAGAAGGAAGGGAGGAAAAGAAGGAAGGGAAGAAAGGCAAGGAAGGAAGGAAAAGAAGGAAGGGAGGAAAAGAAGGAAGGGAAGAAAGGCAAGGAAGGAAGGAAAAGAAGGAAGGGAGGAAAAGAAGGAAGGGAAGAAAGGCAAGGAAGGAAGGAAAAGAAGGAAGGGAAGGAAAAGAAGGAAGGGAGGAAAAGAAGGAAGGGAGGAAAAGAAGGAAAGGAAAGGAAAGGAAAGGAAAGGAAAGGAAAGGAAAGGAAAGGAAAGGAAAGGAAAGGAAAGGAAAGGAAAGGAAAGGAAAGGAAAGGAAAGGAAAGGAAAGGAAAGGAAAGGAAAGGAAAGGAAAGGAAAGGAAAGGAAAGGAAAGGAAAGGAAAGGAAAGGAAAGGAAAGGAAAGGAAAGGAAAGGAAAGGAAAGGAAAGGAAAGGAAAGGAAAGGAAAGGAAAGGAAAGGAAAGGAAAGGAAAGGAAAGGAAAGGAAAGGAAAGGAAAGGAAAGGAAAGGAAAGGAAAGGAAAGGAAAGGAAAGGAAAGGAAAGGAAAGGAAAGGAAAGGAAAGGAAAGGAAAGGAAAGGAAAGGAAAGGAAAGGAAAGGAAAGGAAAGGAAAGGAAAGGAAAGGAAAGGAAAGGAAAGGAAAGGAAAGGAAAGGAAAGGAAAGGAAAGGAAAGGAAAGGAAAGGAAAGGGAGCCCCCCAGCTAGGAGCTGTGTTCAGCTTCCTTACAGACTCCTTACAGCCCCTACAGCCATCCCAGGGGAGGTTTGCTGGGTAAAAGGTCAGGGAAGAGTTACAGAAGCTATTCTAGAGCAAAAAAAAAGCAGACCAGGAGCCCCTGAGCTAGTTTGAAATGAGAGCAGGGCAGATTTGAACCAGACACTAGGAAGGTCTTTACTGTGAGAGTGGTGAGACACTGGAACAGGTTGCCCAGGGAGGTTGTGGAAGCCTCATCCTTGGAAGTGTTTCAGATAAGGCTGGATGAGGCTTTGAGCATCCTGGTCCAGTGGAAGGTGTCCCTGCCTGCGGCAGAGGGGTTGGAACTAGATGATCTTTAAGGTCCCTTCCAACTCAGAACTCCTGTGATCCTATGATTCTGTGACTGTCTTCCTTGCTGTGCCTCTTACTCTTCAGGGATGATGATGACCTGGCCCCAGATATGCATTGTAAGAGGCTCTGCTGGCCCTCCACACACCACATCCTCCCCACATAGCCCAGACCATCCCATGTCACCCTCCTTCTCCTCCAGCCTTGCTTGGAATTACCTCTGGGCTATAAAAAAGTCACCCCAAAAGGCATTTGTGCTTTGTTCCAGATGCCAAGTCCATCTGGCACAGCCTAACCCTGACCAACAGCTCTCCCCTGGGGCCTCCTGGAGAAGCAGAAATAGCTCAGGGGCTGGACCTGCTCAGGACAAGCATTCCTCCATGTATGTCCCCTGCCTGCTTGTCCCTGGGGAGCTGGGAGGCCTCAGGAACTAGAGCCACGTTTGCCTTGCTGGAAGCCACCCAGAGGAAGCCAGGCTGCAGGTGTCAGCCCTAAGCCAGCAGTGTGATGTGGCTAGGTCAGGGCAATCAAAGGGCCAAGAGGATCCTGGGATCTCTGAGCCTGGGCTCCTGGGATTAAGGAGAGGTGATCCCAGGGATGGGTTCTGCCCCCTTTGTGCTGCTGCTTGCTTGTCCTTTCTCTCAGTGGAGCTCTGCACAGGCATCCATGCAGTGCCCCCCTAGGTCCTGAGGGCTGCTCACTGTCTTGTGGCTATCTCTTGGCATCAGCTGCCCAGGGAGGTGGTGGAGCCACCCAGCCTGGCTGTGTTTAAGGGTCATTTGAACGTGGTGCTTGGGGCTATGGTTTAAGGTGAACCTTGTAGAGTAGGGGTCTAGGTTGGACTTGGTGCTCCTGGGGGGTTTGCCAACCTGCATGTTTCTGTGAGGCTGTGATTCCTCTGCAGCCATATGCTGACCTGGCTGCTGCTGCTGGGTCTGAGGAGGGGACAGAAGGACTGCATGACCTCAGCTTGCTGGAGTGACCTAATTCTTGGGGTTTCAGCACAGCTTACACAGAAACAAGACCCTGGTTGCTGCCAAGAGATGTCTCACAAGGGGAGTAGGCACCTTTCAGGTGTTCATGTGGGACTGGAGGTGCCTCTGGTTCATGGGATGGTCTCCTGGAGGATGCATGCTGAGGTATCCCAAGCATGTGGTGGGGCTGAGACTGCTCCCAAGCCATGGAGAGTCTAAAACTGGAGATATTTGTCTTTATCCTCCCCAGAAGGAAGACTGTGAGAACTCCTCTCGCTGTTGAGAGCCCAGGAGGACACCTGGCATGAGAAAGAGCTACAGGACTATGAGCTAAGGGCCACTATCAGCTGCAGGACATCCTGGCTGGCAGGTGCCCCAGCCTGCTCCTGGGACGTGTCCCAGCCAGGGAACTGGGCCAGAAGAGGCATGGGGCTGGTGACAGGGCCAGGGGCAGCAATGACAACAGTTGTGGGCCACTCACCTGCCAGGACAAAGCCTGGGCAAGAGGTTGGCTTCCTCTGGAAGATGAGCTGGAGCTGGGAGATGAGTGGAGGTCGTGGCACTGGATGCCCGCAGGAGCAAGCAGGGGACACGCAGGGAGAGCAGCCATGCCTGCCAGGGCAGCCCATGGCAGAGCAAGAGCTGGCACAGGGTGACTCCATTCAGGAAGGTTCACCCTTGCAGCTCTCCAGGACTTGCTCTCTGGCACCAGGAGCCAACTTCCAGGAACTCCTGGCTGCCTGGGATAGCCTCAGCTGCCTGCACGGCTCCAGCTTTTTAAGGAGCCCAATTTCCTCTGCCTTCTCCCAGCATCCCAGGTGGCACAGGCAGGGCCAGCAGTGCCCCAGCATGCCATGCACCACCAAGCCATGGGGACTACCCCTCTGCAGGGCCAGGAACAGGCAGGATGAGCCACAGACACCCTGCACCACCTGGGCTTCAGAGACAGCAGAGGGGATTTGGACCAGATGACCTCTCAAGGTCCCTTCCAGTCTAAGCTATTGCATAATTATAGAATGGATCCTATGATTTTGTGGCTGCTGGGTGGGAAAGAGCCTGAGCAGGGCTTTGAGGGCTCTCCAGAAGTGAGCAGATGGAGAAGGTGTTGAGGTGCATGACTGTGACACCTCCAGGGAGCAGCGTGGGGCACAGGGCTGAGGCTGTGTGGGCTGCACAGGGGTGAACACCCTGGGGGCAGGAGCAGGAGGGGGCTGGGGCTGTCTGTGAGCACAGAAATGTGCATCCACACACAGGCACTGCTGCATCTCCTCTGCACCCCTGTGCACATAGTCTTGGTGGGTAATGGGCTGCCCAGGGAGGTGGTGGAGGCTCCAGGGAGACCTTCTGGTGGCTTTTCAGGGCTTAAAGGGGCTGAGCAGAAAGCTGGGGACAGACTTCTGAGAAGGACTCGTGATGCCAGGCCAAGGGGTGATGGTTTGAACTGAAAAAAGGGAGATTCAGACTGGAGAGAAGGGAGAAATGTTTGACACTGAGGGTGGGGAGAGCCTGGCCCATGTTGCACAGAGAAGTGGGAGCTGCCCCATGGCTGGCACCATTGCAGGTCAGGTTGTTTGGGGCTGTGAGCAACCTGCTCTAGTTAGGGCTGTCACAGAACCATAGAATCAAGCAGGTTGGAAGAGAGCTCCAAGCTCAGCCAGCCCAATCTAGACCCAGCCCAACCAACCAACCAGACCATGGCACTAAGTGCCCCAGCCAGGCTTGGCATCAACACCTCCAGCCACACAGACTCCACCACCTCCCTGGGCAGCCCATTCCAATGCCAATCACTCTCTCTGACAGGAACTTCCTAACAACATCCAGCCTAGACCTGCCCTGGCACAGCTCAAGGCTGTGTCCCCTTCTTCTGGTGCTGGGTGCCTGGCAGCAGAGCCCAACCCCACCTGGCTACAGCCTCCCTGCAGGCAGCTGCAGGCAGCAATGAGCTCTGCCCTGAGCCTCCTCTGCTGCAGGCTGCATCCCCCCAGCTCCCTCAGCCTCTCCTCACAGGGCTGTGCTCCAGGCCCCTCCCCAGCCTTGCTGCCCTTCTCCAAACACCTTCCAGCACCTCAACAGCTCTCTTGAGTGGAGGAGCCAGGCAGGCACATGTGTGCAGAAGTGCACCTTTGCTTCTGCCATCACTTCATGGACAGGAGAAGAAACTTCTTGGCTGTGAGTGCTGAAGCCCTGGAGCAGGCTGTCCAGAGAGGCTGTGGAGTCTCTTTCTCTGGAGAGAATCCAAGCCCATCTGGGCATCATGACCCTGGGCAAGCTGCTGTGGGTGCCCTGCTTTAGCAGGGGGGTTGGACTGGATGATCTCCAGAACTCCTTTCCAACCCCAGCAGCCAGGGTTCTGAAGCTATTGCACGCAGGACTGTGGGATCCCTGCACAAAGTGCTCAGTGTCAAGAGGCAGATGTGCCCCGTGGTGTGCCCACCCAGATGCCCACCACCTCTAAACCCTCCAGCGGGTGTGAGGGTCTGCACATGGGACAGGGGAGGACCCAGGTCCTGCTGTGCTGGGTGGGACTCTGCTGGTCCTGCATCGTCAACCCCTGCCACCTCTCTGGCAGTTGTCACCTCCAGCAGAACTCAGGCCTTGCCAAGGACATGGCTTCCTCCAATTGTCCCAGTGCTGGGCATGGGGCTGTGATTAGCCCACAGCCTTGGCACCAGGGACGCCAGGGCTAGAAGCTGCTGGGTGGGGCAGCAAGATAAGGAGCCCAGACACAAGGAACAGCAGAGCCAAGGCTGCCAAGGAACCAGGACAGGACATTGCAAGTCACGCACCTTCCAGAGGGACACCTTGTCCCTAGCAGCGAGGCCATGGCCAGGGGAGACCCTCCTCAGGCCCAGGTGCTTTTGGAGGCTCAGGGACACCTTGCTGCAGTGGCTCTGGGACACCTCGCTGCAGTGGCACTGGGACACCTTGCTGCAGTGGCACTGGGACACCTTGCTGCAGTGGCACTGGGACACCTCGCTGCAGTGGCACTGGGACACCTTGCTGCAGTGGCACTGGGACACCTCGCTGCAGTGGCTCTGGGACACCTTGCTGCAGTGGCACTGTGCCCTGCTGCAATGCAGGGTTGGAGGGTGGCAGAGGACAGTGGAGCCAAGAAACAAGGAGAAGCCACTGGCATGGGGCTCTGCCTCCCAGCTTGAGGCACAGGGCAAGACTTTAGGGCTTGGCTACCTCTCATAGCTCCTTGCAGAAAGTGACCTGGAGGCATTCCTGGACACTAGGAAGAATTTGTTTGGACATTAGGAAAAAGGCATTTGGGCATTAGGAAAAAGAGGACACACCTTGAGTGCTGTGTCCAGTTCTGGGCTCCTCAAGTCAAGAGAGATGTGGAGGTGCTGGAAGGTGTTTGGAGAAGGGCAGCAAGGCTGGGGAGGGGCCTGGAGCACAGCCCTGTGAGGAGAGGCTGAGGGAGCTGGGGGGGTGCAGCCTGCAGCAGAGGAGGCTCAGAGCAGAGCTCATTGCTGTCTGCAGCTGCCTGCAGGGAGGCTGTAGCCAGGTGGGGTTGGGCTCTGCTGCCAGGCAGCCTGCACCAGAAGAAGGGGACACAGCCTGGAGCTGTGCCAGGGCAGGTCTAGGCTGGATGTTGTGAGGAAGTTGTTGTCAGAGAGAGTGATTGGCATTGGAATGGGCTGCCCAGGGAGGTGGTGGAGTCTGTGTGGCTGGAGGTGTTGAAGCCAAGCCTGGCTGGGGCACTTAGTGCCATGGTCTGGTTGATTGGGCAGGGCTGAGTGCTAGGCTGGGCTGGCTGAGCTTTGGAGGTTTCTTCCAACCTGCTTGATTCTATGATTCTAAGGCATTTGGACATCAGGGAGAAGGCATTTGGGTATCAGGAAGAAGGTACTTGGGCATCAGGGAGAAGGTACTTGGGCATCAAGAAGAAGGTACTTGGGCATCAGGAAGAAGGTACTTGGGCATTAAGAAGTTCTAGTGTGTGGTGGAACACTAAAACAGGTTGCCCAGGGAGGTGGTGGAGGCCCCATCCCTGGAGACATTCAAGGTCAAACCTGATGGGTCCCTGAGCAACCTGATCTAGTTGATGTCCCTGCTCACTGCAGGAAGCTTGGACAAGATGACCCTACAGGGTCTCTTCCAACCCAATGAAATCTGTGATTCAGGGGGCTGGAGGTGGCCAGGCAGTGCTTGGTCCTTCTGGCATACTTTGGGCATCCCATCCCTGCTCCACTTCCTCTGAACACCTCCCATCCCATCCTGCCTGGCAGCCACTGCTGGATGATTTCTCATCCAGAAACAACTCCTGATAGTTGGGGCAACTCCTGGGCAGGGAGAGCTTCCTGCACAGCCTCGGGGAGGCTCCCGAGTCAGCCAAGGGGCCATGGGAAGGCAGCAATCCTGGAGAGACCTGACCTCTTCCAGGCAGTCCTGCCTCCAAGGTCTCATGCAGATAACAGCCTCCTCATCCAGATGCCCAATCTTGCTGCCTCCAAACCACCAAAAGCTTGTTGAGAAGGTGAAGGTCATGCTTCTGCCTGTCACACATCTGCAGGGCAGATGCACAGCAAAGGACAGGGCTTGGAGACAGGCTGCAGCTGTGTCTGGTGACAGTGAAGAGCTTCAGGGGCAGGAGCAAAGGCAGAGAGGTCCCCAGAATGGCCAAAGGACTGCCTGGCCTTCAGAGCATTGCCACATGCCTGTGCTGGCACTGCTCATTTGAGGCTGCCAAGCCCATCAATGCAGTTTGGAGGTGCCCACAGGGCACAAGGCAGGAGGGAAAGAGGCTGGGTCCATGTAAGGCATCTCCTGCCCTCAGAAAAGCCCTTGCCAGGCTGTCTTTGCCCCTCCTCAAGCATCTGCAAAGGGTGGCAGACACTGGTGGCACACAGGGAGTGCTGGCCAGACGTCTGCACTGCAAGCAGCCCCCAGCATCTTGCAGCAAGCACAGGATTGCTCTGGAGCTTTGTGGTGCCACTGAGAAAAGCAGTTTGGAGGTGCCCACAGAGCACAAGGCAGGAGGGAAAGAGGCTGAGTCCATGTAAGTTGTCTCCTGCCCTCAGAAAAGCCCTTGCCAGGCTGTCTTTGCCCCTCCTCAAGCATCTGCAAAGGGTGGCAGACACTGGTGGCACACAGGGAGTGCTGGCCAGACCCCTGCACTGCAAGCAGCCCCCAGCACCTTGCAGCAAGCACAGGATTGCTCTGGAGCTTTGTGGTGCCACTGAGAAAAGCAGTTTGGAGGCATTGCCCATGGTGCCTGAGCATGGCCATGCCCTGGCCAGCTGCCTGGACCCCCTCACACCCAGGGAATCCATGCCTCATGGGCAGCTGGGCTGGAGAGCAGGCTGCAGGTTGAAATGGGGAGCAGCCAGGAGCTGGCAGTGCCCAGGCAGAGGGGGCAGGTGGGCTGCAGGCAGCCTGTAAGGTTCTCCTGTCACGTTCTCCATCCCAGCCCAAGCTGGCAGAAGGCCCAGGTGGGCAGGGGGGGAAGGCTGCAGGAACTTGATAAAGGGTGCAGAGGGTGGGGATGTGGGGCTGGATCTGGGCTGCTCCAGGACAGCCACGGTCCCAGCTGGGATCCCAGGGCTGGCAGCAGCTGAAGGACACAGGGGGCTGAGGTGCAGAGTGAGAGTGAAGCACAGAAGCACTGAGGTGGGAAAGCCTCCCCCAGAAGGATGTCAGGAGAGCTGTTTGAGTGTCCTCAATCAGCTGCCTTTGCTGCTTCCTTACTGCTGGGAGCACTGAGGTGCTGCAGAGCTGGGCAGAAAGTGCTCTGCCTCCCTTGCAGGAGCTTTGCCAGAGCCTTCTCTGCTACGTAGAAAATCCTTTTTGTCCCCTTCTTTTTTTTTCCTCCTTTTTTCCCCTTTTTTTCCCTCTTCTTTTCTTTTTTTTCTCCTTTTCCACTTTTTTTCCTCTTCTTTCTTTTTTCTTTTCTTTTTCTTCTTTTTTTCTATTTTCCTTTTTTCCCCCTTTTTTTCATTTCTTCTCTTTTTTATTTTTCTCCTTTTTTTCTTTTTTCTTTTTTCCTTCTTTTTTCTTTTTTTTTAATCTTTTTCCTTTTTTCCTGTTTTCTTTTTTTTAAATTTTTTCCTTTGTTCCTTTTTTCTTTTTTTTTTAGTTTTCCTTTTTTTTCCTTTTTTCCTTTTTTCTTTTTTTTAGTTTTACTTTTTTTTCCTTTTTTCCTTTTATATTTTTTTTTTTAGTTTTCCTTTTTTTTAGTTTTTTTTTTCTTTTTTCCTTTTTTGTTTTTTGTTTTCCTTTTTTTCCCCTTTTTTCCTTTTTTCCTTTTTTCTTTCTTTTTTCTTTTTTCTTTTCTTCTTTTTTCTTTCTTTTTCTCATTTTTTTGTCTTTTTTCTTTATTTTTTCTTTATTCTTTTTTCTCTTTTTCTTTTTTCTTTTTCCTTTTCTCATTTTTCTCTTTTTTACTTTTTTTCCTCTATTTTTTCTTTTTTCTTCTTTTTTCCTATTTTTTCTTTCATTTTTTCTTTATTCTTTTTTCTCTTTTTCTTTTTTCTTTTTCCTTTTCTCATTTTTCTCTTTTTTTCCTTTTTTTCTCTATTTTTTCTTTTTTCTTCTTTTTTCCTATTTTTTCTTTCATTTTTTCTCTTTTTTCTTTTTTCCTTTTTTTTTCTTATTTCTTATTTTTCCCATTTATTCCTCTTTTTTTCTTTCATTTTTTATTTTTCTTCCTTTTTTTTTTTTATTTTTCTCTTTTTTCCTTTTTTTTCTCTATTTTTTCTTTTTTCTTCCTTTTTCCTTTTTTTCTTTCATTTTTTCTCTTTTTTCTTTTTTCCTTTTTTGTTTTTTTTTCCCTTATTTCTTATTTTTCCCATTTATTCCTCTTTTTTTCTTTAATTTTTTATTTTTCTTTCTTTTTGTTTTTTTTTTTTTTTCTATTTTCTCTTTTTTCCTTTTCCCTCAATGTGACACCACCGAGGTGCTTTTGTGTTTTTCAGTTTCCTCCCCCCCTAAGCAGATAGGACACCAGACCCTAAACATGACCTGCGTGGCCCAAGCAGAGCAGGGCTGGGGGAGGAATGGTGGTCTGAGACCCATAGGACACCACAGCAAGACCAGATGCAAGGTGAGAACCTGCTGACACTCACCCCAGTGCCTTTATAGCAGGCTGCTGTGGGTCAGGGAGCTTGGGGCAGGGCAGAGAGGGCAGCCCCATGCCACTGCCATGTCCTGCCTGGCCCTGGATATTGGGCTCCTGCCCATCTGCTCTCCATGTGCCCATCCACTGGTTGCACCATGGGTTTGGTATCTCCTGGGCAGACTGGAGAGCTGGGCACAGAGGAACCAAATGAGGTTCAACAAGGACAAGTGCAGGACTCTGCACTTGGGAAGGAACAATAAACTGCAGCAGTCCAGGCTGGGAGGTGACTGCTGGAGAGCAGCCCCAAGGAGAGGGACCTGGGAGTGCTGGTGGAGAGCATCCATGGCACAGCAATGTGCCCTGGGGGCCAAGAGGGCAATGGGATCCTGGGGGGCATTCAGCAGAGTGTGTCCAGCAGATCAAAGGAGGTTCTCCTCCCCCTCTACTCTGCCCTGCTGAGATCTCATCTTGAGCCCTGCCTTCAGTTTTGGGCTCCACAGTTGCAGAGGGACAGGGATCTGCTGGAGAGGGTCCAGAGGAGGGCTAGGAGGATGATGAGGGGACTGGAGCACTGCCTGGAGAGGAGAGGCTGAGGGACCTGGGTCTGCTTAGTCTGCAGGAGAGAAGACTGAGAGGGGATTGAATCAATGTTTATAAATCTCTGAGGGCTGGGGGTCAGGAGGGGGGGACAGGCTCTGCTCACTGCTCCCTGGGGTAGGACAAGCAGCAATGGATGGAAGCTGCAGCACAGGAGGTTCCAGCTCAACACAAGGGGGAACTTCTTTGCTGTAAGGGTCCCAGAGCCCTGCCACAGGCTGCCCAGAGAAGTTGTGGAGTTTCCTTCTGTGGAGCCTTTCCAGGCCTGTCTGGATGTGTTCCTGTGTGCCCTGAGCTGGACTGTGTGGTCCTGCTCTGGCAGGGGGGTTGGACTGGATGATCTTTTTGTGTCTCTTCCAATCCCTAACATCCTGTGAGCTGTGGTCTCCTGCTGCCATGTCCCAGCACCTTGTGTCCTGGAGGGATGTCCTCCCCATGGCAACCTGGAGGTCCAGTTCCATGCTGCTGGGTGGGGACTGCTCGGGACCTCCTCTGCCCGCCAGGACACAGCTTCTGCTGCACAGACCCACAGAAGAGTTGAGGTTGGAAGAGACCTTTGAGACCATCAAGTCCAACCCCTCCCCCAGAGCTCACAGTCCCACCACTGCCACTAAACCAGGTCCCTCAGCACCACATCCATGCACCTTTTAAAGCCCTCTGTGGGTGGTGACTCCACCACCCCCCTGGGCAGCCTGTTCCAGGGCTTCAGAACCCTTCCTGTGCAGAAATCCTTCCCTGATGCCCAACCTGAACCTCCCCTGGCACAACTGGAGGCCGGGAAGCACCTCCTCTCCTCTCCACCCTACAAGCAGAGCAGCCACAGCTTCCAGAGCCTGCCCTGCCCCTGATGTGACCCAGACAGGCCCTGCAGTGAGGGAACAGGGGGTCAAGGGCCAGGCAAACATCTGGAGGGAGGTGCAGCCCATCCCACACCCGCACGGAGGAGCTCCCTGCGGACAGGCAGCGCTTGGGGGTCAGGGGGGTGCCCAGGGGCTATGCCCCCATCTCTGGAAGGGTGGGGAGTGTGCTGGCAGCATCCCCCAGGCACAGCTGGTCTGAAGCTCCCAGCAGGAGTGCACAGCTGGCTCACAGGCCACTGGCACATCTGGAACCACTCAGGCAGGTCCAGGCAGCTGCCCACAGAGGCCTCAGCAGCGAGGGCAGGGCTGCACACTGCTCCTCTGCCAGCAGGCCAGGCCAGGCTTGGGGCAATGGGGGTGACACTGCACCCCTCTGGAGCCACACCAGGGTGTGCTGCTGTCCCCAGCCCCAGAGGAGCTCACCCCTTGGCCCTAGGGCTGGGATGTCACACAAGTGCTGGGGTGCAGGACTGGCTGGGCAGCAGAGCCAGGGCGGGTGCCACAGGGATGCTGTGCCAGCCACCCTGCCCAGCCAGCAGCCACTTACTGCCATGAGTGTCTCCTGCACAAAGGATGTGAGCAGGTTTCACAGAGAAGCAGCAAGCCATGGGGAGGGTCTGACAGAGCAGCTCAGCTGCCCCTTGTCCTCTTGGACCTGGGTGTTGGCAGGAGCTGTCCCCAGGCACCTCAGCATCCTGCTTCCATGCAACCTGTGTCCTTTGCCTGGGATTCCTGCATGCTCCCAAGCAAGCAGTCAGGTAGGCTTCAGGAAGGCTTTGCAGCACCTCTTGTAGATGCTCATCTCATGGTGAGGGAGCATGTGGGTAAGTGTGGCCACTAGCACAAGCAAAACTTCTCTCAGACCCACACTTGCTCAACTATGCCACCGACAGCCTGGTGCAAAAGCTCCATCACAGCCCTTCTGCTCCACCACCCTTCTTCAGACAATCTGGCTCTCAAGCTGGCCAAGATGCCTGGCCAGCCAGGGTCTTACCATTTCAGCTTCCCCCAAGGGATGATGCAACCCCCCTGGTGCCCTCCTGGGGGTGGAGGCTTGCTCTGCCAGCTCTTGTCAGTGCCATGAGAATCACTTCTGCCTGAATCAGGCTAAAGTCCCAGTGACATCAAAACTGGGCACGGATCTGGAGGTGAAACCAATCCCTTCTCCTGGTCTCACTGCTGAGCAAGTTCAGATCAGGCTGTTCTGCCTCCTGAGCAGAAGAGCCAAGCACCTGGGGTGCCCCAAGCACTTCAGATCAGGCTGTTCTGCCTCCTGAGCAGAAGAACCAAGCACCTAGGGTGCCCCAAGCATTTCAGATCAGGCTGTTCTGCCTCCTGAGCAGAAGAACCAAGCACCTAGGGTGCCCCAAGCATTTCAGATCAGGCTGTTCTGCCTCCTGAGCAGAAGAGCCAAGCACCTGAGGTGTCCCAAGCACTTCAAAGGATAGTCATAGAACCACAGAATCATTTGGGTTGGAAAGCTTTGTTAAGCTCATCCAGTCCAACCATTCTCTGGCTCTACCAAGGCTGGTGCTAAACCATGGTCCTCAACACCACATCTCTGCCTCTTCTAAACACCTCCATGAATAGAGAGTCAACCACCTCCCTGGGCAGCCTGTTTCAGTCTTTGAGAACCCTTTCAGTGGAGGAGTTTCTTCCAGTGTCCAATCTAAACCTCCCCTGCTGCAACTGGCAGCTGTTTCCTCTTGTCCTTGTTACTAGGGAGAAGAGATCAACCCTCACCTGGCTGCAGCCTCCTTTCAGGGAGCTGTAGAGAGCCAGAAGCACTCCCTTCAGCCTCCTTTTTTCCAGGCTGCTTCTCCCCAGACCCTTCCCCAGCTTTATTGCCCTTCTCTGGACCACCAAACGCTGGCCTGGAGGACAGCTGGGTACAGTCACTCCACCAACACCCTGCTCAGCTCTGGTGAACACAAAGACCAGAGCATGGCCACCTCAAAATGACCTCCCCACTAACCTCTTTGCTCAACAGCAAAGGTTCTCAATCCAAGAGTTTGTTTTCTCCATGCCTCTTTGGCCAATTTCCACCAACCTCTCTGTGCTGGTAGGTTGGTAGAGGGAGCACAGGTTGGATTAGCACAGCAAGGTTGGTAGAAATTGGCCAAAGTGGCATGGAGAAAACAAACTCTTGGATTGAGAAGCTTTGCTGTTGAACAGAGAGCCTTGGAGAGCATAGAGGGGAGGTCATTTTAGGGTGGCCATGCTCAGGTCACCAGAGCTGAGCAGGATGTTGGTGGAGAACCTTTACTATTGAACAGAGAGGGTAGAGGGGAGGTCATTTTAGGGTGGCCATGCTCAGGTCACCAGAGCTGAGCAGGATGTTGGTGGAGAAGCTTTGCTGTTGAACAGAGAGGGTAGAGGGGAGGTAATTTCAAGGTGGCCATGCTCAGGGGTCATTTTAAGGTGGCCATGCTCAGGTCACTAGAGCTGAGCAGGATGTTGGTGGAGAGCCTTTGCTGTTGAACAGAGAGGGTAGAGGGGAGGTCATTTCAAGGTGGCCATGCTCAGGGGTCATTTCAAGGTGGCCATGCTCAGGTCACCAGAGCTGAGCAGGATGTTGGTGGAGAATCTTTGCTGTTGAACACAGAGGGTAGAGGGGAGGTCATTTCAGGCTGGCCATGCTCAGGTCACTAGAGCTGAGCAGGATGTTGGTGGAGAACCTTTGCTGTTGAACAGAGAGGGTAGAGGGGAGGTCATTTCAAGGTGGCCATGCTCAGGGGTCATTTTAAGGTGGCCATGCTCAGGTCACCAGAGCTGAGCAGGATGTTGGTGGAGAACCTTTGCTGTTGAACAGAGAGGGTAGAGGGGAGGTCATTTCAAGGTGGCCATGCTCAGGTCACCAGAGATGAGCAGGATGTTGGTGGAGAGCCTTTGCTGTTGAACACAGAGGGTAGAGGGGAGGTCATTTCAAGGTGGCCATGCTCAGGGGTCATTTTAAGGTGGCCATGCTCAGGTCACTAGAGCTGAGCAGGATGTTGGTGGAGAGACTTTGCTGTTGAACAGAGAGGGTAGAGGGGAGGTCATTTTAAGGTGGCCATGCTCTGGTCTTCTCTGTGTGTGTGTGTGGAGTGTGTGCTGCCTGCTATGAGCAGCTGGACCACCTCCAGAACATCTGCTGAGCACCAGGACCCACAGCTGCCCACCAACAAGCTGGCAAGGGAAGGGTCTCCCAAAGACAACATCTTTAATGAAGCCTCAGTAGCTCATCAGGGGAAAACAAGGCTGGTCTCAATTAGTTCAGGTCTAGATTAGGCAAGAGAGGTGAGTAACAGTGTGGGCTGGACCTCTCTGTGAAGTTATTGGCTCGAGGAGAGTCAAAAATAAACTAAAATCAAAAAGGAAAAAAAAAAAGAACTAGCACATCCAGGCCTGCTTTGTTTGTTCAGAAATAGAGCAAATGAAAGCATAAGTACTAGGAGAAAAAAATGCCAGCCCTAAATTCTGTCTGAGATGATGATTTTATGAGCAAAGAATCTGGATCTCGAGCTGCGTCTGAAAAACAACACAGAACCAGATGCAGAGGTCAACACTCCCATGCCTAACAACAATGCTTTCAGGGACATCCTCAAGGAAGAGGTGGACTCACTGCTGTTGCAAGAGACTTTCCAAAGCAGTCTGGGCAGCAGAGAAGACAGCAAGGACTCGCCCTGAGAAGCTGCAGTTGAAGTTGAGACAGAGCCTAAGGAGAGCTCCGCTCCAAATGCAGCCCCATGACATCACTGAGGCTCAGCAGTTACCATCAGCTGCTGCCCAAGGGGGGAGGATAGATGGAGACAAAGCCACAGCTCACCAGCTAAAGTCAGCCCAGAAGGAAAACCAGTGGGATGCTGGCCTTGAAGTCTTGACCTGAATCCATTTCCAAGGGGATTGACAGTGAAAATAGGAGGAAGCAAGAAGCAGGTGAAAGTCCTGCAGCTTGAAGTGCTCACAGCAGAGCTCAGACAGTGTCACAAGGATAAAACTCCTGCAGCAGAACCAAGCCCTGTGGCTAAAACCTCCAACAGCCAAAGAAGAGCTGCTGTAGAATCACAGAATGGGTTGGGTTGGAAGTGACCTCAAAGCTCATCCAGCTCCAGCCCCTCTGCCCTGGGCAGGGACAGCCTCCCAGGTTGCTCAAGGCTTCATCCAGCCTGGCCTTGAACACCTCCAGGGAGGAAGCAGCCACAGCCTCCCTTTGGCAACCTGCTGCAGTGTCTCACCACCCTCACTGCAAAGAATTTCTTCCTAATGTCCAATCTCATCTTGGAGCTCAGCAGGAATAGATCCTGACTGTCCAGGTTTGGAAGAGGATAGAGTCTTGGAGCAGAATGTGGCCATGGCAATGCTGTCCACAGGAAAAGAAGACAACCCAAAAATAGAAGCTAAAGATTGTGACAGATGCAGTTGGGAGACTTCTCTGTCCCAGTGAAGCCACATCTGGACTCTTAGAGCCAGTTCTGGGCTCCTCAGTTCAAGAGCAGAAGGGAAGAGAGTCCAGAGGAGGCTGCAAAGCTGCTGAGGGGCCTGGAGTAGCTCTGTAAGGAGCAAGGGTTGAGAGCCTGCGGAGGAGCAGCCCCAGAGGGCATCTGAGCAATGCTCAGCAAGAGCTAAAGGAGCTGTGGGGAGCAAGAGCCTGGGGCCAGACTCTTGTCAGTGGTACCCAGGGACAGGGCAAGGGGCACAAACTGGAACCCAGGAGGTTCCATCTGAGCAGAAGGAGAAACTTGTTTGGTGTGAGGGTGCTGGAGCAGGCTGCCCAGAGAGGTTGTGGATTGTCCTTGTGTGGAGAGCTTCCAAAGCCACCTGAGCACTGTGATCCTGGCCAAGCTGCTGTGGGTGCCCTGCTTTAGCAGGGGGGTTGGAGTGGATGATGTACAGAGGTCCCTTCCAACCCACACCGCGCTGGGATTGTGGGATCCTGCAACAAAACCCAAGGCCTGGGGGCACTGGGACATCTGTTACTTGCCTTTAGCTCTTTTCTTTGCTGCCCTCCCTTCTGTGCAAAGCTGCAGGAGGTCACACTTCACTGCAAAACAGTCCTGTGAGGGGGGGGTGGGCAGGAGGTGTGAAGGGGCACACAGGAGGGGAGAACTAACCATGAGAAATGAAGGTCTGGGCAGCCTGTGTCTGCCTAACCAGATGTGTCCCAACTATTTGAACAGTGAGGATGGATCAGATGAGAGCTGCCACCACTTTGGCAGGCACAGGCATCTCCTCTGGGAAGGAAAAGGGAGGCAGACACTGCACAGACCAACTTCTGCTTGCCCATCAAGCTCAGTGGCTCTTCCATGGACGTGACACTCGTGCCTCCTCCAGCTCCACCCCTATGGAAGTGCTGTCAGGGGGTGTCATAATTTGCTTCCCACAAGCCAGGTCTGCGATCCAGAGCTGCAATCTGGACACGGCTCACGTCTGGCAGAGAACCTCCCACGAGACCTTCTTGGCTTGGCTTTGCTGCTGTCTGTCCTGGAGGAAAAGCTGATGAAGCTCCACCACAAAACATGCCACTATCAGTCCCTGCTCGTTGCTGGCATCTGAGCTCCTGCAGCAACATGCCAGGGGTGGAGAGGCTATGAAGAGCTTTTGGACTTTGGAACAGACAAATATGGTGCTGCAGCCATGCTGAAGGAGCCCAGGGGTGGTGGGAATGGAGTCTCCAGTACCATGGGGAACCCTCTCTTATCTTTAAAGCAAGCTACAAACACATGGCACTTGGCATTTCAGAGAGGGATTATCAGTGCTGCTGCTGGTAAATTGAAGCTGTTGGAAGCCAAACAGTGAGGGGGGGGGGGGAAACAAAGTCCTGTTTTGGACAATTTGTACTGTCATATCTGAGGGTCTCAGTGTGGGAAAGTGAGATGGTTGGATGGGATGACCAAGAAACAAGCCATCATGGCCTGAAGGCCAATGCATGTTGGGCATTGGCAGCTAAGCAGCAAATAATGCAGAGAGGAGCATGGAGTGCTTCGTTCTGATGAGGGGATTGAGCCCAGCAGCAGTGAGTGTGCAGATGACACCAAGCTAGGAGCAGCTGTGGAGCTGTTGGAGGGTAGGAGAGCCCTGCAGAGGGACCTGCACAGGCTGCATGGGTGGGCAGAGGCCAATGGGATGAGACTGAACAAGGCCAAGTGCAGGGTTCTGCACTTTGGCCACAACAACCCCAAGCAGCAGTACAGGCTGGGGCCAGAGTGGCTGAGAGCAGCCAGGCAAAGAGGGACCTGAGGGTGCTGGCAGAGAGCAGCTGAAGAGGAGGCAGCAGTGCCCAGGTGGGCAGCAGAGCCAATGGCATCCTGGGCTGGCTCAGGAGCAGTGTGGGCAGCAGGACAAGGGAGGTTTTTCTGCTCCTGTGCTCAGCACTGGTGAGGCCATGTCTCGAATCCTGCTCCTGCTGGCCACACCATTGCTGACCCAAGCCAGGATGCTGGTGGCTTTCTTGGCCACCTGGGCACACTGCTGGCTCATCTTCAGTCAGATGCCAATGAGCACCCTCAGATTCCTCTCTGCCAAGCAACCTTCCCCAGGCCTTGCTGTGCACATCTTCATGGAGCAGATGACCCAGGAGGGGATCCACTATTCAGACCTCCATCCTCTCACTCAAAACGATTGCCCCACGCCCTTGGAAAGCTTGTGCCAGGGACCAGGACACCCCCCACTTCACCACTAACACACCATCCACCACGCAGCCCCGCAGCTCCAGCTGCTGGCTCCTGCAGCTTCGTTGTCACCGGGGGAGGGGAGGGAGGGGGCACTCAGGGATGAGCTCTGGAGCAACCCAAAGCAGGCTGAGCTGGGAGCCAGGCTCGCGCTCGGATGCCGCCTCCCGCTCCGTGCGCGTCGCCGCCTGCGCCGAGGGGATTTTCCAGGATAAACAGCTGGGATGAACTCATGGAAAGCTGGGCTCCCTTAATCCTCCTTAAATACCACTGGCAGGAGCCCGGGGACTCGGAGTCCCCGCGGGGTGCAGCCTGGGCTGGCTGTTTAGGGCGAGCTGCCGGGCGCGAGGGCTTGCGCAGGTGCCCGCAGCGGTGGGGCTGGCAGGGCTGCGCTCCTCCGGTCTCTCAGCCCAGCTAACATCACCTCGCAGAATGAGGTCATCAGAACGGCCAGACAGTCTGGGAAAACACTTCCACAGCTCCAGGAGGATTTCCTTCTTCCTCTTTTCAATTGTTCCTCTGCGCTGCCTCTCTCCCCCCTCCCCGGCCATGTCCTCAGGCCTCCTTTGTGCTTGGGCAGAGGCAGGCTCCTGGAGGCTGTGCTCACACCAGTTCTTTGCAGCCACAGCCTGCAGAAGGTCCCCATGGGTGCTGGGAGAGACCCTAGTAGTGCTCCTCATTCTCCTCAGCACCTCCACTGGGGACTGAGTGGCTGAGAGCAGCCAGGAGGAAAGGGACCTGGGGGTACTGATAGATAGTAGCTGAAGATGAGCCAGCAGTGTGCCCAGGTGGCCAAGAGAGCCAATGGCATCCTGGCCTGCATCAGGAACAGTGTGGCCAGCAGGAGCAGGGAGGTTATTCTGCCCCTGTGCTCAGCACTGGTCAGGCCACACCTTGAGTGCTGTGTCCAGTTCTGGGCCCCTCAAGTCAAGAAAGATGTTGAGGTGCTGGAACATGTCCAGAGAAGGGCAACAAAGCTGGTGAGGGGCCTGGAACATAAACCCTATGAGGAGAGGCTGAGGGAGCTGGGGGTGTGCAGCCTGCAGCAGAGGAAGCTCAGGGGTGCTCTTATTACTGTCTACAACTACCTGAAGGGACATTGTAGCCAGGTGGGGGGTGGCCTCTTCTGCCAGGCAACCAGCAACAGAACAAGGGGACACAGTCTCAAGTTGTGCCAGGGCAGTTCTAGGCTGGATGTTAGGAGGCAGTTCTTCACAGAGAGAGTGATTGGCATTGGAATGGGCTGCCCAGGGAGGTGGTGGAGGCACTGTCCCTGCAGGTGTTCAAGCAAAGCCTGGATGAGGCACTTAGTGCCATGGTCTGGTTGATTGGCCAGGGCTGGGTGCTAGGTTGGACTGGATGAGCTTGGAGGTCTCTTCCAGCCTGCTTG
This sequence comes from Pogoniulus pusillus, assembly GCF_015220805.1. Lineage (NCBI taxonomy): Eukaryota > Metazoa > Chordata > Aves > Piciformes > Lybiidae > Pogoniulus > Pogoniulus pusillus. The sequence continues at coordinate 3,782,562 of NC_087290.1, read as the reverse complement.
ATTCTATGATTCTATGATTCCACCAGCTGCCCAGCTCATCACCCTGCTGACCTACACCCACTCGTGGACACCCTAAAGCCTCCAGAGGAGGCAGCAGATGCAGCAGCAGCTATCTCTGAACAAGATGGTGGCATTGCTCCCCCAGCTGCTGATGGCTTGGCTTGTTCAGCTCATTCTGAGCTCCTTGGCTTCATGTCCCCAAGGACCAGGGTCCCTGCTCACATGCTGCATGGTCACCCTGGTGCTTGAAGAGCCACACAACTGAAGTGGGACATGACACAGGACCCACACCACATGGAGAGGCTGGCTGGAGACACACAAAGGACACAGTCTGGAGAGTTGGTGTGCTCATGGCTTTCCAAGGGATCAGACTCCCCTTTTGAGGGTGAGGTGCTCTAAAGGTAGCAGCTTAGCTTAGCAGTAGTGGCAGGACTGTGAGCTCTGAGTAGTTGGAATTGATGATCTCAAAGGCCTCTTCCAACCTCACCAGTGCTATGATTCTATGATTTGGGCCACCTCTTCATTCAGATCTTGAAGAGGAACATCCAACCTGTGCAAGATATCAGGTAAGAGGGACTCTCAAAGCTCGGTGTCCTGACACTCACCCATGGGCAGAGAAGGTCTGACCACTCCTTGGCCAGGCTGACCTCAGAAGGAAGATGTCCCTGCAGGACATACCCCACGGCCACCACCTGATGCTCCATGAAGCATCCAAGGGAAGGAGATCTACAAATCCTCTTTTCCAAAGGAGCTGACAGCTTTATCCATGGCTCCACACCTCCCTTGGCTTCACCACTCACAAGCCCCTGCTGCCTTATCCTTTCTGCACCACCACATTTAGCCCCCTCAGCAGCCACCATCTCTCCTCACCTCACAGAGTGCTCCCAGATGCAGCATCCCTCTCACCCACCCCAGCTCGCTGCCTGCCCTCTGCTCGGAGCGAGCATTCCAGAGGGAGTTTGCCAGGCTGCTGTTAGACATGACCTCAGGCCAGTGTGCAAGAGGCTCCAAGGGTGCCTGTTTTCCTCTGGGAGGATCCCCAGAACTGCTCAGCTCCAGGGATACACAAAGCCTGTCTGATGTGTTCAAAGAATTCCTGAGCATCTGCAAGGAGAGGGAAAGAAAAACAAGCACGCGGATGAAAGGATTCCTGCTACATGACAAAGAGGCAAGAGAAGGAGACAGGGATGAATAAGGCCACCCAGACAGGTCCCAGGCTTTTCTAGGAGCCCACCATCCTCCTGAGGACAGCACCTGCTCTGTGCCCAGACTGTCACCTCCTGCCTGTCCCCTGTGTGGCAGAGGAGCTGTTTGGTGCAGCTCCATCAGTCAGCAGAGCAGGGACCTCGCTCCTCAGCTCCCCAGCCTCTGCCCTGACCACTTGGAGCAGCTCTTAAATGTCCCTCCTGTCCCTTCTGCATCCTCCTCGAGGAGCTCTGCTTTGTCTTCTTGCCATGAAACATGGCAGAGGAGCTGTTTGGTGCAGCTCCATCAGTCAGCAGAGCAGGGACGTTGCTCCTCAACTCCCCAGCCTCTGCCCTGACCACTTGGAGCAGCTCTTAAATGTCCCTCCTGTCCCTTCTGCATCTTCCTCGAGGAGCTCTGCTTTGTCTTCTTGCCATGAAACATGGCAGAGGAGATGTTTGGTGCAGCTCCATCAGCAAAGAGCTGCAGAGCAACTTTAAGGGACCTTAAAGCCCATCCAGTTCCAAACAGCTTCCATGGGCAGGGACACCTCCCACTAGCCCAGGTTGCTCATCCAACCTGGCCTTGAACACCTCTAGGAAAGGGGCATCCACCACCTCCCTGGGTAGGCTGTTCCAGTGTCTCCCCACCCTCACTCTAATGAATTTCTTCCTGATCTCCAGTCTCAATCTGTCCTCCTCAGGCTCAAAATCATTCCCCCTCATCCTATCACTACAAGCCCTTACCAAAAGTCCCTTTCTGGCTTTCTTGTAGCCCACTTCAGGTACTGGAAGGCTGCTGTAAGGTTTCTCTGGAGCCTTCTCTTCTCCAGGCTGAACATCCCCACACTCAGCTTGCCTTCACAGGGGAGATGGCTCCAGCCTCATCTTCCTGGCCCCTTCTGCACTCTCACCACCAACGTCACCTTCATGGAGAGCAGCAGAGCACAGGCACAGCTCCCTCCCCTGCAGTGTGCAGAGCTCTGGTGGCTGAAGGACTCTGTTCTAAAGCCCTGGCAGTGCCCCAGTGACACCAGAAATGGCAATTGAAAAGGGGAGGTGATTCAGCAGGAGGTTTGGGACCAGTACTATGGGAGAGATCCCATGGGATACTGGATCACAGGACCAGCACAGTGGGGAAAGAGGGATGGGATAGAATCATAGAATCAACCAGGTTGGAAGAGACCTCCAAGATCATCCACTCCAACCTACCCAACCTATCCACCCGGTCCAACCTATCCAAGCAAGATCCTCCAGTCCAGCCCTATCCAGTCAACCAGACCATGGCACTAAGTGCCCCAGCCAGGCTTGCCTTCAACACCTCCAGCCTCACAGACTCCACCACCTCCCTGGGCAGCCCATTACAATGCCAATCACTCTCTCTGCCAACAACTTCCTCCTAATATCCAGCCTAGACCTCCCCTGGCACAGCTTGAGACCAACACCAGTGGGACATTGCCTGGTCTGAAGGAGATGGAGGCTCTGGGGCTCATGGAGATCTCAGAGGCACACAGGAAGCTCTACAGGGCTAACAATAGGTCCAGATCCATGCCCAGGTCCAGGCACTGCTCAGTGGCATGACTGGATAGCAGATGCCACTGGAAAGGAAGCACAGGGCAGAGCATGGCCACAGGAGCTGGCTAACATCAGGACAGGAGGAGGATCCTGGCCAGAATCCTGTACCCACCACTTCTTGCCCACTTGTCCTCTCTACACGGACCTTACAGGTGCTCCTGTCATTATCTGTTCACTCCCCACTGCACCCAGCCCCTGCCCACTGTCTTTGTGCCACCATGCCCATCTGCCCTGACACTGAACAGATGTGCCCAGCCATGAGCTGCCCTCCACAGGATGCTGAGTGGCTTTCAGAGTGTGTTTGCAGCTGTTCCACTGCCTGCTTTTGGACCTCATGAAGGTGAGAGCTCCTGAGGCCCTCCCCTAGGAGAGATGGGATGGGATGGGATGGGATGGGATGGGATGGGATGGGATGGGATGGGATGGGATGGGATGGGGTGGAACACACCTTGCTGTGGTGTGCAGTGGTGATACCAGCACAAGGCACCCTGAGCACAGCAGCTAATGGAGGCAGCACCAGGAGAATGGGATGGGATGGGATGAGATGAGTGAGATGGGATAGGGTGGGATGGGTGAGATGGGATGGGATGGGATGGGATGGGATGGGATGAGATGAGATGGGGAGGCACACACCTTGCTGTGGTGTGCAGTGGTGATATCAGCACAAGGCACCCTGAGCACGGCAGCTAATGGAGGCAGACCCAGGAGAATGGGAAGGCATAGGATGAGATGGATGGGATGGGATGGGATGGGATGGGATGGGATGGGATGGGATGGGATGAGATGAGGAGGCACACACCTTGCTGTGGTGTGCAGTGGTGATATCAGCACAAGGCACCCTGAACACAGCAGCTAACAGAGGCAGCACCAGGAGAATGGGAAGGCATAGGATGAGATGGATGGGATGGGATGGGATGGGATGGGATGGGATGGGGTGGGATGGGTGAGATGAGATGGGATAGGATGAGATGAGATGAGATGAGATGAGATGAGATGAGATGAGATGAGATGAGATGAGATGAGGAGGCACACGCCTTGCTGTGGTGTGCAGTGGTGATACCAGCACAAGGCACCCTGAGCACGGCAGCTAATGGAGGCAGCCCCGGGAGAATGAGAAGGCATAGGATGAGATGGATGGGATGGGATGGGATGGAATGGGATGGGATGGGATGGGGTGGGATGGGTGAGATGAGATGGGATGGGATGGGATGAGACGAGATGAGATGAGATGAGATGAGGAGGCACACACCTTGCTGTGGTGTGCAGTGGTGATATCAGCACAAGGCACCCTGAGCACAGCAGCTAATGGAGGCAGCACCAGGAGAATGGGAAGGCATAGGATGAGATGGATGGGATGGGATGGAATGGGATGGGATGGGATGGGATGGGGAGGCACACACCTTACCGTGGTGTGCAGTGGTGATATCTGCACAAGGCACCCTGAGCACAGCAGCTAATGGAGGCAGCCCCAGGAGAAAGCAGGGCACGGCTGGCACGAGATGCAGATTGGAGCTCAGCAGCTCTGTCTGGGCTGCACAAACATTATTGCTCCCAGGTCCCAGACTGAGCTTTTGAGTCAGCGAGCGCCAGGCCCATTAATAGTGCAGTGACAGTGTTTAAATTGGAGCTGCCACCACCCCAGACACAATAACTCCTCATGCCCGAGGAGCTGATTAGCAACAGCCCCGCGCTGCGCTTTCCACCACCCTCTGCGGAGCGAGCGAGGGATGTGGCTGAGAGGGCAAAGGGTGCAAAGTGCACCTCTGGGGCTATGGTGCAGCCCCAAATCCTTCCCTGGAGCTATGCCTTGTACCTTTCTCCCTCGTGTCCAGCTTGCTGGAGCCCCTTCTGCAGAGCTCCAGGGCTGCACTGCGACTTATTGTCGAGTGTTTACTGTCATTGCCGGGGAGACATTAGTTCAGATTATGTCAAAACAAAGTTATTCCAAGCTCAATCCTGGGGAAAAATATTATTGTAAGCACTGATTGGCCAGGGGTGGTGTGTCCACTGCCAGCAATCCCAAAGCCCAGGGGGTGGGGGAAGATAGGATCTTTGTTTTCAAGCCAGGCTCCCAGCCAAGAGCAGCCAAAGCCGAGGTAGAAGGGAGATGTTGTGAGGCAGCCAGCAATTCAGGTCAGGGCTTCGTTTGCTCCAGAAGGAGAAAAGAAAGGACAGGAGGGGGGGGAAAGAGAGAGAGAAAAATTCCTTTAAACTGTAAAGAGAAAGTCCTGTTCCAGCCCCAGCCTTGGCCAGAGAGCTGAGCTGCCATGTTGTCCAGGAATTGAATGTAAGGAATCCAGATATGCCATAGGATCCAAGAATCACATGTAGGAAATCCAGGAGTGACTTTGTTATCTAGGAATCACATGCTGGGAAGCCAGACACAGGCTGTTAGATGGGGATTGTATGCAAGGAATCCAGATGTGGCACATCAGACGAGGCTGGGGGGTGGGGAGGGATACACACGGCTGGCTGCAAGTAGCCCAGATGTGCTGCCTTGCTCTGGAGCTGGATGAGAACTGGGCAAACATCTGCAGCCTGCACCTAGCCAGAAGGTACCCAGCTGGCTCCAGCCTTAGCTCAGCTAAAAGCAGCCCCAAAAGCATGGCCTGAGAGCCAGGGACAAACTAATAGCAGCGTGTGACCAAGTGGCCAGCTTGGAGCAGGGCAGAGAGGAACTAGCTCGAGGTGGAGACATCTCTGTGGGTTCAGAGACCAGCCCTGGAAATGGGCAGGGAGGGCTGGAGCAGCTCTGGGACAGCAGGGAGAGATGATGATTCTCACCAGTGCTGGCCTAATGGCCCCAGTGCCACCAAAATAAGATCAGGACCAAGAGGAGGCACTGAGGGCAGCTAGTGGAGGGAAAGAGATGAGCCAAGGAGCAGAGGAGATGATGCAAGGGTATGAATGAGCCTAGAGAGGTGCAAATAAGGACAGCAAAATGCAGGCAAAGTCTCAGGAGAAATTCCCAGACAGTGAGATAGAGTGGGCAGTGGACACCTCTCCTGGGGCTGGAAGGGGCTGGATGGGAGCCATGGAGCTGGCTCCCCGGGGAGGTCAAGGGGATGGAGCAGAGAGCAGCCCAGCTGGGCAGGGTGCCTGGCTGCAGGAGCCTCCTGGCCCAAGCCACGAGGGGATGTCTCAGAGGGGTGGTCACCAAGACCACCCTAGGTCCCATCTCAGGCCAAGCACAGCCCCCCACTCAGATGGGCACAGGGGCACTGTGGGAGGTTGCCCCCACACAGGCAAGCTGGCATGGATGTGACCACCACCCCAGGACCCTGAGAGCACTTCACAGCCCTGGGTAGTGCTGGGGGAAAGGAGACCTTCTCCAGCATGTGCCCTGCTTCAGCTGGAGGCAGACACCTCTGCAGAGTCACAGCTCCACTCCCAGCCTTGCTCACGCTGTCAGAACATCTCAGGAGCTGGACAGAGCCTGGAAGCAGCTGGTCCCATGCGGTGCAGGCTCAGCTGGTGCCATCCCGGAGCCAGATGGGCTGGGGCCGTTTGGTGCCACCCAGCACTGAGAGCTTCCCAGGGCAGTGTCCTTCAGGGCTCAGGTGTGCTGATCCCACCACATTCCCCTGCCCTTCAGCCTCTGGCTCCTCGTCTGCTGCTGCTCTCAGAGCCTATTTCAGTCTCTCCCTCTCACCCATTGAACCAGTGCCACAGAAACAAAGCACTGGACAGCTCTGGGCACTGGCCAGAGCATGAGCTGTGCAAATGGCACCAGGCACAATGCCCAGCATGATTCTGGCACTGAAATGGGCTCTTGAGAGACCAGCCAGAGCCCTCCCCTTCTCCAGAGCCCCCGGAGGAAGGGGCACATAAGAGGTGGAGGTAAATTGTGCCCCAGCCACAGGATCAGCAAATCCTCCCCTGCTTTTTGAGCTGGGGCTGTGGGATGGAGCCTAGGAGGAGGGAGCAAGTGGGATGGGGTAGCAAGGATGTCCCCAGGCAGGTAGGTAACATGGAAGCATTGGAGCATAGTGGTGAAAGCTTTGGTAAAAGATCTGTCCCCCAGTGCCTAGTCCTGCCCATGCCAACCCCTGGGCAGCCCTGCTGGGTGATGGTGGGCAGGAGGGAGGCTAAGGGAACTCCTCTTGCACCCACAGGGGTGGGTGTCAACACCACCAGCTGTGCCTCTGTCCCCAGCACTGTCTGTTGTGTGACCATGTTTGGTGGCTTCTCTCTCTATCCCATGGCAGCCTCTGTTCCTCTCTGCTGTCTTCTCCATCTCCCATATCATTCATGTCAGAACACTCAGACTCCAGCTTCAAGGTCTTTGACTCAGTCTTAAACGTCTTTGAACTGGGCTCAGTTTTGTGCCACTCACTCCAAAAAGGAGACTGAGGAGCTGGAATGTGTCCAGAGAAGGGCAACGAAGCTGGGGAAGGGTCTGGAGAACAGGGATGGTGAGGAGCAGCTGAAGGAGCTGACATTGCTCATCCTGGAGAAAAGGAGGCTGAGAGGAGACCTCATTGCTCTCCACAGCTCCCTGAAAGGAGGTTGGAGCCAGGTCAGGGTTGGGCTCTTTTCCCTAGCAACAAGTGATAGGACAGGGGGAAATGGCCTCAAATTGCCCCAGGGGAGGTTTAGATTGGATATTAGAAGAAACTTCTTCAATGAAAGGATTCTCAAGGACTGGCACAGTCTGCCCATGGAGGTGGCTGAATGCCCATCCCTGGAGGTGTTTAGAGATGTGGTGCTGAGGGCCATGAGCTAGCACCAGCCTTGGTAGTTAGATAATGGTTGGACTGAATGCTCAAGGTCTGGAGCATCCAGTCCAACCATTATCTAAGCTTCTTGGAGTGCTGGTGGGCAGCAAGTTCTGCATGGGCCAGCAATGTGCCCTTGTGGGCCAAAGGCATCCTGGGGTGCATCAGGAAAAGTGTGGCCAGCAGGGCTAGGGAGGTTCTTCTCCTGCTCTGCCCTGCCCTGGAGAGACCACAGCTGGGATACTGTGTCCAGTTTTGGGCTCCCCAGCTCAGGAGAGACAGGGACCTGCTGGAGAGAGTCCAGCAGAGAGCCATGAGGATGACTGAGGGAGCAGAGCATCTTCTCTGTGGAGAGAGACTGAGAGCCCTGGGGCTGTTTGGTCTGGAGAAGAGAAGGCTGAGAGTGGAGCTGATCCTTGTGTACCAATCTCTGAGGGGTGGGTGGCAGGTGGAGGGGCCAAGCTTTTTTTTGATGGTGCACAGCAACAAGCCAAGGAGCAATGGATACAAAAACTGGAACAGAGAAGGTTCCACCTCAGCATGATGAGAAACTTCCTTAGAGTGAGGGTGCCAGAGCCCTGAGGCAGACTGCCCAGAGAGGTTGTGGAGTCTCCTTCTCTGGAGCCTTTCCAAACCCACCTGGATGCATCCCTGTGCTAACTACCCTGGGTGATGCTGCTCTGGCAGAGAGGTTGGACTGGATGATCTCTGGAGGTCCCTTCCAGCCTCTAAAATTCTGTGGTCCTGTGATTCTTTCGAGGTTGAGTTTGTCTGAAGTAGGTTTCCAGCCAGTGGACCCCAGCATGCGTTTGTCAACATCCCCCCCAGGTCTCCCCCACCAGGAAACATCTTTATGTGCAAGCACCTATAAAAGTGATGACATCACCTCCTGGGCTCCTCTGAGTGAGCAGCACAAACCAAGCCTCACATCCTGCAGCTCATTTCCCAGCCCTTGGGACCAGGGGATCCGTGCTGAGTGGACACCAGGCCTGGTTGTTCATCCCCCTCCCTGGGCCATCATGTCCTGGCTGCTGGCAGGGCTTCAAGCCCTCGGTAGCATCCCATCTTTCCAAGCCTTGTTCAGTGTCACTGTCAGCACTTCAGGGTCTCTTCCAGCAGCTCGTTCCCAGCTCCAGGCTGTGAGTTAAGTGGGCCTGTTGCTCTGAGCCTGCTCCATCAAAGGTCTTACAGAACACGACCCAGGCACAGGCTGAAGTCATCTACAGGCTACTTGTAGCGCTCCTTGCTGCATCTGGGCTCCAGTTGTTCTGTGCAGGGCTGGCACTGAGGCTTGGCTTGATATGGTCATCCCAAAGGTAGATTTGCAAAGACTTCTTCCCTGCCATTAACCAGCAACAGCTCCTTGATTTCCTTGGCTTCACCTCTCCCTGCAGCAGTTCTCCATATCACTGCAGCCATTCTCCACATCACTGCAGCCCTTCCCTCTCCCCACCCTCCCTGGGGTACTCCACCTTCTCCAGCCCACGGCTCAGACCCTGAGTTTTGACACATCTCTTAGCTTCTCAGCTTGAAGCCTTTTCTGTGCAGGAGGAAATGCCTTCTGCCTGCTCTGCACCAGAGATGACAGGACAGATAGGAGCATCCCATGGAGCAGATGGACTCTGCTCAGAACGCTAACCCTGGGTAGTTCATCACCACATCCACCCAACTTACTGGGTGGCCACAGCTAACCTGCCAAAGCCCTTCTGATGCTGGACTGAGCAGCCCAGCCAGGAGGTTGGCTGCTCTCCTGGCTCTCAAAGTAGACCCTTTTTGAGGTCTTCACCTCAGAGTCACAGGAGATGCCACCCAGGTGTCTTCTCTGGTGCAGTGGCCACTCTGCTCTGCGCCATCAGCTTTCCCATCATCTGATTCTGCCTGCTCAGCATGACTCACCCCTCCACAATGCATGACTGAAGCAGAAGCAGGAGGATGAGGAAGAGGGGCAGGCACGTTGCCCTCTCTGCATCAAGGCAGTGAAACAGAGCAAACACTTCAGCCTCGTTCAGCTTCCTTCCCTCTAGCCCAGACTCTGGCCAGGCTCCCGCCTGGTTCCCACCTGCTGCATCATGGCTCGGGGCAGAGTGGTCCTCCCCCTCTGGCTTAACACATCCAAACCGCCTTTGACAGCTTCTTCCCTGGGAGAATTATTTTGGTCTATGAAATCATGGCTTTTTTGGGGCACTGTTGGGATGTCCTTGAACCAGTCCCAGCTTTCCCTAACGCCTCCCACTCTAAATTTACAGCCCCAGCCAGCCCCGCCAGCGATTGTTCCGCGCTTCAGCGAGCTGACCTTTGGGATGGCCAAATAAACACTCTCTCCGTGGATGTCCAAGGCAAGAGTGATGCCTACAGACACCCACCCCCCCACGCTCCCCCATCCAGCTGAGCTCAGCCATCAGGCTGTGGTGAGCAGCTTGGAGCCCCTCGCTGCTTGTCCTGACGGAGTCCAGAGCCTTCCCTAACCGCCGGCTCTAAGCAGGGACTTTCAGGAGCTCTCAAAGAGTTGTGTTGGTGGCTGCAGGGGACATCTGCTGAGCTTCCACCAGACATCTCCAAAGCAGCTGGAAATCATTCCCTTTCCTGACAGCTTTCCTCTAAATGACTCCTGAAAGCAACTCAGCCCTCTGCAGGGCTACCTGTGGAGGGGACGTTTCACAAGGGGCTGCTCTGGTAGGACAAGGTAGGGATGGCTTTGAGCAGGAAAGGGGAGATTGAGGCTGGAGACTGGGAAGAAATTCTTGGTGAGACACTGGAACAGGTTGCCCAGGGAGGCTGTGGATGTCCCCTCCCTGGAGGTGTTCAAGACCAGGTTGGATGAAGCCTTGAGCAACCTGGGCTAGTGGAAGGTGTCCCTGCCCATGGCTAGGGGGTTGGAACTGGATGGGCTTTAAGATCTCTTCCTACCCAACCCATTCTATGAAGCTGTGATGATTCTCTGATGGAGGTATGAGTGGTGGTGGCTGCCCCTGGCCTGAGCTGGTGCCTCTCCTCACAGCCCAGGGTCATGGTGCCCACTGAGTTGCCTATCACTGTTCCAGAGCTCTCTGGCACCTCTCACTTTGCTCATTCCTCGTCCCACTTCTCCATCCCTGCTAGGCAGTAAAATGCTTCACCTTCAGAGTTTGCAGCTCTGCAAACACCCTGAGCTCCAGCTAGTCCTTGGCCATGTTTTGGCAGCCCCAGGGTCCAAATCCATCCCACAGCCCCCTTGGTTCCTAGGAGCCACTTCTGTGCCATAACTGAGCCTCTTTCTGGCCACAGTGTCACTCAGCCTGGCTGCTGCCACTGCTCGTATCCAGAGTTGGGCAACATCAGGAGGAAGCTTCATGCTTCCAGCCAAGCTATTTTTGGGACACATGTGTAGCAATGCTGTGACTGAGGTCAGCCATGCAGCCACTTGCACATGCCAAACCTTCTGGAGTCTCCTCCAGGAGTGTCCTCCTGGGACATGCTCTGACACCCAGATGCCCCAAGCCTGTGCCAAAAGGCTCAGCTTCACAGCTCAGGTTGGGGTCCAGCCAGCAGCAGCCAGCCTAGGATCCAGCACCCACCAGGATGCCCTCATGCACACACAGAGGTCACACCAAGCTCCCAGATCCTCCTTGATCTCCCAAACAGCAAGATCATTTGCAGGAGGAAAGCTGGCAAGGTTTGGGCTCCAGCTCTAAGAGGTCTCCACATGTGGTTGGGCACAGGGCACCTTTTGCAAGGCATGGAGATGATGTGGGTAGTGCTTGCTCGTTGATTGCACTGAGAACTACTGCCCCAGGAGGTGGCCATGTGGTGCTGCCTGCTGTCTCCCATCCCCATGTAACCCCACAGCACCTGTGACTAGTCCTGCAGCAGTGGTGTGAAGCTGGCTCCAAGCATGCTGCATGGACCATTCTCTCCCAGAGCATCTCCTGTGGTGCCCAGATGCTTCCATGGAGATTGGCCAGGCAGGGTTATGGTCACTTGCTCTGCCCATGGAGCCAGATGTGAACCTGAGGAAGGATTTTGTCACTGTGAGGGTGACAGAGCAGCACAGGAAGAGGCTCTCCAGGGAGGTTGTGGAGTCTCCCTCTCTGGAAATATTCATTAACCATCTGGATGTGTTCCTGTGTGATCTGCTCTGGGTGATCCTGCTCTGGCAGAGAGGGTGGACCAGATGATCATTCAAGGTCCTTTGCAGCCCCTGCCATCCTATGGTTCTATGCTTCTATGACCATGAGGGTCTAGATCAGGTCAAGCTTTCTGCAACATGTGGGAGAGGGCCAGAAGCCACCACACCAGATGTGCTGACAGATGTTCCCACGAGAGAAAGGACAGGGACTACAGCATCCCTTGGGTGTCCTCCACACCCAGGCAGAGGGGGTAGGAAAAAAAAGCCTTTGTCTGCAGGACAACACAGATCTGCTCCAGGAGAGCCCTTGTCCCATGGCACAGACCATTCACCTTGAAGCTCTGCAGTATGCCATGCTGCCAGACTTGGGACCTTGGAAGGAAGACCCAGGCCCAAAGAATAAGGGTTGGCAAGGGCTACCCAAGCTGCTGCTGGCAGCAGGCAGAGCTGTCTAGGCTGGGAGGTCTACCCTGATAGACAGCTCTGCCCATCTGAGCTCCACATGGAATCACAGAATGGTTTGGGTTGGAAGGGACCTCAAAGCTCAGCCAGTTCCAACCCCCTGCCATAGGCAGGGACAGCTCCCACTAGAACAGGTTGCTCAAGGACTCATTCAACCTGGCCTTGAACACCTCCAGGGAGGTTGTGGAGCACAGAAGCACCCAATGTGATCAAAGATCACATTGGGTGCTTCTGTGCTCCACAACCTCCCTGGCCAACCTGTGCCAGTGTCTCACCACCCTCAACCTGTGCCAGTCTCTCACCACCCTCACAGCAAAGAACCCTTTCCTAACATCCACTTGCAGTATCCCCTCTGCCACTTCAAACCTATTCCTCCTTCTCCTGTCATTACAAGGCCTTGTCAATAGTCCCTCCCCAGCCCTCCTGGAGCCCCTTTCAGATCCTGCAAGGCCACTCCAAGGTCTCCTCCAAGCCTTCTCTTCCCCAGGCTGCACAGCCCCAACTCTCTCAGCCTGTCCTCAGAGCAGAGCTGCTGCAGCCCTCTCAGCATCCTCATGGCCTCCTCTGGACTCACTCCAACAGTTCCACATCCTTATTTTGGGGGCTCCAGAACTGCCCCCAGGGCTGCAGGTAGGGTCTGAGGAGAGCAGAGCCAAGGGGCAGAATCCCCTCCCTTGCCCTGCTGCCCACACTGCTCTTGCTGCAGCCCAGCACAGGGTTGCTGCCTGGGATGCACTCACACTGCAGCCTCCTGTTGAGCTTTGCATCACTCCAGCCCCTCAGGACCTTTTCCTCAGGGCTGCTCTGCAACTCTGTGTCAGAAGGGACCTCTGGAGGTCACCTAGTCCTCCCTTGCCCTACTGGCCATACGGGGAGCAGTTCTGCTCCAGGTGCCCAGGGCACATCTGCCAAGGAGCAGCCCCTGGGTCAGGGCGCAGGGGTTCGGAGGTGCCGGCAGCGGCGGCGCAGGCGTCGGTGACTCATGGGCTGAGAACAGGGAGTTCTGCAGGACCGAGGAGCCCGAGGAGACAACAAAACAGTCTGAGATTTATTCCACCAGGCAGCCTGAAAACAAATCCCAGGAATGTTGATTGTTTCTCCTCCGTGGCAGGGAAATAAAGCTCGATTGTCTCTCGCCTGGAGATGTTGGCATCCCCACACACGGCTGCGGGCTGGGAGAGCCCCCACAGCTGGACACTCCCAGCCTTGAGTCAGGGCTGCTGCTCCACGAGGAAAGGAGATTTATGGAGTGACTGAATCCCTGGGACAGAGCCCACTGGGAAAGGTCATCCTGAGCCACGGGAGCACCTGCCACAGTCACTTAGGTTTCTTGTCCTCCAGCACGACCCCGAGGCTGTGAGTGATGGATGTGCGTCAAGGAGAGAAGCCATCACCACCCCCATCCCTTCCCCTAGAGCTGGTGTCCCCCACCCATGGCCAGGTGAATGTGCTGGTGGCATGAGGTGGCTGGGACCTGCTGTGGGGCTGCTGAACCAAGAGTGGTGAACCATGAATCTTGCCAACTCATAGACTCATAGAATGGCCTGGGTTGGAAGGGGTCTCAAAGATCAGCTGGTCCCAACCCCCCCCCCTGCCATGGACAGGGACACCTTCCACTAGCTCAGGTTGCTCAAGGCCCTGCCCAATCTGGTCTTAAACACCTTCAGGGAGAGGACATCCACAACCTCCCTGGGCTACCTGTTGCAGTGTTTCCCTACCCTGACTTTCCAGAATCTCTTCCCAATCTCTGGTCTAAATCTCAGATTCATTCCCTTTCATCCTGCCACTACCAACCCCTCTAAAAACTCCCTCCCCAGTTCTCCTGTCATCCCTTCCAGACACTGCCAGGCTGCTCCCCAGTTCTCCTCTAACCCCTTCCAGGCACTGCCAGGCTGCTCCCCAGTTCTCCTCTAATCACTTCCAGACACTGCCAGGCTGCTCCCCACTTCTCCTCTAACCCCTTCTAGGCACTGCCAGGCTGCTCCCCAGTTCTCCTCCAACCCCTTCCAGGTACTGCCAGGCTGCTCCCCAGTTCTCCTCCAACCCCTTCCAGGTACTGCCAGGCTGCTCCCCAGTTCTCCTGTCATCCCTTCCAGGTACTGCCAGGCTGCTCCCCACTTCTCCTCTAACCCCTTCCAGGCACTGCCAGGCTGCTCCCCACTTCTCCTCTAACCCCTTCCAGGCACTGCCAGGCTGCTCCCCAGTTCTCCTCCAACCCCTTCCAGGCACTGCCAGGCTGCTCCCCAGTTCTCCTCCAACCCCTTCCAGGTACTGCCAGGCTGCTCCCCAGTTCTCCTCCAACCCCTTCCAGGCACTGCCAGGCTGCTCCCCAGTTCTCCTCCAACCCCTTCCAGGTACTGCCAGGCTGCTCCCCAGTTCTCCTCCAACCCCTTCCAGGTACTGCCAGGCTGCTCCCCAGTTCTCCTCCAACCCCTTCCAGGTACTGCCAGGCTGCTCCCCAGTTCTGCTCTAACCCCTTCCAGGCACTGCCAGGCTGCTCCCCACTTCTCCTCCAACCCCTTCTAGTCACTGCTAGGCTCCTCCCCAGTTCTCCTGTCACCTCTTTCAGGCACTGCCAGGCTGCTCCCCAGTTCTCCTCTAATCACTTCCAGACACTGCCAGGCTGCTCCCCAGTTCTGCTCTAACCCCTTTCAGACACTGCCAGGCTGCTCCCCAGTTCTCCTCTAACCCCTTCCAGGTACTGCCAGGCTGCTCCCCACTTCTCCTGTCCCCCCTTTCAGGCAGTGCCAGGCTGCTCCCCAGTTCTCCTGTCCCCCCTTTCAGGCACTGCCAGGCTGCTCTAAAGTCTTCCTGGAGCCTTCTCCAAGCTGCAGAGCCCCAACCCCCTCAGCCTGTGCCCACGGGGGAGGTGCTGCAGCCCTCTGAGCCTTTCTGACCACCTCCAGTGCTGAACAAGTCAGAAGAGAATAAAAGCCACGAGCAGCACCAGCCTGTGCACAAGGACTGCAGCATCCCCACTCCACCCCCAGGCTCTTGTTTTCCACACACCACCATCCCCTTCCAACAAATCAGGCTCCCATTGGCCAAAGGCCTCCTCTGCAATGTGGTCTTGCAAGTTTTTCCAGCTTTGACCTCAGTCTCTCTGCAGCCTCCGAGGGCTGGAGCCAGTTCCACTCCCTGCCCTGTCTCCCAGGGCCCAGCCCTTTACAAATCAAGAATGTTTATTTTACAATCATTGAAAAAATTAAAAAGCACCCAAAAACCCCCTCCAAAAAAAACCCCACAATAAACAAAGAAAAGGCTAAAAAGCCCAAACCCAACCCTCACACAGAGCCTAGGGAAGCCCTCAGCAAACAAATGGCTGTGGAGTGTGACCCTTCAGGCTTCCAAAGGGCAGGCAGGAACCAGTCTGTGCCTCCTGAAATAATGAGAATTAAGGAAAGATCCTTAAATACCAGAGCTAAAAGAGCCCCAAAAGCACAGGGATCTGGCACTGAGTGGCTGCAGAGAACATCTCTTGCCTGAGAAACTTAATTGTTTTGTCAGGAAGAATTACTGGAAGAGGCCAATTAGAGCTGGATTTTGGGCTGCTGCCTGCTCTGATGGCCTCAAAGATTAGCACCCACACGCATCTCGGTGTCCTGAGCAGTGTCACAGCAGCCCCGGCCCTGCACACGTCTGGGAGCTGCTGGGGAGGGGGAGGGGGGGCAGAGGGATGTGTCCCCGGTTACATGGCCAGCAGCTATCCCAGGAAGGGCTGCAGGGTCCATTCCCGAGCCCTGAGGACATTGGGCTGAGACCTGGCAGCCTGACCTCAGTGCCATGCAAGGTAATGGCTGGGTGCAGCCACAGGGCACCTATAGGGCACTAGACACAACCAGCAGGGGTTCATTGAATCACAGAAGGTCAGGGGCTGGAAGGGACCTCCAAAGCTCAGCCAGTCCAACCCCACTGCCAGAGCAGCATCACCCAGAGCAGATCACACAGGAACACATCCAGGCAGGGCTTGAGTATCTCTAGAGAGGGAGACTCCACAGCCCCCCTGGGCAGCCTGTGCCAGTGTCCTGGCACCCTCACAGGGAAACAATTCCTCCTCATGTTTACATGAAACCTCCTATGCCTCAGCTTCCACCACTGCCCCTGGTGCTGGCACTGGGCATCACCCAGCAGAGCCTGGCTCCAGCCTCCTGCCACTCACCTGCACATCACTGATGAGGTCACCTCTCAGGCTCCTTTTCTCCAAGCATCTGGGAGGCACAGGTCCTGCTTGATCAACCTGATCTCTTTAATGCCCAGGTGATGCCTGCTGGATGTGGGGCAGGCTATGGATGTAGTCTACCTGGACTTCAGCAAGGCCTTGGACAGCCACAGCAAACTCCTGGCCAAGCTGGCAGCCCTTGGCTTGGACAGATTCACTCAGTGCTGGGCTAAGATCTGGCTGCATGGCCAGACCCAGAGGGTGGTGGTGAATGGTGCCACATGCAGTTGGCAGCTGTCACTGGTGTTGTGCCCCAGGGATCAGTGCTGGGCACAGTCCTGTTTAATATCTTCATTGATCATCTGGATGAGGAGATTGAGTCCAGCATCAGTGAGTTTGCAGATGACACCAAGCTAGGAGCAGGTGTGGAGGTGTTAGAGGGTAGGAGAGCTCTGCAGAGGGACCTGGGCAGGGTGGGCAGATGGGCACAGTCCAGTGCCATGAGTTTTACCAAGTCCAGGTGCCAGGTTCTGCACTTTGGCCACAACAACCCCAAGCAGTGCTACAGGCTGGGGCCAGAGTGGCTGAGAGCAGCCAGGCAGAGAGGGACCCAGGGGTGCTGGTTGGCATCAGTGTGCCCAGCTTTCTGCCCATGCCTGGCTGCCCACATGGGATGGGGAAAGCCATTCCACCAGGAACAATTCTGATGATGCCATGGTTGGTAGCCATCATCTCTGGTCCTCCTGCTGCATCCCAGTGAGCTGAAGCCACCAGACCAGGTAGGGCACAGGATGGTGCAAGCCCTGCTGCTCCCCTCCTCCTCTGAGAGGCAGGTGGCAGCTGGGGGCACTTGCTCTGGTGGCAGGAGCAGTTCTGCAGGTGCTGTGCCTCCCAGGAGCTGCTGACCTGCCCACGCTGGGCTTGGGGCCAAAGGCAGCCTGGAGGTCTGTGAGGGCAGCACGGGAGGTGGGAAAGGGCAGAGAGAGAGAAAGCTCTGGAGCAGCCCTTGCTGAGGAGGGCATCCAGTCCCTGCAGGCAGCAACCCAGAGCTTGAGTGAAAGCAGACCCTGGCAGGGAGATAAGAGCAGGGTGCTGGTGAGCCTGGAATTCCACCCGTGGCTTGCTTGCTGTGGTAGGAGAACAGAGCAGACACAACAACACAGGACCTACCACAGACACACAGCCCTGGGCACCACCTCTGCCTGCTGGGCACTGCTCTAGAGAGCTCTCACCCTTGGTAGGAGCCAAGGTACGGGGCTGTGCCCACTGTTGGATGGGGCTGGGGGCATCTAGAGATGCTTCTGTGGGGCCTCTTTTGGCATATGGTCTCTGTGGAGCACTGCCAGCCTGAGGACCAGGAGAGCATCTCACTGCACTCTGAGGGCTCTGCCTGCATGGGGGGGAGAAGAAGAGCTGAGATCCCATACAAATGTTCAGCCTTGGCCCTCTCAGAAGGGTCAAGAATGGTGCCCACACCCTCCCTTAATTAATGGCTTGAGAAGTGGGCCCATGTGATCCTCATGAGGTTCAACAAGGCCAAGGGCAAGGTCCTGCACCTGTGCCAGGGCAACCTCTTGTACCAATCCAGGCTGGAGAGCAGTCCTGAGGAGAAGGACTTGTGGGTGTAGTGGGATGAAAAGCTGGAGGTGAGGCAGCACTGAGTGTTGCCAGCACAGAGCCAGCCCTGTCCTGGGCTGATTCCCAGCAGTGTGGGCAGCAGGGGCAGGGAGGGGATTCTGCCCCTCTGCTGTGCTCTGCTGTGCTCTGCTGAGAGCCCTCCCCTGCAGTGCTGGGGCAGCTCTGGAGTGCTCAGCACAGACAGGGACCTGCTGGAGCAGGACCAGAGGAAGTCACAGCAACTCTGGCAGGGCTGGCAGGGCTCTGCTGATAGGCCAGGCTCAGAGAGTGGTTCCAGGAATGGGGCATCTACCAGCTGGCTGGGCAGCCTGGGCCAGGGTCTCACCACCCTCCTTATCAAGTGTCTCTTCCCTCTGCCCAGCCCAAATCTCCCTCTTTAAGGTTATGAGGTGCAACCCTGAGACTCTCATCAGGGAACAGAAAGCAGAAAGAGGTCCCTGGGAAAAGACACTGAGAGGAGGTGTCCCTCATCACCCGAGGCTTGCAGCACTGGAGGAGGCTGCCCCTCTCTGCCCGGGCACAGGGGCAGCCCCACGGGGCACCGTTGTGCCCAGCCAGCCACCAGCTCCCTTCTTCTCAGTGCAGAAGCACAGCATCCCAGGATGTGCTTGTCAGGAGGGGGAAAGCAAACCATACATCACCCCAGCTGCGATGGGAGCTGGGTCTGAGCCAGGAGCATGGCAGCCCCTCCTGCTCCCCTTGCCAAGGGGAACAAGCAGGGCACAGGGGGTGCTGGCTCTGCCGCCGCCAGACGCAATCTGTCTGCAATGCTGCACGTCCAGCCAGGGGGCTGGGCAGCTGCTGGCTGCCCTGACACCAAACGGGGAGGGAGGGGGGGAAAGGGGTCTGTTATTTAATTGTGTCACTTTTTTTTCCCCCTCTGCTCCAGCAGGAAATAGCTGAGATGGTTACATACCTGGCGAGGTGGCCGAGGGACTGGGTGCCAAGAAACACAGAAAGTTCTGGCATCACCCAGAGCATCTGCACCCTGCTGAGCCAGCAAGGAT
This sequence comes from Pogoniulus pusillus, assembly GCF_015220805.1. Lineage (NCBI taxonomy): Eukaryota > Metazoa > Chordata > Aves > Piciformes > Lybiidae > Pogoniulus > Pogoniulus pusillus. The sequence continues at coordinate 3,763,714 of NC_087290.1, read as the reverse complement.
GGGGCTGCCAGGCTGCCTGTGTGCTGACAGCAGGGCAGAGGGGCACAGAGAGAGCCAGGGGGACTAGGGAAGTGGTTGTCCCCCCTGCATTTGGCATTGGTGAGGCCACACCTGGAGCACTGGGTTCAGTTTTGGGGCACTCCCTCCGAGGACACTGAGGGACTGGAGTGAGTCCAGAGAAGGGACTTTTGAGGCTGTCAGGGAGTGATAGGACTGGGGAGAATGGAGCAAAGGTGGAGGTGGGGAGAGTGAGGCTGGAGGTGAGGAGGAAGTTGTTGGTGATGAGAGTGGTGAGAGGCTGGAATGGGTTGCCCAGGGAGGGGGCTGAGGCCCCATGGCTGGAGGTGTTTGAGGCCAGGCTGGCTGAGGCTGTGTGCAGCCTGCTCTAGGGTAGGGTGTCCCTGGGCATGGCAGGGGGCTTGGAACTGGCTGCTCCTTGTGCTCCCTTCCAGCCCTGCCTGATTCTATGATTCTAAGGGCAGCAAAGCTGGGGAAGGGTTTGGAAAGCAGGGCTGGTGAGGAGCAGCTGAGGGACCTGGGGTTGTTCAGTGTGGAGAAGATGAGGCTGAGGGCAGACCTCATTGCTTTCTACAGCTGCCTGAAAGCAGGATGGAACCAGGTGGGGATTGATCTCTTCTCCCTAGGAACAAGTGATAGGACAAGAGGAAATGGCCTTTAGTTGCTTAGGTTGGAGATCAAGAATGATTTCTTTCCTGATTGGCAGTGGAAGAGGTTTCCCAAGGCAGTGGTGGACTCACCATCCCTGGAGGTGTTCAAGGAATGTGTGGACATGGCACTTTGGGACATGGTTTAGTGGCCATGGTTGTGTTAGGTCAATGCTTGGACTCAATGATCTTAGAGATCTTCAATGATTCTATCACCTCCAGGTATGGCAAACAGTTTGGGAACTGGTAGTGAGGCTCAGCAAGCACTGTGTGGCTTGGGGTGAAATTCCATCCACACAGCAGTGAGGCTCTCCAACCACCTCAGAACCATGGAATCATGGAATGGTTTAGGTTGGAAGGGACCTCAAAGCTCAGCCAGTTCCAACCCCCTTGTCATAGGCAGGGACACCTCCCACTAGAACAGGTTGCTCAAGGACTCATCCAACCTGGCCTTGAACACCTCCAGGGAGGTTGTGGAGCACAGAAGCACCCAATGTGATCAAAGATCACATTGGGTGCTTCTGTGCTCCACAACCTCCCTGGCCAACCTGTGCCAGTCTCTCACCACCCTCAACCTCTGCCAGTCTCTCACCACCCTCACTGCAAAGAACCCTTTCCTAACATCCACTTTCAATCTCCCCTCTGCCACTTCAAACCCATTCCTCCTCCTCCTGTCATTACAAGGCCTTGTCAATAGTCCCTCCCCAGCCCTCCTGGAGCCCCCTTCAGATCCTGCAAGGCCACTCCAAGGTCTCCTCCAAGCCTTCTCTTCTCCAGGCTGCACAGCCCCAACTCTCTCAGCCTGTGCTCACAGCAGAGCTGCTGCAGCCCTCTCAGCATCCTCATGGCCTCCTCTGGACTCACTCCAACAGTTCCACATCCTTATTTTGGGGGCTCCAGAACTGCCCCCAGGACTGCAGGTGGGGTCTGAGGAGAGCAGAGCCAAGGGGCAGAATCCCCTCCCTTGCCCTGCTGCCCACACTGCTCTGGCTGCAGCCCAGCACAGGGTTGCTGTCTGGGCTGCACTCCCACTGCAGGCTCCTGTTGAGCTTTTCATCACTCCAGCCCCTCAGGTCCTTTTCCTCAGGGCTGCTCTGCAGCCCTGTGTCAGAAGGGACCTCTGGAGGTCACCTAGTCCCACCACCCTGCAGTAAACAGGGACATCCCCAACTCCAGCAGGTTGCTCAGAGCTCCATTAAGCCTGACATTGAATATCTTCAGAGATCAGGCCTCCACCACCTCCCAGAGCACCTGTTCTTGTGTTCCACCATCCTCATAGAACCACCACATTGGGATGAAGTTCAGACACCTCCTCACATCCCCAGCACTTGGTTTACCTGATGATCCACAGCCCAGGATGAGACCAGGCTGCTCCAGGAGCCATGAAGATAGTAGGGTAGAGGTCCAAAGCACAAGCTGCAAAACCTTTGTGCTCGCTGCTGTGCCAGGCAGGAGCCAGGACACTGTCACAGAGAAGCTCACAGTGATGGTCTGGTGTGACTCCTGCTCCCTGCTGACCAGCGTGAGGCAGCATCCAGCAGCTTCCTGCAGTCAGACGTGGACCTTTTCCACCTGCCCTTCCCCTTGCTGTGCTGGAAGGTGGCTGCAGTGCCCCAAAGCTTCACGTGTGCCCCCAGCAGAAGGGAGCAGCAGGAGCACAGGACCCACACAGGGTGACACATCCTCACATAGTTCCCCAGCTTACAGCGGTTGGCAGTTCATGGCCCTCCTGAGCCAGAGCTGAGCCTTGCTACACCATAATCCCTCGTGGCTTTTCCTCCCCTGAACTCGAGCTGAACTCCCCCCTCTGCACACACGTGAGCCCCCACTTCACTTGCTCCCCAAGACGACCCCCAGATGAGGTTTCTTCAGCCTGCCCTCCAAGTGCCACAGGACAGGAGCCCAGCACCAGGCTGTTGCAGGCACAGGCTTTACCCAGACCCCCTTTCCCCACGCCTCCAGCCCACCCTAGGAGGACATCAGCTGCACTCCCCCACCCATCACTGAAGTGAGGAAGGAAGGCAACCAGCCAGCCACCCCAGAGCCAGCTCTACTCACACCTGCCCAGAGCCACTGGGATGACCAGGGACCACCTTCACCTTGCCTGCAGACCCTCGGAAGCACATCAGCCACCTCCAGCAGGCTGTGCCGCGTCTGCCCATGCACTGATGTCACCCTGCCTCTAACGATCCAATGCTGTTTCCGCTGCCTGGGCTCCTCCTCCTTGTTCCTGGGATGATTGCAGAGATCCCATTTTGCAGATTCCTAGCCTCTCCCTGAGCTTGCTCCCTCCAAGCTCTTCCTGAAGGTCCAGGCAGCTGCCCCGTGGAATCCTCCCTCGCAGGCGCTTCCCCGGAGTCATTACGTAGCAGCCCTCAGCCCGCAGCCTTCCTGCTGCTGCTCTGCCTCCTTCCTTTTCCAAGACATTAATTGCACATCCTCTCTTCCAGCTGCAACTGTGAGTTAGGATAGACCCACCACTAGACTGCCTAACCAGGTCATTTGGATCAACACGGGCTGGAGAGCTTTCAGACAAACAGCTCAAGCCAGGAAATCCAAAGCTGAAAGCCTTCAGCAACATCCTCCAGAGCTGAAATCCTCCAGCAAAGGGAGGACAAGACTCAACAGCCAGAGGTGCTTGGTTGATGTTGTTTCAACCACGAGAAAACATGTGGAGCACATCACCCAGGGAGGTTGTGGATGTCCCCTCCCTGGAAGTGTTTAAGGCCAGGAGAAGGCCTTGAGAGCAATTTAGGCTCATGGAAGATGCCCCTGCCCATGGGCAGGGGGAATTGGAGCTGGATGATCTTTAAGGTCCCTTCGAACCCAAACCATCTGTGGCGTCAGTCTAGGACAGGTGAAACTCAGTCCATGATTAACCACCCCCCAAACCACTGTCACCTTCCTGGCCCATTGACCCTCTCTGCTGGTCAACCCCGACTCAGAGCTGCTTTTTTTCTCCTGTCTTCTGTACATGCTTCTCCTGGATGTGTTACATAGTCCATGTCTGGTGGTTTGGATCCAGCTGGAACTGGCAAAGCTCAGCTCTGGTTCATCTCAGTGCAACAGAAAAGTGATGGTTTGACCTATTTGGCTTCATTCCCCAAGGGAACCTCACAATCCTCAGCCAGGCAGGATGGGAAAGGGCTAAAGCAACCAAGGCACCTTCCATCCCTCCTAACCAGCAAGAGCTGAGGTTCACAGATGTCCCCTTGAAAGGAATCCCCCAAGCTCCAGCTGACAACCCAAGAGCCTGAGAGGCAGCAGGATGCAGCAGGGTGCAGCAGCTCATCCTTCCCCAGCATCTATAGGCTTGGGGGCTGCACAGGGAATTCCAAACTGCTTCTTTTAAGATTCAGACACCCAAACACCACCTAAGACCTGGTGTGGACAGAACTGAGGTAGTCTGAGCTCCCTAGAAGTCCAGGATGGCTCCCCCCGAGCTCTGAGTCACCTCCGAGCCGGTCACAAGAAATCCCTTGTTTATTTACGGCCACTAATCCGCTCGTTAATTCCTGCTCAAGTGAAAGTTTGCACCTTATTAACGGGACTGAACTTTATCGACGGCAGCTTCCACCTCCTGGATCCCGTCCAGCCCGTTCCCGGTGTTCCCCAGGAGGTGGCAGACGCTTCCCGAGACGCGTGGGAGAGCCTCAGGGATCAGAGCTTGGCAGGGAGGGCAGAGAAACAGCGGAACGGGATGCCAGAGGGTGGTCGTGGGTGGACCCCGCACCCTCGGAGGTGTTCGAGGCCAGGCTGGATGAAGCCTTGAGTACCCAGGCAGGGTGGTACTGGATGAGCTTTAAGGTCCTTTCTGAGCCAACCCATTCTGTGACTCTATGACAGCTTTGCTTTGGACAGCATTGCCTTGGCCACATTATGCTCCAGGACCCTATTCTCTTCCAAAGCTGGACAGTTAGGACCTATGCCTGAAACACAAACCCTGTGAGGAGAGGCTGAGGGAGCTGGGGGTGTGCAGCCTGCAGCAGAGGAGGCTCAGGGCAGAGCTCATTGCTGTCTGCAGCTGCCTGCAGGGAGGCTGTAGCCAGGTGGGGTTGGGCTCTGCTGCCAGGCAGCCAGCACCAGAAGAAGGGGACACAGCCTGGAGCTGTGCCAGGGCAGGTCTGGGCTGGATGTTGTTAGGAAGTTGTTGTCAGAGAGAGTGATTGGCATTGGAATGGGCTGCCCAGGGAGGTGGTGGAGTCTGTGTGCCTGGAGGTGTTGAAGGGGCCACTTAGTGCCATGCTCTGGCAGATTGGCCAGGGCTGGGTGCTAGGTTGGACTGGCTGAGCTTGGAGCTCTCTTCCAACCTGCTTGGTTGATTCTATGATTCTATTCCTGCTGAGCTCCAAGATGAGATTGGACATTAGGAAGAAATTCTTTGCAGTGAGGGTGGTGAGACACTGCAGCAGGTTGCCAAAGGGAGGCTGTGGCTGCTTCCTCCCTGGAGGTGTTCAAGGCCAGGCTGGATGAAGCCTTGAGCAACCTGGGAGGCTGTCCCTGCCCAGGGCAGAGGGGCTGGAGCTGGATGAGCTTTGAGGTCACTTCCAACCCAACCCATTCTGTGATTCTACAGCAGCTCTTCTTTGGCTGTTGGAGGTTTTAGCCACAGGGCTTGGTTCTGCTGCAGGAGTTTTATCCTTGTGACACTGTCTGAGCTCTGCTGTGAGCACTTCCAGCTGCAGGACTTTCACCTGCTTCTTGCTTCCTCCTATTTTCACTGTCAATCCCCTTGGAAATGGATTCAGGTCAAGACTTCAAGGCCAGGATCCCACTGGTTTTCCTTCTGGGCTGACTTTAGCTGGTGAGCTGTGGCTTTGTCTCCATCTATCCTCCCCCCTTGGGCAGCAGCTGATGGTAACTGCTGAGCCTCAGTGATGTCATGGGGCTGCATTTGGAGCGGAGCTCTCCTTAGGCTCTGTCTCAACTTCAACTGCAGCTTCTCAGGGTGAGACCTTGCTGTCTTCTCTGCTGCCCAGACTGCTTTGGAAAGTCTCTTGCAACAGCAGTGAGTCCACCTCTTCCTTGAGGATGTCACAGGATCACAAGGTCACAGGGTCACAAGATATTAGAGGTTAGAAGGGACCCAAGATCATCCAGTCCAAGCCCCCTGCCAGAGCAGGACAGTACTGAAAGGTCTCCTCTGACACAAACCCTAGAGTCCTTCAGGGACCAGTCCTGGGACCAGTCTTATTCAACATCTTTGTGGGTGCCATGGACAGAGGCACTGAGTGCAGCCTCAGCAGGTTTGCTGCCCACACCAAGCTGTGTGATGCAGCAGACAGGCTGCAGGGCAGGATCCATCCAGAGGGACCTGGGCAGGCTGCAGAGGTGTGCCCAAGCCAAGCTCAGGAGGTTCAACAAGACCAAGTGCAAGGTCCTGCAGCTGGGACAAGGCAATGCCAAGCACAGATCCAGGCTGGGCAGTGAGTGGCTGGAGAGCAGCCCTGAGCAGAGGGACTTGGGGGGGCTGCTGGAGGAGAAGCTCCACAGGAGCCAGCAGTGTGCACTTGCAGCCCAGAAAGCCAAGCAGAGCCTGGGCTGCAGCAACAGAAGTGTGGCCAGCAGGGCCAGGGAGGGGATTCTCCCCCTCTGCTGTGCTCTGCTGAGACCCCACCTGGAGTCCTGCATCCAGCTCTGGAGCCCCTGGGACGAGAGGGCTGTGGAGATGCTGGAGAGTGTCCAGAGCAGGGCCAGGAGGATGCTGAGAGGGCTGCAGCAGCTCTGCTGTGAGCACAGCCTGAAAGAGTTGGGACACAGTGAGAACTGGAGGGACTGGGTAAGTGGTTGTCCCCCTGCATTTGGCATTGGTGAGGCCACACCTGGAGCACTGGGTTCAGTTTTGGGGCACTCCCTCCGAGGACACTGAGGGACTGGAGTGAGTCCAGAGAAGGGACTTTTGAGGCTGTCAGGGAGTGACAGGAGTGGAGAGAATGGAGCAAAGCTGGAGGTGGGAAGAGTGAGGCTGGAGGTGAGGAGGAAGTTGTTGGTGATGAGAGTGGTGAGAGGCTGGAATGGGTTGCCCAGGGAGGTGGTTGAGGCCCCATGGCTGGAGGTGTTTGAGGCCAGGCTGGCTGAGGCTGTGTGCAGCCTGCTCTAGGGTAGGGTGTCCCTGGGCATGGCAGGGGGTTGGAACTGGCTGCTCCTTGTGCTCCCTTCCAACCCTGCCTGATTCTATGATTCTAACCATGCAGTGACATTTGGAGCTGGGCTGAGTCTGATGGGTGCAAACTGAGCCCTCCAGCCAATGGCAGGGACAGTGGTGGGGAACATTTGGACCCAGCCACGGGGCTGTGGTCTGCAGCCCTGCCTGGAGTCCCAGAGGCATGCTTCAGGGTTTACACAGAGTGACAGTGACACAGTGAGAAAGTCCCAGTGAGTCTCAGGGCAGGGAAATGAAGCTCCTGGGGTGCATGTGGGGAGGGACACCAAGTCACAAGGGTGCTGTCTCATGAGGGATACTGAGTCACAGGGCTGAGCTCTGCCCAGGGGCTCGCCATGTGATGGCTCTGTCTGTGGGCGTGGGAGCCAGGAGCTGGTGGCGTGGGGTGCCCAGCTGTGGGAAGGGCTGGGAGGGAGGGGAAATGGGTACAGGACGTGAATCACAGACACAGCCCTCTGAGGGACCACAGACTGTGTTCTAAGGCACTCTCAATATCTTAATGACACTGAAAATGGAAGCTGGAGAGGGCAATTGGACCAGCAGGAAGCTGTTTGCTATCAGGAGTCACTTTCACCCTGAGCTGTGTCAATGTGTGATCAGAGCAGGAGGTGCAGGTGACATCATGGAAGCAGAGTTGTGTTGGCTGGAAGAGACTTTCAAGATCATTGAGTCCAACCATTGATCCAGCACTGCCAGGGCACCACTGAACCATGTCCCTCAGCACCACATCTCCATGGCTTTTAAAAGCCTCCAGGGATGGGGACTCCACTGCCCTGAGCAGCCTGGGACAGGTCTTGACAACACTTTGGGGGAAAAAATTGTTCCTTGTGTCCAACCTAATCCTCCTCTGGCACAACTGGACAAGGGAGGTTCTTCTGCCCCTGTGCTCAGCACTGCTCAGGACACAGCTTGAGTGCTCTGTCCAGTTCTGGGCTCCTCAATTCAAGAGAGCTGTTGAGGTGCTGGAAGGTGTTTGGAGAAGGGCAGCAAGGCTGGGGAGGGGCCTGGAGCACAGCCCTGTGAGGAGAGGCTGAGGGAGCTGGGGGGGTGCAGCCTGCAGCAGAGGAGGCTCAGGGCAGAGCTCATTGCTGCCTGCAGCTGCCTGCAGGGAGGCTGTAGCCAGGTGGGGTTGGGCTCTGCTGCCAGGCAAGCAGCAACAGAAGAAGGGGACGTAGCCTGGAGCTGTGCCAGGGCAGGTCTAGGCTGGATGTTGTGAGGAAGTTGTTGTCAGAGAGAGTGATTGGCATTGGAATGGGCTGCCCAGGAAGGTGGTGGAGTCTGTGTGGCTGGAGGTGTTGAAGCCAAGCCTGGCTGGGGCACTTAGTGCCATGGTCTGGTTGGTTGGTTGGGGCTGGGTGCTAGGTTGGGCTGGCTGAGCTTGGAGCTCTCTTCCAACCTGCTTGATTCTATGATTCTCTGAAATTGTGCAAGAGGAGATTTAGGTTGGAGATCAGGAAACATTTCTTTGCTGCAGGAGTGGTCAGGCACTGGAACAGGCTGCCCAGGGGAGGTGGTGGAGTCACCATCCCTGGAGGTGTTCAAGAAAGGTGTGGCCATGGCACTCAGGGACATGGTTTAGTGCCCTGGTGGTGTTAGGCTGATGGTGGCACTGGGTGACCTCAGAGGTCTTTTCCAACCAAACCAACTCTGTGATTCCCTGACACTTTGATGCCTCCCAGCCCTAGGGGAGCAGCCACGGTCAGAGCCTTGCAGGGTGGCAGGTCACAGCCAGGGCACATGTCAGGTCCCCGGGGCAGCAGGGCTGGCTGGCAGGAGCACAAACCCTTCCCAGCCATGAGGCAGCTCCAGGGGCTGCTCCCCAGCCTGCCTGCCCCTCCGCTCTCATTCACATCTCAGCCTCTCCTTGCTACCTGGTGCTGAGCCTCGTGGGTGTCAGGGGCCAGCACTGGAGGGCTGGGTGACAGCAGTCACCATCCACCACACAGCACTGCCTGCGTTTATGAGTTGAGAAGTCGGGCAAGAGCCCAGAGCTCCAGCAGGGAGTTGGTGGTGCTGAGAGGTGTGTGTTAGAGAGCAAAAATCTGCTTGTCCCTGGGCACCACAGGGCTGGGCTTTAGGGGAGGACTGGACAGTTCCAGGGGCTGATGGACTCCAGGCAAGGCTGGATGGTGAAAAGGAAATCTGCTGTGTCCTCTGAGCACACCAGAGTGGAGCTGCCCCAGCCCTCAGCAGCACTGATGTGCCAAGCCCCACCAGGCACCCTGCTCTCTGCCACAGGACCACAGCTCACAGGATGTTAGGGGTTGGAAGGGACCCAAAGAGTCCAACCCCCCTGCCAGAGCAGGACCACACAATCCAGCTCAGGGCACACAGGAACACATCCAGACAGGCCTGGAAAGGCTCCACAGAAGGAGACTCCACAACCTCTCTGGGCAGCCTGTGCCAGGGCTCTGGGACCCTTACAGCAAAGAAGTTCCCCCTTGTGTTGAGCTGGAACCTCCTGTGCTGCAGCTTCCATCCATTGCTGCTTGTCCTATCCCAGGGAGCAGTGAGCAGAGCCTGTCCCCCCCTCCTGACCCCCAGCCCTCAGACAGTTATAAACATTGATTCAATCCCCTCTCAGTCTTCTCTTCTCCAGACTAAGCAGCCCCAGGTCCCTCAGCCTCTCCTCCTCAGACAGTGCTCCAGTCCCCTCATCATCCTCCTAGCCCTCTGCTGGACCCTCTCCAGCAGATCCCTGTCCCTCTGACACTGGGGAGCCCAGCTCCTTGGCCACAGGGAGATGGACTCTCCTGCCTCTGCTTCTCCAAGGAGCTCTCTGGGTCCCACCTGCCTGCTACCCCACAGGGTTTTCCTGCCCTGCTCTGCTCACAGCCCAGCTCTGCACCCTGCAGAGCATCGCACTCCAGCAGGGCTCAGTGCCCCAGGGGTTGGCCTTGCTTCCCCAGGCTCCAGATAGGCAGCTGAGAGCTCAGAGGAGCATGAGAGGTGTTTCCCAAAGCTGTGCATACTTTGGGGTACCTTGAGGACATTCCCTGTCACTGGCATCCACCCCTCACCCCAAGGAGGACCTAGAGTGGGGAGAGGGGTACAGAGGTGCAGTTCATTGCCCTGGCAGCTTTAAGTGACAGTCACAAGATCTGTCACCAATGCTTCCTGAGCCAAAAGCTGCTGTGTCCCCAGCTGGCCCCAGGGAACACGTCCCTGTCTGACCCCAGGGAACAGATCTACCCCATGGCTTGACTAAGGGACTGGAAAACACCCAAGTGCCAGGCCCTGAGCACCCATGAGGGCAAATCTTTGGGACCAGGGAAGCAGGGGCAAACCCCCAAGGAGCACAGAGCCACCCAGCCAGCCCCTGCAGTACATTGCCCCTTCCCAGTCTCCGAGGCTGAAGCCCTTGTGGACAAGTTGGACTCTCACCTGCTGATGGAGGCAGCCTAATGCTGCTCAAGGGTTGTCTTTTGGCCACCATGGCACCCAGAACCCACAGGGTCCTTGTCCCATGGGACTGTGTGGAGTAAAACACTTCCAGGACAAGTGATGCACCAGGCTGTGATGCTGGGGAGGGGGAAGCAGAGAGGAAGCAACTGGGAGGGTTGGCAAAAGATGAGCTGAAGGGGTTTGTCAGCTCCATAAGCTGGAGATAGAGGTAGGTGCCAGGGCAGATGGGCCAGGGGAGAGGCTGAGCTCAGGATGGTGTATGCCTGTGAGCTACCAGCAGTTGATGCCAGCAGGAGCCGAGCATGGGCACCAAGAGGATGCTCACTGCAGCCTCCAGCCCACATTCCATCCCAAACGTCACAGGCACAGCTGTCATGGATGCTGATAGCCCAGGACCCAGGAACAGGAGTGTGATGGATCTCATCTCAGACCACCTGGATGTGCCAGGGTGCCCACAAAAGCACCAGCCTCGTGCATGTGCCTCCCTCTGTGCTCTTGCTAGGAACCAGCAAATGGGTGGTCCACCACTGACTGGTGCCACCGGGCTCATGCACAGCTGCATGGACAACCCAGCAAGACTCTGGGGCATGCAAGGCTGTGGGGCCTGGCATCCTGCAGCTCCAGCCTGAGGAAGAGTCCTAGGGAGTTCACACCAGCACTGGTTTGTCCAGAAGATAGAGTTAGTCTCATCCCAAGGGCTAAAGCCATGCCAGGGACATGCTGTACAAGCCCACCTGCCTCGCACACTGGCTGCCACCACACACCTTACCCAGAGATCTGGCTTGGATGTGAGACCTGAGGGGAGGTTAGGAGCAGATGACACTGCTAGAGCTGGCAGAGCCCAGCCTGGAGATCCCTGATACTTCAGAGGATCCAAACCCAGCTCAGACTTTGTCTTTCCCATCACTGGCAGGTTGGAGAGTGATGGACTCACCTAAGCTGCCCTTCCAGCCCTGCACCGCCTTCTTGATAAGGGAGGGCAGATGAGGTCATGCCAGAGGTCTATGCTCTTCAGTGGCCACTCAAGCCCCTGCCTTGGGGACATGCATCCCTCCAGCCTGCACGTTGAGGGGTAGTGAGGACACCCAACCTCAGCAGGTGCATGGAGTTGGCCCAACCCCAGCCCCAGGGTCCCAGCAGGATGCACCTCATGCAGCCAGTCCAGCCAGGACACAGGCAGACCCTCTGTGTCCAAGCAGAGGACAAGGATGTCACCCCAAGGAGCTGCACCACAGCAGCAGGAGGCCACGTGCCCCTGTGGCAGCCCTTCCACTGTGTGCCACGTGTCAGGACAAAGTCCAGCCTCGGCTCCAGAGCCTGCCACAGGGAACCTGCCACAGCCTGCTGCCACTCCTCGTGGATGTCTTCGCTGTTCCCACCACCCACCCCTCTCTCAGGGAACAGCCTGGGTTGTGGTGTTGGTACCAGGAACTGTCCAAACCACAGCAGGCCAGCGCTGGGTCCCAGCCAGCCCAAAGCTGCTCTGACATGGGGCAAAGCTGTTTGCACAGCTGTGAGCAGTGCAGCAGAGCCAGCCAGCTCCAGGAAGGTGAGGGAAAAGCTCCAGCAGCTCTGCAGAGTAGGATCTGGAGTGCTCATGGACAAGTTCTCCATGAGCCAGCAATGTGCTGTCGTGGCCAAGAAGGGCAGTGGCCTCCTGGGGTGCAGTGTGCCCAGCAGGCCAAGGGAGGTTCTCTTTCCCCTCTACTCTGTCCCAGCAAGGTAGCAGCTGGAGTCCTGGGTCCAGTTCTGGGCTCACCAGTTCCAAGAGGGGCAGGGAGAGAGTCCAGTGGAGGCTATGGAGATGCTGGGGGGTCTGGAGTATCTCTGCAAGGAGGAAAGGCTGAGAGCCCTGGGGCTGTTGAACCTGGAGAAGAGCAGCCCCAGAGGGGATATGAGCAATGCTCAGCAAGAGCTAAGGGCTGGGGTCGGGGGGAAGAGGGCGTATCTGAGCTCTTGTCAGTGGTGCCCAGTGACAGGACAAGGAACAACAGGGACAAACTGGAACTCAGAAGGTTCGGTCTGAAGATGAATAGAAATGTCTTTGCTGTGATTGTGCCAGAGCCCTGGAGCAGGCTGTCCAGAGAGGTTGTGGAGTCTCCTTCTCTGGAGAGATTCCAAACCCACCTGGACATTGTGATCCTGGGCACCCTGCTGGGCTGGAGTGGATAACTTCCCTATGTCCCTTCCAAGCCACACCATGATGGGATTCTGGGATTCTCTGATTTGGATCTGGATCTGCACAGGTCAAGACTCAGGGTAGGGGTGACAGAGGTGCAGCCCAGAAGGTCACCGGAGCTGGGGTGGAGGGATGCTGGTGGCATCTTGCAAATGAAAGTCAGCTTCAGTGAGCAGTGAAAAGCACACTGGGAATGTGAGACACCTGCTCGGGGAGCTGCTCACGAAACCATCTGGAGGTCACCGCCGTGCAGCCCAGGAGGCAGGACTGGACCCGCACAGGAGACAAAGTATCACAGTCTCACAGTATCATCAGGGTTGGAAGAGACCTCACAGATCATCAAGTCCAACCCTTCACCACAGAGCTCAAGGCCAGACCATGGCACCAAGTGCCACGTCCAGTCCTGCCTTGAACAGCTCCAGGGACGGCGACTCCACCACCTCCCCGGGCAGCCCATTCCAGTGCCCAATGACTCTCTCAGGGAAGAACTTTCTCCTCACCTCCAGCCTAAATCTCCCCTGGCATAGCCTGAGGCTGTGTCCTCTTGTTCTGGTGCTGGCCACCTGAGAGAAGACAGCAACCTCCCCCTGGCCACAACCACCCCTCAGGTAGTTGCAGACAGCAATAAGGTCTCCCCTGAGTCTCCTCTTCTCCAGGCTAACCAATCCCAGCTCCCTCAGCCTCTCCTCCTAGGGCTGTGCTCAAGGCCTCTCCCCAGCCTCGTTGCCCTTCTCTGGACACGCTCAAGCATCTCAATGTCCCTCCTAAACTGGGGGGCCCAGAACTGAACACAGCACTCAAGGTGTGGTCTAACCAGTGCAGAGTACAGGGGCAGAATGACCTCCCTGCTCCTGCTGGCCACACCATTCCTGATGCAGGCCAGGATGCCACTGGCTCTCTTGGCCACCTGGGCACACTGCTGGCTCATGTTCAGGCGGGCATCAATCAGCACCCCCAGATCCCTCTCTGTCTGGCTGCTCTCAGCCACTCCATTGCCCAGCCTGTATCTCTCCATGGGGTTGTTGTGGCCAAAGTGCAGCACCAGCACTTGGAGCTATTGAAGCCATCCCCTTGGACTCTGCCCATCTGTCCAGGCGGTCAAGGTCCTGCTGCAGAGCCCTTCTGCCCTCCAACCCAGCCACATCTGCCCCCAGCTTGGTGTCATCTGCAGGAGCTGGCATCTCCAACAGACCCTGTCCAGGAGCCACTCGTGTCCTTGCCCGCAGGTGGGGATGATGCCTGCACTCCTGTGTCCGGCCCCAGCCCCAGGAGCCCCCTCTGCCATCCCAGCGGGAGCGACGCGGGAGTGCCGGGGGCGCGGGGGCTCGGGCAGCGCCCGGCGGTGTCCGAGCGCGGGCGGAGGGCTCCCTCTCGAGGCCCCCGGCCAGCACTACCCGGGCCAGGGCCACCCCTAACGGACCACGGCGCAGGGTCACCTCACATGGACCACGGGAATTCCACCCCGCGTGGATCATGGGCAGGTCCCCACGGCGCCTCTGGACCTGGAGAGCAGCTCTAGTTTGGGTCCTATCCACCAATGAACTAACAAATAGGTCTCGTTTACCAGGTAGATGTGGGGCAGTACCCACGCTGGCTACCTGGAGCTGTGGAGAGGGCATCTGATCACCTCCGAGTGCCTTGTGTTGGCACTCAGTGGTGTTTCTTCTGCTCTTTCTTGTGAGCAAAACCCAAGCTTGATGTGGTCAAGATGTTTCTCCTCTGTCACAGCAACACTCCTGTCCTATGTCTCCAAGCTCTGCCTGCTGCTGCACACCTTGTCTGTGGGCAAGGGACAGCACAGAATGACCACCCCACGGTGGCTGAGCAGCTGGAGGTGCGTGGGCACATCAGGATACAAAGGAGCTGCCCCAGTGGTGAATGTCCTGTTCCCCAGGGGCTGGGAGAGCTGCTCAGCATTAGGCTGTCACCCTCACACGTGCTGGGACAGGATGGGTTCAGATGGTGGCAGAGGAGTATGGTGACCAGCAGCAGGTGTTGGGTCTGAGTGGCAGCAGAAGACACGGATGCAGGCATGGAGGTGACAGCACAGCATCAGGGAGGGCCCTGTGGGGCTGGGACAAGGGGCTGGGCAGGAGGTGACCTGCCCAACAAGCAGTCATTATGCCTGGGACATCAACATGAGGGCACACTGACCCCTAGCATGGGACAAAGCAGCAGGGACAGGGCTAGGGGATACTTCTGCAGAAGAGTGGCGGCTTTGTGACACTTGGCGCCAGCTCTTCCAGGGTACCTGGTGTCACCCCCCGTAAGCACTTGATGCCATCCTCCCTGGACACTCGGTTTCACACCCCACCCGGTCACCTCACCAGGGCGCTTGGTCCTCCTTGGGGCAGTTGGTGCTTCCCAGGGCACTTGGCGCCACCCTCCAGGACACTGGGCCACGCTGACAGGGGCAGGAGGTGCCACCCTCGGGTCACTGTGTGCCTCCTGGCGACGCTCGGTCACCCCTCCCGCTCCGCGCCGGGACACCCGGGCACGTCCGGTCCCCCTAACGGAGCGGGACGCGGGCGGACGGCCAATGGGGCGCTGGGGGCGTGTCCAGTGGCGGTGAGCAGAGCCAATAGGGAGCAGCGGGATATCGGCAGAGCCAATAGGGAGCGGAGGGGCGTGGCCGAGGCAGGTGCGCGGAGCCAGCGGAGCGCGGCCAGTGGCTCGCCCGGGGTTCGGGGCACGGAGCCGGCGGGGGCGATGCGGCTGGCGCTGGGGGTTCGGGAGCGGGTGGCGGCGGTGCACAGCGGCTCGGCGCTGCCCGAGCGCCTGCGGCTGTACGATGGCTGGGCTGAGGGCTACGAGCAGGTACCGGGGAGAACCGAGCCGGGGACCGGGGCCGTTTCGCTCAGCTCCCCGTCTCCTCTGACCGCCGTGTCCCCGCAGGATGTGGCGGCGCTGGAGTACCGAGCACCGCACCTGGCCGCCGCTTCGCTCGCCTTCGCCTTCCCCACGGCGCCCGCTGAGGCTCGGCTGCTCGACGTGGCTTGTGGCACCGGGCTTGTAGCACGAGAGGTACCGGAGGGGATGGGGTGGGACGGGACGGAACGGGACGGAGCGGGATGGGATGTGGAGAGGTGGGGTGAGGAGTTAAGTGAGCTGTCTGTCCGTCTGTCTCCTCTGTCCCCTCAGCTCCACCGCCGTGGCTTCCGCTGCCTGCACGGCGTGGATGGCAGCGCGGGGATGCTGGAGCGGGCGCAGAGCACCGGGCTCTACCAGCAGCTGTGGCGGTGTGTCCTGGGCCAGGAGGCCCTGCCCGTGCCCTCAGGTAACGGGCTAGCACCGGCTGGGTTGTGTGTGAGGTGAAGTGTCCCGGAGGGCTCCTCCCAGTGATGCCCCAAGTGTCCCCGCAGAGCATTACGACGCCGTAACGCTGGTGGGAGCCCTGGGCGAGGGGCAGGTGCCGACCACGGCCGTGCCGGAGCTGCTGCGTGTCACCAAGCCAGGTGAGGGGGTGTTCCCTGGTGTCCCCTCCCTGCGGGACTCCCAGGGTGACCTGTGGTGGGTTAGGAACCTTCCCCCTGGATGAGGACCGGGACTGACAGTGAATGTGGCTCAGCCAAGCCTTGTTCCCTCTGCCAGGTGCAGGCAGGGACATGTGGTGGCAGCTTGGTCTCTGGCCATGTCTTCTGGCAGGGTTCAGGCAAGGGGATGTGGCAGTGACACTCCTGATGCACGACAGTTGTGCTCAGGCGTGATGTCCTGCCTGTCCCCTGCCCTCTTGCCTCCTGGCCTGCCTGTCCCTTGCCCACTGTGTCCTTTGCCTGCTGGCCTGCCGGCCTGCCACCTAACTCCTGGGAGGGTCTTCCTGCCTCCTCTCGCCCCCAGGGGATGCTACGCCCAGCAGAGGCACCTGGCATCCATGTCATCCTTTCTGTCTCCTGGCAGGAGGGCTCATCTGCCTGACGACAAGGAGCAACCCCTCGAACCTGCGGTACAAGGCAGAGCTGGAGGCAGCGCTGGAGAGGCTGGAGAAGCAGGGAGCCTGGCAAAAGGTCCTGGCCCAGGAAGTGGGGAACTGGGAGAGGGCCACCTCTGAGGAGGAGAGCACCCAGGGCACTGGCTACATCTCCGGGGTGATCTACATCTATCAGAAATGCCCTGTGCCCCAACTCAAGGAGAACTGACAGCCAAAGCAGCCCTGGAGGGAGGGAAGATGAGCACTTGGCCGCCTGGAAAACCCATCCCTATGACCCGCTCCAGGATCAGGGCAGCTACTGGGGGGTGACAGTGTTTTTGGGGAGCACCCCCATTCTGTTCTCTGGCTCCTTCCCACCAAGTTGTGGGGCCCTGGGTTCCTTGGATTGGGGAGGGCCTTCTGGTTTCACTGGGGTCTCCTGGGCACCACCATTAGCTCTGACATTGAGGTGTTGTCCCCAACACCTCATGCCTCATAGTGCCATCTTCAGACCCAGCTGGCTGTTCAGAGCCACCTCACATCTGGGATGTTTTCTCCCCACCATGCCAGCTTCTTAGTCCTCATCAAAATCCTGATCCTTCTTCATCTTCCCTACCCCAGCCCTCTGTAGTCTTTCCCAGAGGACTGTTGGAGATCCCCATCACCATGTCCTGTGGTCCTCCATCCTCATCCTCCCCAGGACATGCTGAGGTGCAGGACACCTCCACATCCAAACCAGGAGCAGCTGCACCCAGCTGAAGAAGCTTTCCAAGCATCACATCAGCCTTTCAACCCACAATATCTGTTTAAGTCTCTGATTTTCCTACAGCTTTATAGTTAATGGTCTGGGTGGGAAGGAAAGCTGGAAAGGACTTGAGGAGTTGGTGGCTGCTCCCCACCCAGGAGCCACCCAGCATCACCTGCCCAGCCTGTTCCCCAAGCCCCTTGCCGTGCTGCCTCCACCCCTCCTCCTCCACTGCTCCCCTGGGAAGTTTTTTACCCAAATCTCTTGCTGGGATATTTCCTTTTTCCCTTTTCCCTCAGACCTGTTCCTGCCTCTCCCATTCCCATAGGTTAGATTACTTCCTCCCCCTCTGGAGCTCTTCCCTGGCAGAACAACATGCCCACAATTGTCCCCGTGCCCACCAGGGACATCTCCCTTCTCCCACACTCACTCTCCCTGTGCATCTTGTCACCTCTGCACTTTGCCCTCCCCTAGGTATTGGGGTCCCAGTGCTGCCATGCTTCCTTCTACCTCTATCTGTCCCTAGCACTGTCCTCTGGGCAACTGGGGTTCATGGCTGGCCCCATCCCTGCACTTGGCTCTTTAATAAACGCCCTGCTAGCACTGCCTGCCTGCTGTGCGTGGTCTCTGGAGCAGAGGAGATGTGGACCCTCTGGGGTGGACAAAGGAGGGTGGGAGGGATTTGGCTTTTTTTCTGGTTCCTGAGGACTCAAAGGACCAAGCTCTGTGAGCCTGGAGTCCCCCTGTGCCTCTCTTGGCTCTCAGCACCCTCTCCCTGCCTTAGTTTCCCTGCTGGGAGTTAAGCCAGGATCACCCTGGGAGCTGCTGCCACATCCTCACTGGGACATGAGGACATGCCAGGCACTGGGGCAGCACTCCCCAGCTGGCAGCAGGCTGGCAGGATGCAACACCCATAGGACATGTCACTGTCCTTCCCCCCACTGTGACACTTACAAACGAGCCCAGGCAGCTTTGGTGGAACCAAGATGTTTATAGCCCACCACGAGCACAGCCCCTGCATGCCAGGGAGGAGGACATAGTGGGGGACCATGGCAGGGTACAGCCAGTATGGGGATGGGGAAGGGAAGGTAGCACGTAGGGAGGGAGGGCAGCACGTAGAGGCTGTATGGGGACGGTAGCAAAGCCTTGGATGGTGGAGAGCCCTCAGGCTGGCATCCAGGCGTGGTGGCTCACACGTAGTCCTTCATGGGGTAGCTGCAGCCTTTCCTCTCTCTCTCATTGTCCTTGTCCCTCGAGAGACCCGCGGAGCACAGGACAGAGCCGCCGATGAGCAGAAAGGCGAAGGAGAAGAGGCCAACGTAGACGGCAGGTCCCACCTCTCTCTTGAGGTGCTCAGGCACCATGGGGTTGTGGAAGTCGCTGATAGAGTTGTTGGCGCTTGTGGCGACAGGGATGAGCAGCATGATGCTGGCCACGAGGAAGATGACCCCCGCAATGACCGTGTTCCTGTTCCTGATGATCGCGTCCGCCACGAAGCGGCTGGACCTGAAGGTCGTCAGGCCGACGATGAAGCCAAAGAGGCCTGTGAAGATGGAGGTGACGACCAAGGCGCGACCTACTTGCAGCGCGGGGCTGATCTCCAGCAGGGAGTCGTAGGGCTTGCAGTGCGACCTCCCTGCCTCGCCGTCCGTGCAGATCTGGAACAGCCCTTCCGAGAAGGACTGGGACACCATCATGTTGGTGCCCACCACGGTCGACAGCCTCCAGGAGGGCAGGGCGCAGGTGATGATGCTGCCGACCCAGCCCAGCACGGACAGCAGCAGCCCGGACAACTGTTGCGTTGGGTTTGTCATTTTCAGCACCTGCGGGGACAGGGCACAACTGTCATAGCCACAGCCCGGGAGCCAGGCAGGACCTTCTACAGAGCACGGCCTCCGTGCTGATGTGTCTCGTTCCCCACCGGGGTGGGAACACTGCAGAGCAGCACAGGGACGCTATTGTGGCTGGGGGCGTTGTTGCTGCAGGGCGGAGTGGGGACTCATGGCACAGGGCACTGCTGCAGGTCAGTACAGGGACACATGTGCTACCAAACACCTGGCTCCCAAGGAGGCTGCCCGTGTGTCATGTTTCCCTCTACCATGTCCCCACAGCACAGGGCAGTCCCCTGCCATGTCCCATCCCGGCTTGGCTGAGCAGATGGCAAGTGTTAGGGAGGGGCCAGCTTTCAGTGAGCAGGATGAGGGCTCGCTGTGCCCACCCCAGCATGCTCCAAAGCACAGACACCACACCACCTTCTCACCCTGCTCCGTTGCTGGAGCTTCATCCTCCTCAGCCGCCCATATGGTGCCAGAGGGCACCTGCATGGTGCCAGAGACCTCTGCCCTCACCATGGCACTAGCTGTTCCCTGTTCAAGGGCAGATTTTGTTTGGCCCTGGGTGCTGTGCTGCAGTTGCCCTTTGGACCCAGGATTTCCTCTATGGGACGCTGGAAATGGGTCAGAGCTCAGCTCTGCCTCCAAGCCTGGTTGTGGTGCTCAGCACTTTCAGGGATCCCTGATCTTCTCTCAGACCAGGAGCAGCACCAAGAGGGCAAACCCCTGGTGAGAGACCATGGAGCCCAGGGTCATGGCAGGCATTACCCCTTTGACCCTCAGATAAGAGAGGTGTCCAGTACAGGGAGACACACCAGACACGTGGCCCCACCACAGTCACACATGACCACTGTGGCTCCTGGCTCAGCCCAAACAACTGCTCAGCCCCACAGAGGGCAGAGCCCCCATCCTGCCAAGGGGCAGAGCGCACCCATGGGTGCTGGCACCCATGCCTGGTAGCCGAGACTAGATGAGTTTTTATGAGCCCTATGTGCCAGCGCAGTATCGGCTGTGCCTGGCACACCCTCTGGCACTTGTTGGAGGTTTCACCGTGGTTCCTCCAGTCCCAGTTTCAGTTTCTTCAGCCTCTCCTCCTCCACTGTGTCCCGAGTTACTCCCCAGCACCTTTCATGCCCTGGGACCTTGATGCATACCCAGCACTGACACTTTGCCTTCCCTGGTTCATGAGAGCCCCTTTGGGCCACAAATAAAGTCCTCCTCCTCAGGAAAGGGAGCCCAGCCTCCTGGGAGGTCAGGATAATGGGAAGCCATCCCAGTCACCCTCCCCCAGCCAGCAGGACCACGAGAGACCCACAAAACCCCCTGCAGCAGAAACAAGTCAGGATCCCAGCAGGGATGCTGGTCAGAGCATCACATTTCCACCTGGACAATAACACCACAGGGCCACAGGTGCATTTTCCACCTCAAGCCCCCAGACCCAGGTGAAACACCCAGAGCCAGCATCAGCCACCCCACACCTGGAGGCGGCAGAGAAGGATGTTCCCAAGCCGGCAGAGCTCACCCTGGCACAACCTGCCATGCCGGAAGCACCGCAGGCAAAACAGGCGGCGTGGACCACGCCAGCCCCAGGCTGCTCCCAGGGAGGGCTGCTGGGTGGCCCCGGGGCCAGCGCGTCCCAACCCGCCCCTCACCGGCGCTATGGCCTTCCTGATGGGGTGGGAAGATCACATCAGGACAGGCGTGGGACATCCCCAACGCCACGTTCAGCCTCACCAAAGCACTGTGCCGCGAAGGCACCTGTTGTGACCAGCCCGGGATGGCTCAGGAAGCAGGGGTCAGGCAGCAGTTGGGATCGCAGGAGGCTCGGGAAAGCAGATCTGGGGGAGCTTGCAGGGGCCAAGGGTGGGCGGCAGAGGAGCATCAGGCTGCCCCACCACGGAGGCGGCTCCTGGAGAGGGTCCAAAGAAAGCAGCACGCAGGGTCCGAGCAGCTGCTGTTTAATGTGGGGAGGCTGCAACGCGGGGACGAACGGCGGCACAGCCTGAGGGGACACCGTGAGCCAACCCCTGCTGCCCCCCTGGCCTGAGAACCCCACTCAGTGAATGCCAAGGGGTCCATGGCGCTGAGCACGCCCCATGGGATGGGGTCGGGTGTGGGAGTCGCCCTGTCCCATGCAGGTGCACAATCCTGCTTCCGTTCCTGCCTCCCCGACCGGTTCTCCCAGCCCAGCTGCTGCCTTCCCACTCCCAGGATAATGATGCCCCCACCCCGGGGAGCTGCCACCAGAAATCAGACATCGGTGGAGCTGCTCCGAGCCCCAGAAGTAGGTCAACATCAAAATTTAGGGTACAGGCAAGCAAGAGCCCCCACTGACCCTCAAGACCCTGCCGGGGTCTGCAGAGACCCCGTTCCCCATGACTGTGTGGGGCAGGTTTAGTGTCCCCACCAGCACTGCTGCCCACCTCAGGAGGCACCTGCCCACCTGTCCTGGGGGGCTTTAGCCCGTGAGCGCCATGTGGTGCCCATGGGAGCCATGCCACTGTGTGACACACCCCGATGCCAGGAGCTAGGGCATGCTCGGGAGGGGGACTGGGTGACTTTGCAGAAGAAATGCCACGGTCGGGTGCTCCAGAGGGAGCAGGACCCCCACCGGAGGGAACAGCCAGGACAGGATCTCCCTGTTCCCAGTCTCGACGGAGATGAAAGAACCAGCTTCAACCCCCTGGTGAACAAAGGCAGCTCTGTCTGCCCTCCCTCGCACCTCCCCAGCACCCAGCCCTCCCTGCCCCGGCTCCCAGCCAGCCCCCAGCCCAGCCGGGGAGGGTCCACGAGCCAGGCTGAGGGGCTCTTGAAGTTTTCAGCCTCCCAGAAATGCTGGGGCGGGTGTCCAAGAGGGCTCAGCGGCTCCTAGACGTAGTTGCTGGCTGGCAGCGAGCGAGCAGCCGTGAACTTGGCAGAGTAGGGCTGCTCGCCCCGGGAGGGGCAGGTGCAGCACAGGATGCCCCCTCCCAGCAGCAGGAGCACCGAGGCTGCCCAGCCCACGTAGAGGGATGAGCCCAGGTCCCGCTTCTGGGATTCGGTGACCAGCGGGTTGTAGAAGTCCCGGATGATGGTGTTAGCCGACCAGGAGATGGGGATGAGGATGAGGATGCCAGCGACGATGAAGATAACTCCGGAGAGGATCACGACCTTGGCTTTGGCGGTGTCGTCCTCCACGCAGTTGGTGCACTTGCCACCAGTGACAGCCAGCAGGGTGCCCAAGATGGCCAAGACGATGGCCACCACCACCATGGCGCGGGCGGCTTGCAGGTCCTGCGGCAGGGCCAGCAGGGAGTCGTAGACCTTGCACTGCATCTGCCCCGTGCTCTGCACCACGCAGTTCATCCACAGCCCTTCCCAGATGATCTGGGCCACCACGATGTTGTTGCCGACGAAGGCTGTCTCCCGCCACATGGGCAAGGCGCAGCAGAGGATGGAGGCCAACCAGCCGATGACGGAGAGGGAGATGCCCAGCACCTGCAGCCCCATGGAGGCCATCGCTCGCTGCCCACAGCCCTGCCTGCCTCCTGCCGCGCAGTGCCGGCTGCCGGGACCATGGCAGGCATTATAAGCCTTTGCCGAGGGAGGAGCAGCGGCCGCTGCCGCCGTCCTGCCGCCAGCACCGGACAGAGGGGTAAAACCAGTTTCCCGGGATTCTTCCGCTTGCATTTCTCCCCGCAGGGATGACACTTAATATCCCAGCTGCTCCCACGGAGGAGGATGCAGAAGACCAGGTTTGGGCCACCCAGGTGCAGGAGTTGCGTCCCACCGCTGCCCGTGGGCAGGCAGGAGATGCCAAGGGCAGCCGCTGGGGCACATCCTGGGATGCTGAAGGCGAAGAGCTGGTTGCCGTCCAGGCACCGGGATGTCTCTGCCACTGCTGCCAGCACCTTCTGCTTCATCACCTGGGCGGGGTCCTTCCACGCTTCCGTGCCTCAGTTTCCCCCCTCAGCTCGTGGGGCACCCACTCCTGCAGCAGTCCAAGCTCTGGCCCCTGCAGCCCCATGCCAGGGGAGCAGCACATGCTGTCCCTGCCCTGCTGCTGGGCTCCATGCCCGGCAGGACACAAGTAGCTCTTGTTTGTTCCTTGGCATCCATACCAGTGCTTCCCAGCCCTCTTTCAGGCCTCGGGCAGGAGGTGTCACCGCCCAGACCCACAAACCGGTTGGAGCAGCTGCCAGCTCCCCACAGAGGAAAGACTGCACTGCCTGGGGCAAGGAGGGGGCAGACCCCAAAACCCATCCCACCTTGCGTGGCACCACCGAGCCGAGGGTCACACCACAGCCCTCACTGCCAACCCTGCCTTCATCCCACTGCCTGTGTTGCCTGCACAGCTCAGAGGGTCAGCGCAGAGGAGGCTCCAAAGCGTCCCTGTGGGTTCGGGGGTGCCAGGCACAGGCAGGGCTGCAGGGTTGGCAGGGCTGAGTAGTGCTGGCAGCATTTTGACACAAGCAGCTGAACCTTTTGCCAGGCTTTGCTGATACCCACGCCGATGCCGATACCAACGCCGATGCCAATACTGATGCAATGCTTCAGGCTCTGCCCAGCCTCTCCTTTCACCCACAAGCTCCCCCCGAACACATCCCCTCTCTGCTCCTTCCAAAGTCCCTCCAGCACCTGCGTAGGTGCAGCATGAGGCCGGACAGACAGATGGACATTGCACTGTTCCCCTAACCTGACTCAATCTCAGGGCTCTGGATCAGATAACAAGGCCTGAGGTAATCCTGGTGTTCCAAGCAGGGGGGTGACAGGGACAATCCCATCACTAGTGCCAAGTGTTTGGCACCACAGTCTCCACTGCCCATGCTGGGATGTCCCTCAGCCATCAGGCCCTAGGGATGAGCTGGGTGGTCTGTGCACCACAGCGCCATGCGGATGCCAGCGGTGTCTGGGATAGGGGTGCCGGTGCTCAGTGTGGCAGCAGTAGGCAGAGCACAGCCCAGGCACTCCAAGACTTGGGTCTTGCTGCACACTCTGACTGGTAATGTTGAGCTGGGTCCTGTCTGCCCAACCTGTGCAGGAAGAGCCATTCAGGCACCCGGCTGCACTGGGATGCTCCCTCCATCCCTCTGTCCCGGTGGAGCACCCACATTGCTCACATACCAGCGTGCCCACCCTAGGGCCTCGTGGTCAAGGTCTCCCTTTAATCTGCAGGACTCCGGAACTTCCCTGCCAGGGCCATACTCCGCCTGAGGCTTTCAACTCCCAGCCAGCTGCTGTAACCACCAAAGGATTTGGGGTTGGAGAAAGGCACGTGCCTAGGTGCGTGTTCACCTCAGACGGGCACGCCTCTGTCCCCACAGACACGTGGGGACTTGCCTCTGGGCCGGGGACAAATGGCAAGGTAGGGCCAGGGACTCTTTCATTTGCAGAGCATCAAAGACCAGAGCCACTCAGGCTCCCCCTCGGAGCCAGTGCAGGCGCCAGCAGGGCCCTCGGACAGCTAATTGCTGTAATTAAAGCCAGAACGTGACTTATATTCAAACTGGCAGCTATCCTCAGAAACAGCCCCTGTGCCCCTCCCCACGTCCCCCAGCAATGCACTCACCCGACTGGCACAGCCAGCCCAGTGTCCACCACACTGCCAGCAGCAGGACAGATGGACACAGGCTGGGCAGGGAGCAGAGAGGCAGCAGGCAGCCCTTGGGGCAGCACCCTGTCACCAAGCCCACTGATCCAGAGGATGCTGGAGCAGCACAGGTAGGACTATGGCACCACCGAGCTCCTCAGCACACATCAGTCAGGGCCATCAAGACACAGGCACCAGCCCCACCCCAGCTGCATCCCACAGCACCACAGCTCCAGCTTCGTCCCAGTGCCATCTGCAAGGGGACATGGTGTGGGGACATGCCATGGGAGGCACAGCTCAGCAGGAAGCTCCTCCATGCCAAAACAAGGTGCTTATCCTATGCCAAGCTGTCACAACCTGCCCCAGCACCCACAGTTGGGTGTGGAAGCCCTGCCACGAACCCACTGGGATTTGCAGGATGGGAAAGCCCATTCAGCCCCCATTCCACTGCACACTAACAGGGTCAGAATTAGATCGGGTATTAGGATGAAATTCTTTACAGTGAGGGTGGTGAGACACTGGCACAGGTTGCCCAAGGAGGTCGTGGATGCTGCCTCCATGGAGGTGTTCATGGGCAGGCTGAGTGAGGCCTTGGGCAACCTGGGCTAGTGGGAGGTGTCCCTGTCCATTGCAGGGGGGTTGGAACTGGATGAGCTTTGAGGTCCCTTCCAATCCAAATCATTCTATAGCTCTGTGAATCTACGAATCCTGGCACATCACCCACCAGCCCTTTATGGTTTGGGACATGCCCTTGACTGATCATGCCCACTTCACTGGGCTGGGGATGTGCCACAGCCCCACAGCTGGGCAGTAAGGCCATCCCTGAGCAAGGAGGTGGCATTAAACCCAGTGTCACCACAATGTTGGGCAGCACACAGCAGAGTCTGCACCACCCTGACTTTGCTCAGAGCATAGGACACCCTGTGGGGAGAGGGCTTGGAGCATGAATCCTCTGCCAGAGAGCTTGGGGACATCCCCAGCCAGGCTATGGGTGACATTCCCATCTCACATCCAGCACCAGCTTAGCTGCACACCACTGAGCTGAGAGCCCCTTGTCACCCAGCACTCACTCCCAAACTCTCTGCCCTGGCCACCTGGAGGTGACAGAAAGACGTGCCAGCCAGCACTGATCCACCAGGATCTCCAGCTTCACAGCCAGACCAGGCATGGCCACAAGCACGGAGCTGGAGGATTAGTTACTGGCAGCTCAGGGACTTCATGTTCCCAAGAGAAGTCCTTGCCCAGCATAACCCTCCCTGACCTGCTCAGGTCTGCAGAGTCAGGGAAAGCAAAGCCTGCCTGCGCGGCAGGATGGGAGCCACCTGCCAGGAGCCGTGGGGTCCCCGGGGGGACTCTGCCGTTGCTGCTGTGAGCAACAGGACCTCCAGCCTGAAGCCACCCAATCTGCCCTGTTTGCTGAGCAACCAGCAGTCTGAACCCAGAAAACAGACCCAGGTGCTGAGCTGGCTGTTGAAGGGACTGGGGACACGGCCACAGACCAGGGTGGGGGGCACGAGTGGTACAATGGGAGTACCCCCGCAGACAACGCTGGCAGGAAGCAGGATGCCGTCGCGAAGCCCCAGAGAGCCAACCCGAAGCCACCAGGGTGGGGATGCCCCAGGCAAGCCGAGATTTTGGGTGGCCCAGCATCCCCTGGGCGAGCTGCCAAGCCCTTTGCCACGTCCTGCAGGACCGTGTACCCCCCCACCACCGCCATCCCCCAGCTCCCCGTGTGCCGGCAGGGCAGCGGCGGCCCCATCCCCGCCCCGTGTGCCAGCAGACAGAGCCACCATTGATGCTGGGAGCAGCCTTACCTGCTCGCACCGCTGCAGAAGGGGGTTCAACAATAGGCTGTCTGTGTGCCCTGGCCGGGGCAGAGCCAGCAGCCCTGCACTGAAATATAAGCAGCCGAGGCAGCGTTTAGCGCCCAGCCCTGCTCCCCCAGGGGGCAAACGCGCCGTCACCCCGACCGCAGCGGTGGGGGAACACCCCAAACCCTTTGCCAGCTCCACGTGAGGGCGACGCGGCCCCACAACAGCCCGGGGTGGTTTCTGCCGTCACCTCCCGCTCACCCCCAAGGGTGCTGGGTAAAGGTTGGGAATGCCTGCAATAGGTGTCCCCACCCCGGCAGAGCAAGTGTCCTCCCGTGGGCCACCAAACCAGCAGCGCTCCTGTGACCCTTTGGGTCTGACCTCCACCCGGGGTCACCATGACTCGGCAGGGCAAACCTGTCCCCGCGTCACCGCTGGCTCCATGAGGCTCCCTGCTTTGTCCCCATTCCAGCAGAGCTGCTAAGGGTGATACTCCTCATCCCTTCCCAGCCTGGGGTGGGAGGGGGGCGAGCAGAGAGGCTTCACCTGGGTGGGAGATGCAGCAGCAGGAGGGATGGGGATGCTGCTAGGACCCCCCATTAGGGACCCTGGTCCTGCTGGGCTGGTTTGGGTAAACAGCAGCAAGCTGCTGGTTTGCTCACCACAAGTGCATGGTGGTGGCCATCACCCTGAAACCAGAACCTCGAAACCCTGGTGATTTTCCTCTTCCTCTGCCGTGACTCAGGCGGCGGTGGCTGCCCCGGGCCGGCACAGCACCTTGCAGCCTGTACTTTGGCCAATTTGGGGCAATGATGTAGGGACGCTGCACGTGGGGCTCTGATTGCAGGGTCAGGGGCTGCGCTGCTTCACCTCAGCCCCTACCCCAGGTGTACCCCCCCACACACACACACTGCCCTGTACACCTGACTGGGGTGTCCCCGTTACCCCACAGCCCTACCTAGGGTGCCCCCCTGTCCTGCACCCTGAGTGAAGCATCCTCCATGCCCCACGTCCTTGTCTGGGGTATTGCCATTGCTCCACAGCCCTGCGTGAGGTATCCTCTGTGCCACACATCCCTACCTGGGGTACCTAATTGCCCCACAGCCACACCCAGGGGTATCCTCTGTGCCCCACAACCTTACCCAGGGGTATCTAAATTGCCCCACAGCCCTACCCAGGTGTATCCCCATTACCCCACAGCCCTACCCAGGGGTATCCTTATCACCCCACAGCCCTACCTAGGTGTATCCTCATTACCTCACAGCTCTACCCAGGGATGTCCCCATTACCCCACAGCCCTACCCAGGGATGTCCCCATTACCCCACAGCCCTACTCAGAGGTATCCCCATTACCCCACAGCCCTATCCAGGGATGTCCCCATTACCCCACAGCCCTACCCAGGGATGTCCACATTACCCCACAGCCCTGCATAAGGTATCCTTTGTACCTCAGGTATCCCAATCACCCCAGGCCTAAGCCCCACATCCCTATCTGAGGTATCTCCAGGAGTATCTCCCCCTGTGTCTGGGGGTATCCTCCCTGCCCCTTGCTCCTGCATGGAGCATTCCCATTGCCCCACAGCTCTGCCTGTGGTATAACCCTGCCCCTCCTCCTGCCCCACAGCCCCTCTCTGGTGTACCCCCAGCCCCTGCAGCCTGTGCCTGTCCAGCCGTGGGTGCCCGTGCCCACGCACATGCGGGTACGTGCGTGGCGCTGCCATCGCCTGCCCGCTGGGCGCCGCCTGCACGCGTGTCTGTCCGTGTGCCTGCCTGCCCTTGTGTCTGTCTGTCCGCATGTGCAGCTGCGTGCCCGGGTGTCGCTGCCGGCAGAGGGGGTGTGAGTTTAGGTGGGTGTGTTCAGGCACCTGCGTGCACCCCGGGGGTGTTGGCTCAGCCCTGCCTGTGGAGTGAGCTGCCTGCACCCCTGCCTGCACAACCTGAGGGGTCTCGGCCAGCCTGGACTCTGCTGTGCTTGCCAGGAGGGTGCTGCAGGACTAGCAGTACCCTAGCCAGGCCTGCCCACCAGTGGGTAGCACTGGCACCATGGGCAGTCCAAGGTGGCCCCAAGGAGTGGGATCTTCAGACAAGTCTTTGAGTTGTGGCTTTCATGGGGTCGTCATCAACAGCACCTAGGGGGTCGCTACTGGGTAGGCCCAGAGCCACCAACCCTGGCTGGCTGTGGAAGGGTTGGGGTGCCCCTGGAAGGGGTGATCAGTGGAGTGACAGAACCCCATCTGGACTAACAGATGGGCTACTGAGGTGACATGGTGTGACAGAAGCCCACCTGACCAGACACAGGAGCTATCATGGTGCCACAGGGTGACAGAAGCCCACCTGGCCAGACACAGGGTATTTTAGGGGTGCCATGGGTTGGCATATGGGGTACTGGGGGGGTATCACAGGGCAGTGCAAGAGACCAGAGGCCACTCTGGACAAGACACAAGGTTCTGGGGTGACAGGAGATGGCAACAGCTGACCCAGCCAGATATGGGGTGTAAGGGTGCTGTGGGGCAGCAGCCTCCACTGGCTATGGGTTTTCAGGCTGCTGCAGGGCAGCAAAAACTGACTGAGCCAGGGGTTTGGGGTGCAGTCTGATACCCCAAACTGATCCCTGCCCCCATCTATGTGGTGTCGGGGTGCTCTGGGGTACAGCCAGGCAGACACAGCCCTCAGATGCCCAAGCAGGGAGGGGACCCTGCGCGGCACCAGCTGCCAGCATCGTGCTGTGCTCTTGAGTAGTTAATAAGTTGTAGGAGAGATTTTGGCACAGGCAGGGAACAGGTAGGAGCAAGCCCGTGTCCAGCGAGGGCCAGCAACCACATTCCTTGGGGGGGGGGGTGGAGAGCAGCTAGAAACGCTGCCGCCACCACCACCATACGAGGTTAGGGTGGGGACAGCTGATGTGGGACGCCCATGCACCCCACAAACCGTGGGGCTGCCAGGTCAGAAGTGTGCCTGTTGGCAGCCCTGCCTGCACCTGCCTCCTTAAGGTTTATTTTCCCTTCGTTGCCTGCCTGCTCAGGTTAATGAGGTGATGCTGCCGAGGTGGTTACGTGCGTTATCAGCTGCCTTCAAGGCCAAAATATATGAGGCAGGATGAGTACAGACCTTTATTATCCAGTCAAGGAATTCCCATTGCTGCTCCTTGCCTGGCAGGGCGGGAGCAGGAGTGGGGTCAAGTGACACCCCCCCCCCCACTCTACACCCCTCCTGCTCCCACCCTGCCCGTGAAAAGCTCTGGGATGGTGGCACTGGAGCAAGGAGCATCACAACACGACGAAGGGGTTTGCACTTTGCACGCTGATGCAAAAGCGCCCAGCGCTTGCCGAGCCCCGGTTGAACGTGAGCGAGCACTGATAAGGCTCTCCAGACACAAACCAAACTCTGACCTGCCAGCACCTCGGGGAGGTGGAGGCAAGGGGGTGGGGAGCGGCGAAAATGAAGCATTTCCAGGCCTCCAAAGGGATTCGGTGGGTCTGAATGAACACGATGGCCTTGCTTCCTGGCATCCATCACCCTGAAACCAAGGGGATGGCCTTGGCAGGTGGCGTCTCTCCCCTTCCCGGCCCTTCTCCGGTAACCAGCGCCATCTCTGCAAACAAAGGGGAGGGTGTGGGACGCAGGTGACGGAGGAACGGAGAGAGGAGCGTCCAGCAGTGAAACCCCACCCGGGGCGGGCGCTTGAGCTGGCCCCGCCAGCCCTTATAAAGGCAGGTGCACCCAGGTGTAAGCTGATCCCCCAACGGCTGCGAGCGGTGACGGGTGACGGCGACGGCATTCAGCCCCTGGGTTCTTCTCCGCCATCACTGAGAGCACAGCAGCAGCAGCAGCAGCAGCAGCAGCAGCAAGAGCAGCAGCAGCAGCAGCGAAGCAGCCACCATGTCGATGGGGTTGGAGATCGGTGGGGTGGCCTTGTCGGTGTTGGGTTGGTTGTGCAGCATCATCTGTTGCGCCTTGCCCATGTGGAGGGTGACGGCCTTCATCGGCACCAACATCGTGACGGCCCAGATCATGTGGGAAGGGCTGTGGATGAACTGCGTGGTGCAGAGCACGGGGCAGATGCAGTGCAAGATCTACGACTCCATGCTGGCCCTGCCGCAGGACCTGCAAGCCGCCCGCGCCCTCCTGGTGGTGGCCATCGTCTTGGCCGTCCTGGGTTTAATGGTGGCCATCGTGGGCGCCCAGTGCACGCGCTGCGTGGAGGATGAGAGCACCAAAGCCAAGATCACCATCGTTGCCGGCGTCATCTTCCTTCTCTCGGGCGTCATGAACCTCATCCCTGTCTCCTGGTCGGCCAACACCATCATCCGGGATTTCTACAACCCGCTGGTCCTCGACCCGCAGAAGCGGGAGCTGGGCACCTCGCTCTACGTGGGCTGGGCAGCCTCAGCCCTCCTGATAATGGGGGGGGCCCTGCTCTGCTGCTCCTGCCCCCCCAAAGACGACAGGTACCCCACAGGCAAGGTGGCCTACTCCGCCCCACGCTCCGCCGTCACCAGCTACGACAAGAGGAACTATGTCTGAGCCCTCTCGGGCCCCCCTGGCACACCTCAACACCCCAGAGCCCTCCACCCTGCACTCCGGCACACCCTTATCAACCCCACGGGGACAGGGGATGGCAACAGCAGGGCGCGGGGAGGGGGGGGGGCGCGAAGGAGGGAGCGGGACGGCGTCGGGGTCAGGGCCGGGCTGTGTAAATAGAGACGGTTTCGGTTAAACACGAGGCGGTTTCGGGTCGGCGGGAGAAGCGGCGCCCAGCGCGCCCCTGCCCGAGCCGGTGGGATGGGATGGGGGGACGGGGGTGGGGACGGTGCCGCTGGTGTGTGTGTGTGTGCCCCATGGCCCCCGGCCGGGCGCCGTCTGTCCCTGTTACGCGTGGTCTGTACCGGTTACATTTGTCAATAAACGTGTCCTGTTTTGGTAGCAGGAGTCTCCTTGGATGGGGGTGGGCGGAGGAGGGACCCCCCCCCGGGCATGCAGATCTAGGGGTGCAGCACTCCCCAGGGTGCAGCACTCCCCAGAGTGCCACCCCACACTCTCCACTACAGCAGCACCGCATTTGTGGACGGGGGAGGTCTCATGCCGCAGCCACTCATCCCCCTCGCTCCGAGGTCTCTGCCCCCAACCCGAAGGTCTCTGCTCCAGCACGGGACGGGGCGGGTCCGCTCACCCTCCCGCAGCTCGGGGACAGTTCTGGCCAGGGAGGGAGGCAGCAGGGCAGGTGCTGAGCTGAGACAAAGGCACTCCCTGCCCGCCCGGGCCAAAGTCTCGCTTTGCCGAGGGGAACACCGAGCGCTGCCCCCCCCCGCCCCGGCCTTTCACCACCACCACCCCCCGCTAACCCCTCCCCGTTACAGACCAGCGGCTGGGGCGAGGCTGCCTTGCACAACCGCTCCCCCCGCCTCGGTACGGCCACGGCGCCCGCCTTCCCCGCCACGCTCCAGCGGGCAGGGACAAAGAGGAAAGCGCTGCCGCAGGTACACCGGGGCCCGCCGATCAGCGGGGCCGGCCGGGCAGCGGGGCCAAGCGGGCGCCCAGGCAACCTGCTACCTGCAACCTGCCGCGGGGCTCGGAGCGGCCTTCGAGAAAAGGCTGCCCAGGGGCAAGGGGGAGGTTTTAGTGCCCTGCGGCCTTGACTGCACCTGCAGCAGGAGGAGGCGGCCCTGAGCCTGGCCGGCCGCAGCGGCCGTTGCCAGCGGAGCCCGCTGCCCCGCTCGCAGGCGGGTGATGGGCTCCTCGGCACACCTGGCTGCAGGCAGCCGCGATAAGGATCTCTAAGGCAGTTCTGCCCGGCTCTGTCTGGCCCGGGGAGGGGTGTCCCGGGAGGACACGGCCCCAGTTTCTCTGCCTAGCCTGCGGCTGGCCTCGTTCCGGTCCCCGCCCGCAGACAGCGCTGACCTTGCGGCCCCGAGCCAGGCGGCGCTGAGGCAGAGCCGCCCTCCCACCGCGAGGGGGCGCCCGCCGTCCAGTCGCCGGCCCGGGCCGCGCACGAACATTGCGTCAGCGCCCGCGCGCCGCCGCCGGGGCTGCCGCCGCCATCACGATCCGCAGGTCACTCCGCGCCCCCGCCTCGGCGGGACGGCTGAGCTTCCGCCCGCCGCTTGCCGCCGCTGCCATCATGATCCGCAGGTCACTCCGCGCCCCCGCCTCGGCGGGACGGCTGAGCTTCCGCCCGCCGCTTGCCGCCGCTGCCACCACCGCCCGCTCCGCGGTGACGTAAGAGCGCGACCACGCGAGAAGGGAGGGGGACGGCAGGAAGGGTCCCGAGGGAAGGGGCGGGGCCGTCGGGCTTAGCTGGGCCACGCCCCCTGCCTAGCCCCGCCCAGGCGCTCCCCCCCCGCCCTGCGCCTTGGGCAGTGGCCTCGCCCCGGCCCAGGCGCTAGCCCCGCCCCCAGCGCAGCAGGCGGCAGTTGCCAGCGGGCAGCCATTGACCCCGCCCCATTCGCAGCCCCGCCCCCGTGCCCTGGCCCCGCCCCGACGCCCCTCTCCCGCAGGGCGGTGCCGCTGGCACACGCGGAGGTGCCGGGCCGGGAGGACCTCCCGCCGCTGGTGATGCTGCACGGCCTCTGCGGCAACCGCACCAACTTCCAGACCGTGGCCAAGACGCTGGTGCGGCGCGGCAGCGGCAAGGTGAGAGAAGCCTGCAGTGCCCTGAGGAAGGAGGTGACCAGAGGGCAGTGCCCGGAGCTGCGGTGACACTGTGCCTCTGCCCAGACAGGTGCTGACGGTGGACGCTAGGAACCACGGCAGCAGCCCCCACAGCCCGCTGATGACTTACGAAGCCATGAGCCTGGATGTGCAGCACCTCCTGACGCACCTGGGCATCACCAAGTGCATCCTCCTAGGACACAGCATGGGGGGCAAGACGGCAATGACGCTGGCCTTGCAGAGGGTCGGCAGGCTCAGGGCTTCCAGGGCAGGGTGGGGAGTGGGAGGCAGCGTCGGGAGGGTTGTAGGAAGGGGGGTGGCATCTGTGGGAGTTGTTCACAAGTGCCAGCCTTGCCCACAGCCCCTCAGTGAGTGGCTTTTCTGTGACAGTTTGGGTGCTGTCCTGTTAAATTCAGAGCAAGTCTCTACCCTGTCCCTCCAGCACTGATCACAGGGAACTTGTAGATGCCTCATGCCAAGGCACAGGGAAAGAGGAACTTGGGAAGGGCAGAAGGGAGCTCAGAGCCCACAAGGAGTCTAGGTGGGAGTGGAACCCTGCACCCTGTCCCACTGGGGTGATCTCGGCTGGCATCTATCTGCCATGCTTGTGTCCCCAGCCTGACCTGGTGGAGCGCCTCATCTCTGTGGACATCAGTCCTTCCATAAGCACATCTGTCTCTGAATTCTCTGCCTACATCTCTGCCATGAAGTCTCTGAAGATCCCGGATGGCCTGTCCCGCTCTGCTGCCCGCCAGCTGGCAGATGATCAGCTGAGTTCGGTGATCCAGGTAGGACATCCCACTCCTTGGATAAGGTTTCTGCTCCCAGCCTGTCCCTGGGACTGAAGCATAGCACTTTAGTGCCCTTACACTTCCCAGCCTTGCTTGCTTGCTGCCGTTGTTGGGCAGTTGGAGGACATCTCACCAGGGCTGTCAAGATAATGGAGAATGTGACAGCTTGGGAAATGGGCAGGAGGATGGAAGGTGCTGGGACATCTCGAGGGCTTGT
Source organism: Pogoniulus pusillus (assembly GCF_015220805.1). Taxonomy (NCBI): domain Eukaryota; kingdom Metazoa; phylum Chordata; class Aves; order Piciformes; family Lybiidae; genus Pogoniulus; species Pogoniulus pusillus. The sequence goes on along the minus strand of NC_087290.1, from coordinate 3,729,782 downwards.
TGCTGAAGCATGTATGATCTCCTTCTGTGGCAGCTCCCGGGGCTGAGACAGTTCCTGCTCACCAACCTGGTGGAGGTGGAGGGTCGTCATGTCTGGAGGGTGAACCTGGAGGCAATTTCCAACCACCTGGCAGATATCATGAACTTCCCTGTCTTCCATAAGCCATATCTTGGCCCTGTGCTCTTCTTGGGAGGATCCAACTCACCCTATATCAGGTGGGACTGGAGAAAAGTTGTTCAAGCCTGTGGTTTGACCTCTTGTGCTCTTCTGCAGCTTCTAAGGGTGGGAAGAATCCTTCAAGGTGGGAGAGGTCCTGGAGCAAGCTTTGTGATTCCAGCTGCCAGTGACACCAACACAGTGGAGAGCAAGGGGGAAGCTGGGGGACAGCCCCAGGCTTACCCAGCTGGGAAATGGATATGGTCAGACCTGGGATCTCCCTCTACCTGTGGAGGGTGAGGGAAGGCACCTGAGTGGACCTCTGACCATGCTTCCCATGCCATGTTGTATTGTCCTGCAGCTCCAAAGACTACCCAGAGATCCAGCGCCTCTTCCCCAGGGCTGATATCCAGTACATTGAAGGTGCAGGCCACATAGTCCACCAGGATAAATTTGAAGAGTTCATCACTGCTGTCTCCAAGTTCCTGCTACAACCTTAGTGCTGAGGTCTCTGCAAGCACAATGTGGGAGCGAGCTGAGAAGCTCCAGGCAGTGATGTGAAGCTCAGACTGGACCAGCTGACCATATTGCTACCCAGTCCTGCCTGTGAGGCTTTCTCCCACCCCAGGTCACCTGGAGCCAGAGCAGAGAGGCTCTTTCATCCTGCTGAGCATTCCCGCTACCTCACAGGGTGGCACTGACCCAAGGCAATGTCCTGCCTGCATCTGGAAGGCAGGGAGGGGACAGAAAAACCCTCTCACTCTCCAGACCACTTGCTGGTGAATCTGGCTATGACTTTGCAGAATTTAAATAAAGGTGAATTCATGCCAAGGCAGAAAATGATTTGGATGTGGCTGTGGAGGACAGGGAGGGCACAGGAAAGGGTTCTCGCGTACCAGTGGGGATGCTGGTGGGAGGGCACAAACAAACTGGGTTTGTAATGCACTGAGATGTAGGACCAGTGTGCATAAGATGGGTTTGAGGATCTTTCATGGCTCCCAGTGTAATTGTGGCTTTTCTCCACCTTGGGGGCAGTGAGAGGGATCAGAGAGTGGGGGAAGAAGTCTCCTGAGCAAGGAGGTGCTGTGAGTGGGAGGCAGGGAAATCCTCTGGAGCACATCTGCCCAGCCTCTCCTCTCCTCTCTGAGCTCCTTCTGAATTCTCACCTCCCACCTACTCAGCATCCCTTGAGAAGGCAACAAGGCAACGTAACAGCAGCTACTGCCAACAGCCACCCACCCACCACGGGCTGCAGGCAAAGGAGTGCAGCTGTCTGCTGTGAAAATCCCTTTATTAGATGATTGGTAAAGCCAGAGACAGGGTGGAAGCGCTCTGGAGGTGACAGATTGTCTCTGTCGCAAGTGGGGACAGCCTCTCGTGTGCAGCTGGGCAGAAAATCAGAGTCATTGAGGCTGGAAAAGATGTCCAGGATCATTGAGTCCAACTATTAACCCAGCACCACTAAGTCCAGTGCTAACCCATGTCCCTCAGCACCACATCCCCACTGCTTTTCAATCTCTTCAGGCACAGGGACTCCACCAGCCTGTTCCAGGGCTTAAACACTCTTCCAGCAAAGACTTTTCTTCCTAATGTCCAATCTAAACTCCCCTAGCGCAACTTGAGGCTGTTTCCTCTCATCCTACCACTTGTTACTAGGGAGAAGAGACCAACCCTCATCTGGCTCCAAGCTCCTTTCAGGAAGTTGTGGAGAGCCAGAAGGTCTCCCCTCAGCCTCCTTTTCTCCAGGCTGAACAACCCCAGTTCTCCCACCTGCTCCTCACAAGACTTGTACTCATGGCAGTGCCTGCAGAGTTGCTCAGCACCATGGACCTCTCACTGCCTAGGAAGGCAGGTCCAGCCATCTGCAGTGATGGGGTGTCCCAACCTCACTCTGCTCTTGGGGTCCATCTGTCCTGGGAGAACGTGGCCAGCTTATTCCTCTCACAGGCACCATGTAGCAGGGACTCACCTCCACAGCAGGACTGGAAGATGCCCACTTTGTGTGTTGCTCCCGGTGCCCCCAGCAGTGCTGCTGGTTGAATTCCTCATAGATGGTGTTGAGGTAACCATGTGTGTGGTCTCATCTCTGCTCTTGGTCCTGCAGAGCCCTGATCCTCTGGGACTTGGAAGACTAAGAAGGTGCTGTCAGAGGTCCAGTGCTCTTTGTGATCCACAAAATCCTTCATCCCCTACAGAGCAGCACAAGAAAGGAACATCAGCCACCTGTGACCAGCTGTCTGGAGGCTCAGCCACCAGCTGTGAACAGAAGTCTCTGCCACTGGGGACAGAGGTGCCCTCGTGGTGCCCAAGTGCCATCACCAACTCACACAAGGAGAGCTGGGCTCTGCTCCCAGGGAGTCCCTGTTTGGTCCCACAGGGTACAGTCACCCCTGAGAGCCCTGTCACTGTTGCATGGCATGGGGGACTCGGTAAAACAGAGCAGTGACACTAGTGGCACCCAGCTACTCTCTGCCTTCAGGCCTTGGACACTCACCAGAACCAGTCCCTGCTCCAGAACCTCTCTGGGAGCCTCAGCATGGCCTAGGGCACAGCATAGCCCTGCATTGCTCATCCAAGTCAGCAGCCAGACCCAGCTGCTCTGCCAAGGTGCCATCATGCTTTCTGAGGCTGTCACTGAAGATCCAGCTCGTCTTGCAGCAGCCCTTCAGCTACATCCTATGGATGAAGCAGTGTGCTTTGTCTCTGTGCACTATGTATCTGTCCAGTACCTTGGCCAACTCCTCGAAGCTTAGCACCCCTCAGGCTAGCAGCTCCTGCAGCAGCCCAGAGATGAGACATCCCACAAAAGCCATCTGCAACTTGTCTGCAGGGTGGCTCAGTCAGTGTCTGGAGCCCCAGCACCATGCTCCTTCTGCCTCACTGCCTACACCGAGTGCTTCTCCCCTGAGTGCTGATCCCTTCCCCATCACTCCCCAGGTGCTGCCCCCTTCAGCTGCTAATTTCTCCCCCACCATCCACCCCGGGTGCTTCCCAATCTCCATTGCCTACTTAGGGTGCTGCTCCCTCTTTTATTTCCCAACCCAGGGTCATCCCCTGCCATCACTCACCTCCCCTCCCCTTTTCCCCACACACCCACAGAAAGCACCCCAGGAGATGAATTTGCAAGGAGCAGGGCCTGCTCAGGGTTGCAGTGTCCTGAGCCCCCAGCCTGATGCATGCTGTGCTCTGTCCCTGTGGACAATGGGCCAGGACAGGTGAGTAGGACCTCACCCACTATTAAGCTCCAGTATCACAGGTCACACTCACCTGCCATCATCTCTCAGGCCCTGGCCTGCCCAAGGAACCATGAAAACTATTTCTGCTGCAGAGGGGAAATGAAGGCAAATGTTTGCCACAGCTTCCATTTCCTCTCTTACAGCTGGGCTATTCATAGAATCATAGAATCAACGGGGTTGGAAGAGACCTCCAAGCTCACCCAGTCCAACCTAGCATCCAGCCCTGGCCATTCAACCAGACCATGGCACTAAGTGCCCCATCCAGGCTTTGCTTCAGTATCTCCAGGGACAGCAACTCCACTACATCCCTGTGCAGCCCATTCCAATGCCAATCACTCTCTCTGGCAAGAACTTCCTCCTAACATCCAGCCTACAGCGCCCCCGGCATAACTTGACACTGTGTCCCCTTGTTCTGCTGCTGGTTGCCTGGCAGCAGAGACTGTTGTTATTCCCTGGCCAGGCTCCTGCAGTCACCTGTAGCCCAGCATATGCTTGTGAGCCCAGCAGGCATGGGGACACAGAGCCCCTTTGCAGCCACACTCAGATTTCCTTTGGGGAGTGCTCAACATGTCTATGTGACACTGGGGCATCACGAACTGTCCCCAGAACCACGTCACTGAGCACCCATAGAGTGAGGAGGAGGTTTCCAGCTCTCTGGTGCCTGTCAGAGCCAGGCCTGGACCAGCTCCTCTCACAACTTGCAGCTGCAGGGCTAGGCAGAGGTGGCTGTCCTCAGCCACAGACCGACATCCATACATCACCCAAATCCTCCAGAGCTGAGGTTGTGCTCAGTTCATCCCTGTCCAGGTGCTGGCAGGGACACTGTGCCTCGGGCAGCAGCACCTTCATCCCTCTGAGGGATTCACCAGCCCAGTCTCCATCTCACGGGTGCGGGGGGGTGGAAAGGAGCCTGTCTGGAACGTAAAATCCAGGCTGTAGGCAAGCCGGAGGGAGGCTGCCTCGTAACTCTATTAGCAGGGCTCTCCACCGGGCAGTCGAGTGTAGGGCAAGACGTGGGTGGAAACAACAGGAGTCACACCAACGATGGGGAAAGCCAGGGACGCGCCACGGGGAAGAGGGGCATCCAGCCCCTGGGGACGTGCAGACAGCTGCAGCTGCTAAAAGCTAGGGAGGGAGGCGAAACCTTAGGGATGCTTTTACCGTCCCGAAGGCTCCCGCAGCCCGTCGGGGGAACCTGCCACACTGCAGCTCCGAGGTGCCAGCTCTGTGATAAGCTCCCAGCGCCATCCTGTCCCCTGGACACTACTCGGAGGAGGAAGCGCTGCCTGCGACACGCCAGGGCTCCCCCGGTGCCTGCCCTCCCGTGACAGCTGCGGGTCACGGAGCAGGCCGGTATGGAGCATGTACTCCTGGGGGGCCGCTCTGCCTTCGGCCGCCCCCTTGGGCTGCTCCTCTGCCACGATTGGGGCTGGCTGTTTTCGTGTGCGAAGGGGACCGCTGGCCACCAGGCCGGGAGCGTGCACCCCCGCTCCGGTCGTACCCCCACGCCCCCGGCACGGCCCCGGTGACCGCCCGCCCTCTTCTGACTGGAGCGGCTGCTCGCCCGCGGATTGGCTGCGCCGGGACGCGCTGTGAGCTCTCATTGGGCGCCGAGCCCTGGGCCCAGCCCCGCGCCGCGCGGCGCGCCGAGTCACGGGATAGGCTTGAGGGCGAGGGGAAGGGCGTGGCCTGGTGGCCAGTGGCGCTGGGCGGGGACGCGTTCGCGCTGTTCATTGGTGCGCGGTGCCGGCGGCGCTGGGCGCTGATTGGCTGCGCTGAGCGGGCCGGGGCAGGGGGGCAGGGTGGGGAGCTGCACGCGGCAGAGGCGGGAGCGGTGCGGCCGGAGCCAGGTGAGACCCTCCCGGAGCCCCCTCCCCTCCCTTCCCCTCCTCTCCTCTCTCTCCTCCTCTCGCCTCCCGGCGGGCCCCGAGCGCGCTCCCTGCTCCTGCTTCTCGCCCGCTCCTCGCGGCGCTCCTCAGCCTCTTCTCGGCTACCGCCGGCCGGCCGGGCCCCGCTCCGCCTTCTTCTCGCCGCCCGATGAGCGGGGCCTTTCCGGGGCCTGTCTGCGAGGAGCGGCTGCCGGCCCGGTGGCGGCAGCGCTGAGGCGGCGGCGGCGGCGGTGGGCCTGCGGCGCCGTGCCGGTGGGACAGGCTGCGGCGGCGGCGGGCCTGGGCTGGTCTTGCACTGCTCCCCGCCGCGCGTAGCGTGGCTGGTGACCGCGGGAGGCGGCCCCGGGGTGCCGCTGTGAGCCAAAGATGGATTCACTTTAAGAAGGAAAGAGACGTGGGGCTGCCGCCGGGTCAGGCCCGCGGCGGGAACGGCCTGCCTACTGCTGGCCCTGTCGCCCGGTCCGGCGGCACTGCTGGGCCTACGCCCCCTCCGTACCGGGAACGGCAGCTCTTCGCCAGCCCTGTGGCGGTAGTGGGCGGTCCCCCGGCTCGGTAAGCTCTCGCCAACCGAGCGGAGGCTGCGGGCCCGGCCCGCCTCCCCTGGTCCGAGGAGCAGAGGGCCTCCGCCCTCCTGCCAAGGGCCGTCACTGCTTCCCACCTGTGCAGGGGCTTATTAATCCCACCTGGCAGCGCCTCTCGGGTGAGGGATACTGGTGCCTCACCGGCTATAGTAACGGCACGGAGCTGCTTGTTCTGACGGCTCCGTGCGTTCTCCCTCCTCCCGCTTGCGTCCTGCCTGCTGATTTTGTCTGGTGCCCCCAGCATGAGGTCAGATGTTGCAGGTTTGTGGAGACTCTGCGCCTCTCCTTGCTCGGTACAAGCCAGGGAAGCTTGCTGTCCTGATGTGGCTCTGCTGGTGGCTGAAGTTTAGTGCGGAGTTGGTACTGCTGCAGCTTTGACACTTACCAGGAAAAACGTCAAGCCACTGTGTTGTAAACGTGAGTTTCCTTTAAAAGCATCTTCCTTAAAGTATCCCAGCCCTTCACAGGTGCTTTTGGGTTTTCCTGCTGAATTGACTGAAGGGGGATGAGCTCACAATAACCCGTGTTAAATTGGTGGCTCTCAGAGAACATAGTTTGGGTGTTACATTGACAGACTCCTAAGGATCTTGCTGCTGATTTTGTCAGTGACCTGCAGCAACTTTGCAGCTAAAAGCTGGTGAAGAACTCAAGCAACGTGGAGTGCTGAGTGGGGAATAAGAGATGAGACTCTGATGCATCAGTCTGGTTTGGCACTGTATCTCTGTTCAGGCCATGCATCTATTAACAGAGGAAGCAAACTGTTATGCAAACAGAAACCTAGGAGGAAGAGTTGAGGCCTAGTGCTAGGAAGCAGCAGTTTTTGTGCAGGTTCATTGAAGTGTTGAACACCAAAGGCAGGTCTGGAGGCAGGCAAGAGAAAAGGTGCTCTTTGGTACCTCACCGTGGCTGTGGAGAGGGAGAGCCTCTTAGCTCAGCTCCCATGCTGCTGCAAACTTCTGTGCTGCTAGGCCCAGGTTTGGTGCTTGTGCGTGTGGGGCAAAGGCTGGTAGTAGAAAGCTGGGCAGAGGTTAGAGACAATGTACAGAGCTGGGATTAAAGGTGAAAAAAGCTGCCATGTGATAAGAGAATTCCATCTGCTTCATTCAGCAAGATGATTTGGTCAGTCTGTGTACTTGTGGAGGACAGAAGTTGGGCTGAGGGAATTGCATGGCTGGGGGTGGTACAGTAGTGTGTGCATGGAAATAGAGCATGTTTTTTTCAAGTGACAGAGACTCAAACGTGAGAACAAACTTCCCAAAGTCGGTGGTGTGCTGGCAACATCTCTTTTTGTTAAGAAAAGCAGTGGCAAGCATTGCAGCTCTGCTAACAGCCCGGGAAGTTGTGTGGTCTGCTTTGCTCTGGAGTTTGCAAGGTGGCCACATCTGCCTCCAGGGTGTTCGCTGGGAGATGAATATCTTCGGTAAACAGAGAGGAAGACTGGCAAACACATTTCAGAGTTTTACTTCGGGTTCTTAATTTCTAGGAACATCTGGTTTCCCCTTTGCTGTGTTCACAGGAATGTGTTTACACTGGCAGCAAAGTTATTTGATTTTTCTGAGAGCCTGAACAGGGACGTTTCCCTCGGATGTGTTGTTGCTGTTAGTTTGGTGGCAGCGTCCCTCCAGCCCTTCTGTCTTGCTGTCACTTAGCTGTCAGATTGAGCTGTAGCAAGCTAAACGGAAAAACAAAGAAACAAAAGCAAGGGAAGCTTTAGGGCTAGATCTTAACCAAGATACAGAGGCTTTGGAGGATGCTGCTATGCCAGGTCTAATTGTTATCTCCTTCTGCCAAAATCTGCACTGCTCTTGCTTTTGTTTTTTGTTTGCGTGGGGCTTTTCAGCACCACTCTTGTGCCAGCCCTGGTGGGAGTGAGGGGGATGATGTGTGCAGCTATCTCCTGTCTTGCTGGCCTGTGTCTTGCTGAGCTTTGCTCACCTGAAGGCAGGCACCAGACCTGGGTGGCTCTTGTCCACCCTAATTATGAGGATTGCTCTGGGAGCTGGGCCTCTTCCTCCAGGAGATGTTGCTTTCATCTGTGCCGTTTCAGACAGCTATTTCCACCCCTGTTCTGCATCCTCAGCTTCTCTTTAGAGGCTGCTGTCAGATCAGGGAGAGTTGCTCTCGGTAATAGTTTGGTAAGTGAATTAAAAGGAGGTTCAAGAGAAAATGATCATTTCTTGGGAGGTTGTGTGGTTGCATTGAGTGTGTGAAGTTGTTTTACAAGAAAATCAGGCAGGATAATCTAACAGGTTATTTTTATCAGGGAAAAAGGTGAACAGGAGGGGAAAAAACTTAAAAGAATCATTGTTGTCCACTTGCATATCACAGTCAACTTCCCAGAAGAGGAATGTTCCCTTAATTAGGGGACTAGTTATTACTAATAATTAGCAGACAATTCAGAAAGCTCATACCTTTCCCTTCCATCCAAGGTAGCTCCATCCAGCCATAGCTTGCTGCTGCTTGGTGCTTCTGAGTTTGGATGTGGGCTCTTATCGTGGGGCTCAGCTCTATCGCTGCCTGCGGGAGAACGTCAACATTTGCAGAGCTAGATCAGAGCCCTTTTGAGATAACCATGAATGGAGGAGATTGCTATTAACAAAATTACTTTGCTCTCAACAAATTAGTGTAACAGATTAATCGCTGCTCCTAATCCCTGGCTGGCTGTCCAGGAGGGTGCCTGTGCTGTTGCGGAGCAGGGAGGAATTCTGCTGACAGAATTGCTTCCTTCTGTTCCTTCCTAGCAGTCCTGTAGAGTCTGTACAGTTCCACACACTCTCACCAGTCTGAAAGGATAGGATTTCCCTGAGGAGGGATCAGATCATTAGCTTATAAATAGTAAATGCTTGTCCAGGCCTACTTTTGAGTGCTTGCTGTTTGGAGGTTGTCTCATGTCCTGCCTTTGCAACAAGTACAACTGCATCTGCACCTCGTGGCCCAAAACCAAACCCGAGGAAGTCAGACGTACTTCCTGTTGGAGGTGACGACTTTGTGCAAGGAAGGAAACTGCCCTGGTGTGAGGTGCTTCAGCTTTGCACAGTTTCACATGTGGTTGATCTGAAGGGCTCCAGCAGCAGCTGTGCTGCTGTGTTCCCCAGGGTTGTGTCTGATGCTAGGGGAAAATCAACTCTCTCAACTGGGAATGTGGGCTGAAATGAAACAGAAGCACACCCAGTGGATTAATACCCTTTGAAACGAGCCCATTTCACTTGCTAGAGAGCATGTGGGAGTATTAGGGAGCCCTTCTTGCTAACTGAGCTCTTGGGTGTTCTTTTTGGGCTGTACACACACATTCCCCTTACCTGCCAGCTATTTCCCTCCAGTTTTGCTTTCATTTATTGCAGATTTGGTCAATCTTAAGGCTGCTGTGACTGTTTGATGCTCATGGAGGTTTAGGACCTGTCAAGACTCCTTGCACAGCTGCCCAGCAGTTGTCCTTTTGTGTTCATGTTGAGCCTTCCTCATGCTGAGGCTTTGGTATGGAGCTTTCCATTCACCCTGCTGTTCCTGGCTTTGCCTCTGGGCTGGAAGAGCAGCTTCCTCTTCTCCAGGATGCTTCACTTGGACTTGGGATAGTTTTGCATGGGGTTTGTTTTGCAGCATTGTTCTGCAGACCTGCACGATCTGTAGGCAGTCTGTCTGAGGGCAGGACCTTGCCTTTCCTTAGAGAGTTCACATTGATGGGACACAGCAACAGCCAAACCAGACAGATGGGCCCTGCTCTTAGCTGTGGTTAATGACTGAGAGCAACAAAATCAAAATAACTGCTCATTCTCATTTGAGAGAGGTCCTCAAATTTCTTCTTCAAGAGGGGGAAGCCTGCCCAGGGCCTATCCCAAGAGAGGAGAGTTATGTGTCTGTGTGTTCCCTTTCAACGTGTATCAAGTAACTGGCATTGGAGGCTTCCTTTTGTGTTGTGTGCTTTTGTAGGAGCTTTCAGTCTCTGCTTTAGAGCAATAGCAGTCTTCCTTCCCTCGTGGATCACATTGCTTATCTTCTAGGTGGAGTGTTTGCCCAACAGCATATTTGATACAGCTGATCTCGTGCACTCTAAACCCCATGAAGGTCAGCTGTGCTGGGCACACACAGTGGCTTGCCTTTTGCTAGTGCTGCTTTTCCTGGGGGAAACCAACCCCACAATGACTCTAGAGAGAGTGCAGGTCTGTGCAACGCTGTGACCATGCTGGCCAACAGCCACAGTGTTCATGGGAGGGGTGGTGATGAGGGCTGAGGTTTACCTGAGTCTTGGGTAGAAATAAGGTGGGTGGGCCCGTTCTGATGGCAAAGTGCAGGCTGTGTGTTGGCAACTCTGAGACCTAGCAAGAAGCACGATCTGGCGACTCTTGCTGAGACTGCTAACCACCCGCAGCTCCACCCCTCTTTGGAGGAGTCTGTCCTGGCAGCAGAGACATAGATGCTGCTCCCAACTTATCTGCTCGGGGGGCAAAGTCTTGTATCTGAACTTAAGCCCAGATTCACGGCAGGGTATTCTCTAGAGCTCAGCTTTCTTCCATTTCATGGCTCAGCCAGCACTGACTGCGAGGCAGAGTCGTTGTTCCTTTTCCAACTTGACCAGTTCTTCATTGCAAAATGAAATGGTGGAATTGTTCTCTCTGGCAGAACGTGCTTGGACGTGGTACTGCTTGATTGACAGCTTTATGGTAAGGACCCTCAAAGCATTTCTACTTCACACTCAGTTCAGTTGCTTAGACTCTGCCAGCCTGTCTCTGATGGCCTCTGTTGAAACTAAAGACTGCTCCGAGCGAGGGGTGCAGCGTGCATTGTTCCTTCTGGAAGCTTCAGAGAGCTTTCTTGTTTTGTTTTTAGTCTAGAAACTTGTTGAAGCAGCCAGCTTTCTCTGGGAGGACGATTGCCTTGTGGCAATCCAGCACGAATCTATTCAGTTGCCTCTTGTTATTTCAAGTACTGCCTGGATGTGCAATAAAACCTTTTTTTTTTTTTTTTCCCCTCCTCTCTTTAATCTCTCCAAGTAATTGGTGGAAGTTTGCTTTATTGCCAGAGCATGACTGGCATGTAGCATTTGGTACCGCCAGAGCCAGCTAGAACTCTGTGTCACTGTTTTTATGTGGACAGGAGAAGCTGTTGTCTCGTTTTCGAGGCACCTACACCCAGTTTTGAGAACACCTTGCCGAGGGTACTCGAGGAGAGCGTGGCTGGCTGCCAGCCCTGAGCTCAGGTCACTGCCTGTGCTTCCTGCAGCATGGCTTGCTGCCGGCTTCACCTGCCAGCAGTGGCACCTGATGGGCTCCTCATCCCCCCTAGTGTTTAGGTGTTGATTTAAGAGGGCAGGAGGAACCCCAGAGCCTTTGCTTCTCACTCCAGTCAGCATCATTTGGGCTTGTGTTTGCTTCTGCTTTCTGGTCAGGCTGCACAGCCTCATTTGTGCCTCTCACCAGGTTAGGGCTGCAGCTGCTCCAGTGCCAAAGGCAATTCTCTTCCTTAACTGAATTTCCCAAAGCCCCAAACGCTCAAATCTCACTGAAAACTTTGAAGCAGGGCCACAGCACCTGAGTGCAAACCAAAAAACCCCCTGCTACTCTGAACGTCAGACTTAAGTAAGAGGGAATGCAGCTCCTCAGGCAGAAGGCTGGAGCTGAAGCTGGATGTGAAATGGAGCAGCCTGCTTACAGTGGGGCAGAAAGCTGTGTTTGGGTGGGGGAAGCACAGCTGCAGTGTATCTGGGGAAGCTGGTGTGAAGGTGCACAGCAGAGTGGGGTTTGGTGAGCTCCTCTGCAAACATCAGGGCTATTTTTTTTGTTAAGGTGCTTTGCATACCCCTGAGGATGCTGAGTCTACTGGATGTTACCAGTGACCTGGGCTGTTAAATTCCCCCCATGGCTGTGCAGAAGTACAGTCCATGTCTTGGAGTCCTGCTGTCAGTTTCCCTGCACCCTTGGGGAGCTCTAGGTATTTGTCAGCCCCTAGATCCCTCTCCAGTACGATGAGTGCTGTGACTCCAGGGTTTGTTATAAGCTGATACTTTTATGTCCTCTGTATGTGGGAGTTACTTCCTTTGATGCTGTAGTTCAGTGCTGCTTCTGTGTCTGCGATGCTCCTGGGCAGCCATTTCCCTGCAGTCCCAATGGGTTAGGCAGTGTAATGGCTGGGATCCCTGCAGGGCAATTAACTCTCCTCTTTCTGGGGTATCAGCTCTTATTTCTGTCTAACTGAATCCTTTATGCTTCTAGGCAACGTGCCTGGTCCTTCTCAGTCCCCTGCAAACATCTCTGTGCGCTGCACAGGGCTGTTTGTTGCCTGCTTGGTCTGAAGGGGAGGTCTTCTGCTTCTAGAAAGTGTCTGCTCTGTCAGGGGAGCTCCTGCCTTGCATTTCTCATATCCACACTGTTTAAAGCAGATGAGAAGAGGTGACTACCCTAGGAAAGGAAAGCTCCAGTGCCCCCTTCTGTTTCTCTGCACCTATTCCAGTGTGCTGGTGGTATCCAGAGACCCTGGAAGTGTGTGCAAACCTATCCAGGAGTTGCAGATATTAGCGAGAGGGAGTCTAGGCAAAGAGAAATCTCACCTTGCTTACAGCAAGGAAGCTTCTCTGTCCGAATCTGGCTTCCCCAAGGTGCCAGAGGTTCTGTGTGCTGTCCCCTTTCCCTTTTGCAGGGAGAGGGAATGGCACTGTGCCCAGGGAGAGGGATAGAGCTGAGGCCAGTGGTTTGTGTGAAAGTCATAGCTGAGCTGAGTCTGTCAACCAAACGATGGTGAATTTTGGCACTGATGCCAACACTGACACTGCTAGTTGCTACTAGAGCAGGTACAGTGCCTTCAGAAGACAATTTTGTTAGTGTATTGAGGGAGCTTTAGCATCTCTGGGGGTAACCCAGTGCTGTGTATCCATTCATTCCTGTTCTATCACCCACACTGCTGCCCTGCTCTGGGCCTTGTTGCTTCTAACTCAGGGAGGTAAAAAGTACGCTGGGCTCTGAATGTGTTCCTGGCGTAGGCTGACCTTTTGTGTTTGGATTTAACTGCTGTGGAAGAGAAAGTCCCTTGACTTGAAAGCAGAAGTGCCTGTTCAAGCTGTGAAAACCCTCTTTTCCAGGGGGTTTTGAACCTCTAGTGCGTCATCCTAGCAGCAGTTGTAACTAAAGGGCAACACAACAGCAAAAAATAGTCTGTGGTAAGGGAAGGAGCCATGGTGGGAGACTCCCAGGTATTGGAGGTGTGTGCAGAAATCCCCAAGATGACCTAAAGGCAAGTCCCAGATTTTCCCTGCAGCTTTGTCACATTGCCCCATCTCATAGGGCAGTGTCAAGGGCTTCTCTGCTGGGAAGTGAGAACTTAAAAGTTGTTACTGAAGCACTTCGCTGATGTTTGCCCAGTGGCTGTAAGTGTTTCATTTCGGTTCCTCAGCGCTGCAGTTGTCCTTCAAGTGGGTGCCTACAGTGCTGAGTGGGGAATGTGAGGGCTTTGGAGGAGGCACTTTCAGAGAGGTGAGCTGTGTAAAATGAATCTATGCCTTAAACATGAAGCTGTGATGTTGACTTTGTGTTGCTATAGAATGTTGTGGTGCTGCGAGTCACCAGGGTGCAAGTCCTAGAAGAGCAGATTCTCTCCTTTTGTAGCACAGCAGGCTGGGAGCATGAAGAACCATGATGGAGAGGAGCTTTTCTGCTTGCCGAAGGTGAGGGCTGAGACTTGGGTGAGGGAAGTGGTAATTAATGGAGTTGCCTCAGGCTGAGATTTGATGGACTTGGTGAGAAGCTGGGCCTGCAGGGAGCCCCTGCAGACGAATAAATGATCAGAAGGAACCACTGAGCAGACCTGCTTTTGTCTGAAAAATTGGTCATGGCCTTTCTTGTGCCTGTGGCTGACTCAGATGCTGGCCATTCCTGTTAGGAGAGCTTCTGAAGTGGAAGGTACTGTGCTGCTCACAGGGCAGCCTGGAGATACGTTGCAAGCAGGGAATGCTGCACGCAGCCAGCACCAGCTGGATGCAGAATCACAGCAGGAATGGATGCCAGGGCTGGGCTGTGCCAGCAAGGAACTTGTATCCCTCCCTCCTGTCCTTTGCACTTCTTAGGCTGGCACAAGTTCATTTCTTACCTACTCTGTTCTTTGCTCTTTCTCCTGTCTGGAATGATAAAAGTTAATGTATTCAGCCTACTAGCAGTGCTGCCTGGGGACTGTCACCCTTCCCAGTGTGCCAGTGGGCAGATGGGTACCTTTCTCCTGCCTGCTCTCAGATTCTAGCAGAAAGAGGGTAGCCAGGCACCTTGGGATGCTGGATAATATGATCCTAGACAGAGCCTGTTTTGTTCAGCAAGGAGACTAAGTGGAGAAAATTTTTAATATGGAAGTGTTGAATGCAAAGGTTCTGTGCAGATCTGACTGCCTCATTAGGAAGCAGCTTGCAGAGCTTCCATTGCCATTGCTAAATGAAGCAAGAGAGGAAGCAAAAGTGGTTTCATTCTGTGCAGTGGACCTGTTGGTTTTATAATGAACCACAGACTTGATGAGAAGTGAAACCTCCTCCCTTTCTCCCTCTTCTACTGTGTCTTTCCTCCTTCAGTGGGTATTTCTGCTAAAGGCATTTCCAGAAGTATGAGTGAAACCCTTCCTCCTGTGGCCTTGCCTTCTGTTATTGAAATGCAAGAGGAAGTTCCTTAGACTTCTCAGAAAAGGTTCAACTGGTCTGGGAGCAGAGGAAGTCACATTTTCAGTGTTTGACTAATGACAAAGCTGTCTGAATTGAACCTCCAAGGAGCAGCTGGGTCATCTGGAGGTCCCTCGGGAGCTGGGAGCCTGGCAGGCAGGATTCCACCACACTTGTGCTGCAGGTAGCTGTGCTGCTGCTCCTGCTTCCCCCAAAAAAATTGCAGAGCAAAGGGTTCTTATGGGAGCAACAAGCACAGAAACAGGCTGGATTAAGAGCAGCCCTGCAGAGAAGGACTCAGGGTTGCTGATGGATGAGGCACTTGCCGTGAGCTGGCAATGTGCACTGGCAGCCCAAAAAGCCAGAGGTGTTCTGGGCTGCATCAAAGGTGTGACAGAGGTGGTTCTGCCACTCTACTTTGCTCTCATGGGACCTGTGTTGGGAGTCCCCAACACAAGAAGGACGTGGACCTGTTGGAGTGGATCCAGTTGAGGCCACAAAGATGATCAGAGAGCTGGAGCACCTCCCTTACTGGGGACAGGCTGAGAGAGTTGTGTCTCTTCAGCCTGGAGAAGTGAATGCTCTGGAGAGACCTCAGATGGACCTTCTAGTACCTGAAGGGGACTACAGATATGGTGGGAAGGGACTTTTGACAAGGGCTTGTAGTGATAGGATGAGGAGGCAGTGGTCTGAAAGTAGGGCAGAGTGGATTTAGATGGAACATCAGGAAGAAGTTCTTTACTCTCAGGGTGGTGAGACACTGGAACAGGTTGTCCAGAGACATGGATGCCTCATCCCTGGAAATGTTCAAGACCAGGCTGAATGAGGTTTTGAACAACCTGGTCTAGTGGGATGTGTCCCTGTCCATGGCATGGAGGTTGGAACTGGATGATCTTCCAACTCAAGCCATTCTGTGGTAAGTGCTACAACTCTGACTTTTTCAAAGGTGCAGCTCTGCCTGCTCTGTATCAGTGCCGGCACCCGGAGCTGCTCTGCTGCAGCCCTGGGTGCTGGTGTGTGCTGTAAACCTTTCTGCAGCTGGAATTGCAGAGAGAGCTGCTGCTGGTTTCAGCAGCCATGGGATCTCTTCTCTGCCTGTCAGTGGTCTACTGACATCAGAGAGGAAAGTGCCTGTCTCCTATCTGAGCAAAGACCATGAAACCCCCTTTGTGTTTTTGCCAAGTCTGATGCATTTGCATCATAGTCCCAAACCTTTCAGAGCCAGTAATGATTCTGTATGAGTTCTAATGCAGTTACTAGAAGCAGGAAATCCCAAGCACTGGTCCTGGCACTAATGAAAAGAAAACCTGAATTGCAGCAGAGAAGTGCTGAGTGCTTCTGTTAGTGGTGAGCTTGTCCTGTGGCCACCTTCCTACCCTGCCCTGGTGGAAGCTGGCAGCAGGGAAGGGACAGTGCGTGTGGCTTCGTGCAGCTCTTGCTGCTAGATAAGCAGGGGCCTTGCTATATTTATCAAATTGCCTTCTCTTTCCTTTTATTGATTGGCTGGGGATTTCCCTTTCTAAGAGAGCACATCATGGCCAGCACTGTTTTTAGAAACAGTTAAGCTCATGGTAGAAAGCAGACACAGGAGCAACTAAGCTGACCTGAACTTGTTGTCCTGCACAGGCCATTTGAGGAGAGGTTATTAATGAAAGCAGGTCAGTGGGCAATGCAGGCCCTCCATTGCTGAAATGCAAACCATTTTAGAAGGCTCTAGATATCAAGAAACTGAAGACCAGAGGCTCCAGTTTAACCAGATTAAACCACAGATTTCAGGGGTTTGGAATGGGAAGGAGGGATTGTTAAAGGCCAGGCTGGATTAGTGCTTGGTGTGGAAAGGGATGCATCCCCAGGAAAAAGCATCATGAGAGCCATGTTTCCCAGTCTGTTGGGAAGAGCAGTGGTGACAAGAAGCCCTGAGAGCCACTGTCCTGCAGTGGGACAGGCTGAGGGAGTTGAGGTTGTTCAGTCTGGAGAGGAGAAGGCTCCAGGGGGGCCTTCTCGTAGCCTTCTAGAACCTGAACAGGACCTGCAAGAAAGCTGGGGAGGGACTTTTGACAAGGGCTTGTGGTGACAGGACAAGGGGGAATAGATCGAAGCTTGAGGGCAGATTTAGACTGGAGATAAGGAAGAAATTCTTTAGAGTGAGAGTGGTGAGATGCTGGAACAGGTTGCCCCTGGAGGTGTTCAAGGCCAAGATGGATGAGGCCTTGAGCAATCAGCCTTGGCTAGTGGAAGATGTCCCTGCCCATAGCAGGGGAGTTGAAACTAGATGATCTTTAAGGTCTCTTGCAACCCAAACCTGGATTTTGTCATCCTGTGGCCATCCAGAGCAGCTGCCCTCAAACAGAGCCTTTTGCAGGGCTAACAGCCCTGGCTGGGGCATAGCTGTGCTCAGCACAAGCAGAGAGGACTCAAGCTGGATGTGTAATCGAAAGTGAGCTCTTCACTTAATAACAACAGCTCTCGAGGGCTTTCCTCTCATCTTGTGGTCTTCTGTCTTCCTGTATCATGATGGTAGAAACCCTTGGCAGATGTTCAGTGCTCTGTTTTGGAGAGTCCTTCCTGTGGAAGGTGGAGTTGTGTGCTTAATTTGATAATGGTGCAATTAGTGCAAGCTCTAGGGTGGAACAAGGTTTCCTCCAGGAGGAGTGAGTGCTCAGCAGATGTGTTCTTAGCCATATGTCAGGAGGTTGGATGTTCCTGTCAGAGTTGCAGACCCTGGCATAGGATCCTCCTCTTCTTTTTGGTGCATCAGGTGGTGGGGAGACTGCTAGAGAAGCTGAGCTTGGTTTGGGTGAGTCTGGAGAAGAAACCTTGGTACTTTGCTGTCTTTAGGTCTGTTTAGCTTGGAGAAGAGAAGGCTGAGAGGGGAACTTATTGATGCTTACAAATATCTAAGGGGTGAGTGTCAGGAAGATGGAGCCAGTCTCTTCTCAGTGGTTCCCAGTGAGAGGACAAGAGGTAAGGGAATAAATTTAAGCATGGGAAGTTCCATCTAAACATGAGGAGGAACTTCTTTATTGTGAAGTGGCAGACCACTGGAACAAACTGCCCAGAGAGGTGGTGGAGTCTCTATCTCTGGGCACTTTCAAGGCTCACTTGCATATGTTCCTGTGTGGTCAGCTTTAGGTGAGCCTGCTCTGGCAGAGGGGTTGGAGTCAATGATCTTCAGAGGTTCCTTCCAAACCCCACCATTCTGTGATGCTGTCCCCTCAGTCCTGCTCTAATTTCAGCCGTAGCTTTGTCATCCAAGTGTTGGTGTGGGCAACTGAAAAATGCTTCATTCTCTTCCCATGGAAGAAAAGTCCCCTGGAAGAAACCAGGCTCTCCTAGGCATTTTGTATGCAAATAGTGGTGCCTGGGCTCTGTCTCTGGTCAGCAGTATGTGCAGAGCAAACTTGGAGGGATTCAGTGCTGAGGGAGGCACCGGCAGAGCTGCAAGTGTGGCTGCGTTGAGGCTGTCAAACCCAGTAGTGCTGCAGGACCGTTATGGAGCATGTGATCCCCTGCAATAACAGCAGGAGGTTTTTCTTTCAGACGCTGTTTCTCTCCCAGTGGGGATTCAGATGCTTGCAGGCAGCAGGTACCAGTTTGAATGCCAAATGTATCCTGCCTGGCCTCCAGCTGTCGATTCCCCCATCGGTCCTGTCCTTTGGCTGCAGGCAGATGCCTTGGAAACCTTAGGTCTTGTAAACTAACACCAGCTGGGTATGTTTATGCACCTGGATAAAAGAATAAGAGAAATTTTAGCTGTGCTAGCAACGAGGCTGAAGTTGTGTTGCTGCTGTTTGGTTGAAATGACTTTAAAATACTCAGCTGGGTGCTCTGAAGAGTCTTGAGCTTGGCTTGGGCAACCTGGAGTGGGATGGAGAGGGGGAGTGGCACACTTGAGGACTTTTCCCTTTTGATTTTTGAGCCTTCTGGTGCATGTGGGTCACATTTCAGGTTTTTCTTCGTTTTTTACTTTCTTTTTCCCCCCCTGCAGTCACAAAGGCTGCCTTTCAAATCAAACCCAGGGCTGTCAAAGACTGCACAAGTTGAGGGGAGTTAAAAGGCAAATGCTCCCGATGCAGGAGGAGAAATGAATGCTTGCACAGAGACCAGTTTAAACAGCACTTCTCCAGCCTGGAGGCTTGGGATGTGACCTCAGTAGTGCAGACCCCATTTCCTTGAAGCTGTTGCTGCTTCCTTCCTGAGATTGAGTTAAAAATCTGTGCACGGTGTGGTGTGAAAAGAGGTAACAGAGGGAGAGGGAGCCTGGAGCCCACGCGGCTCTCCGGCGCTGCAGGCAGAGAGGAGCAGGAGCCTGGATTGCAGCTGGGATGGGTCCATCTGCACCACTTTGGGTAGGGACCAGGCAATTGTTTGTAGTTGAATAAAGGCTTAATTGTTACTCAATGTCCCAACTGCCTTTTTTTTCCTTTCAAGAAAAGCAAACAAAACTGGAGAACAACAGGCTGGAGTTAGAGGGGGCTTTGGAAATGGTTGCCAGAGCTGTGCTTCCTGTCTCCCTTACTCTGGTGATTATGAAGTTCAGCTTGGAGCCCTGGCTTTAAATCTCTCCTCTCCCTGCTGGGGATGAAAGGCCTGGAGGATGAGGATGGCACAGGGGAGCAGTGGGGGCTCTTTAGATCCCTGGTTCTTCCGTGTGCCGCTGAAATGAATGCGGGGTCTGTCTGCATCTCTGCTGGTGCCTCAGCTTGTGGCTGGCCGTGCTAGGGAGATGAATCAGCACCGTAATGGCAGTGTGTGGGGCATGGCGCAGAGCCTCTGCCAGTCCCTGTTCTCTGCCAGTTGGTCAGGAAGATGAAGGAGGAGGCAAAGGCTGCCCTGGCAGGGGAGCATCCCTGGTGTGCTGCTGCCACCTGGTGCCACCGGCTGTCCCCAGTCCCTTGGCCGCTTTTGCAGAGTGAAAGGTGTTTGGCTTCGGTAAGAGAAAGGATGATTTTGAGTAACATGGGCTAAGGGTCCTCCCTCTGCAGCTTGTGGGGTTTCTCTGCAGTTCCTGCCCTCCCCTCAAAACTGATTTCACTTCATTAATGTACAGAGCAGAGTCAGCTGGCAGGCAGGCTGCTGGAATTAATCATTCTGCAAACCATGGCAGGAATGCCCAGCGGTGCTCTTTAGGGATCTGGCAAAGCACTGGGCTCTGTTCCCTGCACACCTTGGTGACATCTGAGGGGCACTGCTGGCCTCTTCTTGTTGCAGGTGGCCTCCAAGCTGGTCTGTCTGCCCGTGCATATGGTGTCAGCTGTGTACTGGCTCCTCTGAGTATCCATCTCTTCTGGCATTTGGATGTGTCAGGGCAACCATGACAGAGGAGAGGATGGGATGGATGGTGCTGGAGCTGTCCTGCAGCTTGGATGTGCCATAAGGATTTCCCTCTCCCCTTTTTCTTCACTCTTCCACAAAACAAGTTGTCATTAGATGGCTTTGCTGTTGTCCCCAGGCTAAACCGTTCCCTGGGCCTGAAGCACAGAGCTGTGTAGCAGCTCTTCACTGCCTGAGGATCTGAGACCCAGCCTACAGAGTTGGGCATTCTTCACATTCTGGGGGTGTTTGCCTTCCCTGAGCTCTAGTCCTCTTTGTGCATTTCCCCCTCCAGCTCTCTCCACACTTCTACATTCCCAAATCCATCCTTCCATGGCTGCTGCTTCTGCTGCCTCCTCCACCCTCAGCAGTCCTCATTTCTGCAACCTTCCCCAGCATGAGCCCCAAAGGTGCCTGTGCTGCAGCGCCTCCCCCTTCTGAAGGTCCTCACCCCATCCCAGCTTGAGCAGAGGTCCCTGTTTTGCCACCAGTGTGTCTGCCTCGAGGTCTGTGTTGCTCTTCCCAAGCTCTGCCCTTTCCAGCCCATCTCTCCTCTCACTTATTTACTTCCCCAGAGTGCTCAGGTCTGGTCTCACTTTTGGCAGCAGCACATGGATCATGGCACTCTGGGGCCAGGCATGCCTGTGGCATTGTAGGCTCAGGGCTCCTTTTGGGTCTGCTCTGGTCTTTGTTAAACATGAGCTTTGCCTTTTCAGCCTGGGGCTGCTGTGAACACGCCTAGCTTCTTCAATCTTTTCTGTTCTGCTGCAGAGGATCTTGTTTCAGAAGGAAAAAGTCAAAATCCTGTGTCGATGTCCCCTCCTCCTCTGCATTTCTCAAAGCACTCTTCTCTGTGCCAGGCACAAGTTCTCCTCTGGTTTGCCCTCTTACCTCTGGTGCCATGCTGTTTATTCCAATCACAGAGTGCACTGGGTTGAAAGGGACCTCGAGAGATCTTGTCCAACTCCCCTGCAATCATCAGGGACATCCCTAACTAGAGCAGGTTGCTTGGAGCCCCATCAAGCCTGACTTTGAATGCCTCCAGGGATGTGGCCTCCACTAGCTCTTTGGGAAACCTCTTGTAGTGTCTTGCAGTTAAAAACTGCTTTCTGGTGTCCAACCTCTCTACCCTGCTCTACTTGTCCTATCACTACAAGCCCTTGTGAAAAGTCCCCCCCACAGCTCTCCTGCAGCCCCTTCCACATATTGGAAGGCTGCTCTAAGGTCTCCCCAGAGCCTTCTGCAGGCTGAACAGCCCAGCTGTCTCAGCCTGTCCCCATAGGGTAGGTACTCCAGCCCTCTGATCATCTTTGTGGCCCTCCTCCAGACCCTTTCCATCAGGTCTATGTCCCCCATGTTGAGGGCCCCAGAGCAGTCCAGGTGGGGTCTCAGCAAAGCAGAGGGGCTCTATTGCAACGTTCCACTTCTACCTTTATTCTCCATTTCTCACCTGCCTCTGAATCCTTCCCCAAGCTGTGTAGTTTCTTCTTTGTTAAGGGCAAAGCTGACCTCTGCTCCTGCTTGCTTTCCCCTCCTGTGCTTGTCTTTTCTTATCCTCCACAACTTCCATGTTAAGTCCTTTGTAGGTGACCCATTCAGACTGAAGTCCCAGGTCTCAAGCTGCCCTCCCTGCCATGCTAGAACTGCTGCTGCAAAAACCTGCAGCTTGGCAAAATCTCTGCATTATTTTCCCTCTCTTCACCATTTGGGAGGTTTGGCTCCACAGCAGTTGCACTCCTGGAATCTCTTCCCTAAACTTGCTTTGCCTGTTTTCTCCCTGGCTTTGCCGTAGGGATTTGCTCTCCCTGCCTGGCTCTGGTTTCCATCCTGCTGTTGCTCTGTGCTCTCTGTAACCCTATCCCTGCACAGCTACCCTCCGTTGCAGCTGGCACATGCAGCTCCTGTTTCTCCTCTCCTTGATGTCTAGTTCTCACTCAGACAGGGCTGGTTCCTCTATTCCAGTGTGACTCCATGACCTGCAACGGGGGTGGCCTCTGACATCTCCACTGCACGGCTCTGTAAAGCAGCTCTGAGAATGTGCTTGAGGACTAGCAAAGCCCTAGCATGTTTTTGAGGACCAGGAGGTGAATTTCTCCAGTAGGACGGTGCTGTGCAGCTGCCTACAGCAGCTTTCTCTGGTCTCCCTGCAGTCCTGCAGAGAGCTGCTTACAGTGTCCTGGGCTGATCTCTCGAGTGCTGCTCCATGGTTGAAACCTCAGATATTCCTGTTCATGTGTCCTGGGCTGATCTCGAGTGCAATCCTGTGTTTGAAACCTAGATGTTCCCATTTCAAGTTCAGGAGGAGCCTAAGCAGTCTTCAGAGAGCTCTTGTTTTTGAAATATGAAGGGAAACACTTTCAGGGCATTCTCATCTTGAACTGGCCCTTCAGATGGGACACCCTGGAAGGATTTGCAGGCCCTGACACTCTATCAGTGACAGGATGGCTGTGGGTAGGCTGGGATGGTTCAGCTCTTGTGTGTTTTGTGGTTCAGTGCCATGGGCTGAGTGAGATGTCTGTGTCTTGCTCCTTGTTGTTCTGTGACTGTCCCCCAGGACTTGGGATGGGTGATGCATGTGCAGCAGCTCTGCAGGGCCCCTTGTCTCCTGGGAGACCATCCCCTGCTGGCCCCAGATCCTGCAGGTGGGTTGACTTTGAATGTGAGATTCAGTCTGTCACCCTGAGACATCAATCTCCTGGGGAAGAGCAGCTGGGGGTGGAGTGTGCTGAGGGCATCGTGGGCAGCTCTGCTTACTCACAGGCCTGTGGAGATTCACTCATTCCAGCCTGGACAAAAAGAAAGGATCTGAGCTGTTACTGTAAGCAGTAAAGGGGGAACAAAAACCCCAAAAGGCATAAGAAAAGCATAGTGGAAGGTATCCAATTCTGCAACTTCATCTCCCAGTAATTGGATTGAGTTATGTCCTTGTCAGCAGAGCTGCCCAGAGCTGACTCTAGCTTTGCATAAATATTCAGCATATTGAACAAATCTTCTTCTCTTTATTTTGCTTTTGGTTTAAGCTGCATGGTTTTGCTTTGGGTCACTAAATTAGGCAGTTGTAGCGTGGCAGAGCTGGGGACAGCCATGCCAACCTTTCACCCTCCCTGCTATTTACTGCTTTTACAAACCACTGCAGTAGGCTTTTTATCTGCATCTTGTCCAGCACCTCACATGGAGGTGACTGAAGTCCTTTAAGGTAGATGACCTGCAGTTTGCCAGCAGCCTTTCATCTTGTGGGTGGTTTTGGATCTCTGGATCCAGACCTTGCCTCTGGTTACAGCCATAATGCAATTAAATTATGCTCACTTAGTACTGCAGAGCAATCTGAATGCTTTGGCAACTTGTCATCATCATCTGGTATGACTGTGACATTCCTAAGCTCTGGTAGCCCTGTCTCTCCTTGTTAATAGTTATTCATCAGTAAAAGTTTTGTGTTGCTGAAGAGCAGCTGGTAGCAGCCTTCATTAGAGCCCTCAGACCTCTAATTTTGCTTAAAATGACCAAGGCCACTCCGTGCAGCCTGCTTGGGGTGGAACTATGTGGTCTGGCAATTAGGTTTTCAGCCTCTAATTAGTTGAGAGGCTTGAGATGGCTTGCTCTGTTCCATTTGGGATCAAAATAAGGCCAATGGGGTTCCCTGGTTGTGTCTTCTAACATCCCTGATTTAATCTGGGGACTTGGTTGTCTCTGTGAAGTTCACCAGGATCAGCTCCTCTGTTTTTAGCTGAAATTAAAACACAGTCTGTGCCTGGGGCAGGTGCTGAGCACAGTGAGCTCTGCTCCAACTCCAGACAATTGGCCAAGTTTTACAAGCAATTAAAACCCAGTCTGGGAGCAGGGAGCTGCCAGAGGGGCCACCCACCTTGCCCGGGGTGTGCACTCAGAGCTGCAGCCTGGCAGCACTGGCAAGGCTTGGAGCTGTTACCGGTGCTCCCTGCTGCATCTCCCACCTTCCCAAGGCTCTCTCTGTGCCTCTAAAGTGCCCCTGTGCCCTCCCCCCCAACCACAGGCACCCTTCCTTCCTTGCTGCAGGGAGCAGAGCTCTCTGGGAGCATCTCCCACCTTCCCAAGGCTCTCCCTGTGCCCTCTCCCCCACCACAGGCACCCTTCCTTCCTTGCAGCAGGGAGCAGCACTCTCTGGGAGGATCTTCCACCTTCCCAAGGCTCTCCCTGTGCCCTCTCCCCCAACCACAGGCACCCTTCCTTCCTTGCAGCAGGGAGCAGCACTCTCTGGGAGGATCTTCCACCTTCCCAAGGCTCTCCCTGTGCTCTCTCCCCCACCACAGGCACCCTTCCTTCCTTGCAGCAGGGAGCAGCGCTCTCTGGGAGCATCTCCCACCTTCCCAAGACTCCTTGTGCACCTCTGAGATGCCCAGCAACAGGCACCCTTCCTCCTTGCCAGACAGCTCTGCTCCCTGCTGCATCTCCCACCTTCTCAAAGCTGCCTGTGTGCCTATGAAGTGCCCCCTGGCAGTGCCTGCCCTTCCTCCTTCCCAGAGAGCTCTGTTCCCTGCAGAGTGCCAGCAGCAGGTGATGGACACAGGGAGTGGCTGTGCCACTCCTGCTGTTGAGTGTTTCCTCCACCTGGCTGGCTGAGGTTGACCAGGCAGGGCCATCAGGCTGTGCACAAGCTCCTCTGTGAGGGTGCTATGAATACTTGGTCAAGCAGTGATGTGCTTTTCATGACTCCTCCACAGAAAGGCAAAGAGAGAGTAAATGTTCCTGCTGGGTGTTGACAGCCTGGTTGGTTGTTTCCCACCTCATGTACAGTTTATCACAGAATCCCAGCACAGTAGTGCTTGGAAAGGACCTCTGGAGATTGAGTCCAACCCTCTTGCCAAAGCACAATCACTCACAGAAGGGTGCCCAGGTGGGTTTGGAATCTCTCCAGAGAAGGAGACTCCACAGGAATCTCTGTGGGCAGCCTGTTCAAGGGCTCCAGCACTCTCACACCAAAGAAGTTTCTCCTTATGGTGAGGTGGAACTTCCTGTGTTCTAGTTTGTGCCCATTGCCCTTTGTGCTATCCCTGGATGCCACTGAAGACAGACTGCCCCCTTCTTGTTACCCATCCTTAAGGTATTTGTAAACATTGCTCAGATCCCCTCTGGGGCTGCTCTTCCCCAAGCTCAGCAGCCCCAGGGGTCTCAGCCTTTCCTCCTCGCAGAGATGCTCCAGGCCCTTCGGCATCTTTGTAGCCACGGCTGGACTCTCTTTAGCAGTTTCCAGCCTCCTTTGAACAGGAGTGGAACAAGAGGGATACTTGGACTTGGCTTGGGACTGAGAGGCCACCTGCAGCTCAGAAAATGGAGAAGAGGCACTGGTGGTGCAGTGTCTGGCTCGGGTGATGGCTGAGCATCCTGGAGCAGGAAGGGTCCAGCTCAGCTGGCAGATTTTAGTCCTTCTCGCCAAGCACTTTTCTTCCTGGCCCTGCATTTCTCCTAGCAGCTGCAGCAGACTAGGGCAGAGGTTTCATGCTGGCTGCTGCCCTGCTCTGGCTTGCTGTGGGAGAGGAGAGGCAGCTCCCCCGGGGAACAGAGCAGTTGCGTAAGGGGTACCACAGCCTGTGCCTGACACGGGCCACAGTGCCCTGGGGATGGCAAAGGGAGGGTTTTATGAGTCTGCTCAGCTCTGGCACTGCTTTGTTATCTGAGGGTTTGGCTGTGATAGAATAGTTCCAGGGCAGGACACAGGCTATAAAAACACTCAAGCAAAGGCAGTTATTTTTCTCTATTTCCCTCTGCCCCAGGTGTGTTGGGCAGGATCACCCCACTGGCCTCATCAGCAGGACTGGCAGTGTCCTGCCCTCCCTCCAGCTGAGTGATGGAGAGGGCAGTGAGCTGCCAGCTTTGCCAGCCCCCAGCTGTGGGGCATGAAGCCTGCACTCTGCCCATGATTACACAGCAGCAGAACACCATGAGGCTTGAGGTTGTGGTTTCCATCTGTGCAAAAGGGCATTGTGAGCTTTTATCTTTTCTCCAGTTTCATCCTTTTTGTCTTGTCTTTTCTCTGTCTCTGATCCCCTCTTCATTTAGTTTGGCAGTGTCGGCCTTGGCTGAGCATAGCAGGTGGCCAGCTGCAGCTCAGCCCCTGTGACCAAGATTTTTGGGGAGCTTCTGACCTGGATTTTGGGGTAAACAGCTCCTTGAGCAGGTGCAAAAACATGCACATGACTTCCACAGGGGAGTCGATAGGTGTCAGCCACGAAAGGTGCTGGGCAGTGGTGTTGGGAGCGTTGGGCAGCTGCCACCTTCCCTCCTGAAGGCTGGAGACTGCTTGGCTGGAAGCCACAGTAGCAGAGCCAGCAGACAGTTGGACAGGCAGCCTTTGAAAGCAGGAGGACCACAGCCAGCCCTGAAAGAAGGGGATGCACTTGGGATGCCAGGGGAGGAGCACATGGAGCTGCACAGGAGCAAAGCTGCCTGGGGATGCCAGAGATGGAGCACATGGAGCTGCACAAGCACAGGAGCAAAGCTGCCTGGGGATGCCAGAGATTGAGCACATGGAGCTGCACAAGCACAGGAGCAAAGCTGCCTGTGGATGGGCAGACTGGGCCTGGAGTAATTCAGGTGGTGCTGGAGGCCCAAAGCTTTCTGTGGTGGCACAAACACCACTTGAAGTTTTGTGCTACCTGCTTGCTTCCTTCACCCCCTAAACCCTCAGCAGCCTCTTCAACTTTATCCCTGCCCCAAACAGGAGGAAGAAGGCCAGAATGAGGAAGCCCTGGGAGCAGAGGAGCAGCAGCATTCCTGCAGGCTGAGCTAATGAGGAGTCCTGGCTGTTGTGACCTGCCTTCTCTTGGGCAACTGGCTTTCTAAAGTGGCTTGGGGGATGGGAGTGAGGAGGAAGGTCCTCAAGCATGACATAGCCAAAGAGAGTTGCAGTTTCTAACAATTACAGGCTTCTCCTAGAAGGAAGGAAGTGAGAAACTGAAGTAGCCATTAGCAATGATTGAATAAGTTGGTAGCAGGCATGCTGCAGGAAGGCTGCTTGTGTGTCACTCGGTGTTATCAGTGTTCAGATGTCTTCAGACCAGTGCACAAGGCATGCTTAACTTTTTACTGCCCCTGGTAATTGTGCTTTTCACCTAATTTGTGACTCATCAGTTGGCAGAGACTCCTCCTGGCGACACGGGCTGCAACTAGGCTTTTTCTTTCTCTAAATGAAGCCTGATAGATGAGGCTGTTTGCCTAAAGAGTGTGGAAAGACTTCTCCAGTGGGAGAGTGAAAGGCTGAGTCTGGGTGTGGAGGGAGATCCTGGTAGGAGACAGGCTGGGTCTGGGTTTGGAGGCAGATCCTGGTAGGAGACAGGCTGGGTCTGGGTTTGGAGGCAGATCCTGGTGGGAGACAGGCTGGGTCTGGGTTTGGAGGCAGATCCTGGTGGGAGACAGGCTGGGTCTGGGTTTGGAGGCAGATCCTGGTAGGAGACAGGCTGGGTCTGGGTTTGGAGGCAGATCCTGGTAGGAGACAGGCTGGGTCTGGGTTTGGAGGCAGATCCTGGTAGGAGACAGGCTGGGTTTGGAGGCAGATCCTGGTAGGAGACAGGCTGGGTCTGGGTTTGGAGGCAGATCCTGGTAGGAGACAGGCTGGGTCTGGGTTTGGAGGCAGATCCTGGTAGGAGACAGGCTGGGTCTGGGTTTGGAGGCAGATCCTGGTGGGAGACAGGCTGGGTCTGGGCTTGGAGGCAGATCCTGGTGGGAGACAGGCTGGGTCTGGGTTTGGAGGCAGATCCTGGTAGGAGACAGGCTGGGTCTGGGCTTGGAGGCAGATCCTGGTAGGAGACAGGCTGGGTCTGGGTTTGGAGGCAGATCCTGGTAGGAGACAGGCTGGGTCTGGGTTTGGAGGCAGATCCTGGTAGGAGACAGGCTGGGTCTGGGTTTGGAGGCAGATCCTGGTGGGAGACAGGCTGGGTTTGGGTTTGGAGGCAGATCCTGGTAGGAGACAGGCTGGGTCTGGGTCTGGAGGCAGATCCTGGTAGGAGACAGGCTGGGTCTGGGTTTGGAGGCAGATCCTGGTGGGAGACAGGCTGGGTCTGGGTTTGGAGGCAGATCCTGGTGGGAGACAGGCTGGGTTTGGGTTTGGAGGCAGATCCTGGTAGGAGACAGGCTGGGTCTGGGTTTGGAGGCAGATCCTGGTAGGAGACAGGCTGGGTCTGGGTTTGGAGCCAGCAGTGTGCCCAGGTGGCCAAGAGAGCCAGTGGCATCCTGGCTTGTATCAGGAGTGGTGTGGTCAGCAGGAGCAGGGAGGTCATTCTGCCCCTGTACTCTGCACTGGTCAGACCACACCTCGAGTACTGCGTTCAGTTCTGGGCCCCCCAGTTTAGGAAGGACACTGAGATGCTTGAGCGTGTCCAGAGAAGGGCGACGAGGCTGGTGAGAGGCCTTGAGCACAAGCCCTACGAGGAGAGGCTTAGGGAGCTGGGGTTGTTTAGCCTGGAGAAGAGGAGGCTCAGGGGTGACCTTATTGCTGTCTACAACTACCTGAGGGGTGGTTGTGGCCAGGAGGAGGTTGCTCTCTTCTCTCAGGTGGCCAGCTCCAGAACAAGAGGACACAGCCTCAGGCTGCGCCAGGGGAAATTTCGGCTCGAGGTGAGGAGAAAGTTCTTCACTGAGAGAGTCATTAGGCACTGGAATGGGCTGCCTGGGGAGGTGGTGGAGTCGTCGTCCCTGGGGCAGTTCAAGGCAAGGTTGGATGTGGCACTTGGTGCCATGGTCTAGCCTTGGGCACTGTGGTAAAGGGTTGGACTTGATGATCTGTGAGGTCTCTTCCAACCTTGGTGATACTGTGATACTGTGATACTGTGAGGCAGATCCTGGTGGGAGACAGGCTGGGTTTGGGTTTGGAGGCAGATCCTGGTAGGAGACAGGCTGGGTCTGGGCTTGGAGGCAGATCCTGGTAGGAGACAGGCTGGGTCTGGGTTTGGAGGCAGATCCTGGTAGGAGACAGGCTGGGTCTGGGTTTGGAGGCAGATCCTGCACTGTTTGGGTTTTTCTGTTTTCCCTAGGAAAAAATGATTCCCACTGTGGAGTTTTGGTTTTGTTTAATATGTTTTCCTGCAACTTGGTGATCTGGTTTTAAATGTAAGGTAATGTTGTGCCCAAGTTTGGAATAGTTCATGGCAGGAGATGAGAAATTTACTGCAAGGCAAAGGGAAATGATTCCTACCTGCCAGCAGCGCTGGAGTTTGGTGGGAGCTCCCTTCTCCGTCATACAGCAGTTCCAACTGCTGTGCCAAGGGCAGGGGCACCTCCCACTAGCCCAGGTTGCTCAAGTTCTCATCCAACCTGGCTTTAAATACCTCCAGGGAGGGGGCATCCACAGTCTCTCTGGGCAACCTGCTCCAGTGTCTCACTACCCTCGCTGTAAAGAATTTCACTCTTCCTAATCTCCAGTCTCAATCTCCCCTCTTCTAATTCAAAACCATTCCCTCTCTGCCTATCACTCCAAACCCTTGTAAGAAATCCCTTTATGGCTTTCCTGTAGCCCCCTTTAGGCACTGGAAGGCTGCTCTGAGGTCTCCCTGGAGCCTTCTTTTCTTCAGGGTGAACAAATCCCTCAGCCTCTCCCCATAGGGACATCCCTGAGCGGAAGGAAACCTTTGAGCTCATTTCCAGACAGAAGTCACTTCCAGACAGGGAGCAGCCAAAGTGGGAAAACCCAGCCAGGGTGTGAGGTGTTTAAACAGCCTCTAGTTCCACATCTGTTGACATTTACCTCCTTAGGTGAAATACAAAAGATTAAAATTAATGATGGGAAAATCTGCAGAAGACCTCAGGCATTCCTGGAGCTTTGGTGTGCTGTAGGTTGCTGGTGACTGACACATACCAGGTCTGGTTGATGAGCTCCAAGCCATTTTCAGGCTACACTTGAATACTGAACATCCCCACTTTAGAAGCAGCTGGGACCCACGTGTGCAGCGTTCTGTGTGGCTTGTGCACAGAGTGGAGGGGTTGCAGGGCCAGGTGGAGCAGCACTGGGAGCAGGAGAGCACAGCTCCAGGCTGTCAGCTTGTGCTGGTGGCAGTGTCTGGGTGTGTGTCATTCAGATACCTCTCTGTGGGGCTTGAAGGGCAGATCAGAGGACAGAATCTGGACAGAGGAGAGAGATGTTTGTTGTCAGATGATCCCACATCAGAAAGACCTGAAAGCCTCAAGGAAAGGACTCTACTCTGTGGAAATCCCAAAATCCACCTGTAGGACCATCCAGTGCTATGGGGACTGCAGGGCATGTCTTATGAGGAGAGGCTGAGGGACCTGGGGCTGCTTAGTCTGGAGAAGTCTTCAGACTGAGAGGGGATTTAATCAATGCTTATAACTATCTGAGGGCTGGGGGTCAGGAGTGGGGGACAGGCTCTGCTCACTGCTCCCTGGGATAGGACAAGCAGCAGTGGATGGAAGCTGCAGCACAGGAGGTTCCAGCTCAACACGAGGGGGAACTTCTTTGCTGTAAGGGTCCCAGGGCCCTGGCACAGGGTGCCCAGAGAGGTTGTAGAGACTCCTTCTGTGGAGCCTTTCCAGACCTGCCTGGATGTGTTCCTATGTGATCTGTGCTAGATTGTGTGGTCCTGCTCTGGCAGGAGGGTTGGGTTTGATCTCCTTGGGTCCCTTCTAACCCCTAACATCCTGTGAGCCTGTAAGGATCTTCTCAGAGCAGGACAGTTGCTCAGGTCTTGCTTCTGGGCTCTGCCCTTCCTGTGACCAGTCTTGCTAACAGGAGACAAGCTGGCAGAAGGGGCTGCTGTATTTTGCAAGGCACTTTGAGCTCTCACATCCTGCCCTACCTCCTGGGCAGGGCAAAGTTTGATTGTAGAAGGGCTTCTTTTTTTTTCCCCTCACAAGACCACAGCAATCTTTTCCAAGCACTTAAGTTTCATATGAAGAAGGATTATTTCAAGGTTTCTGAATCATAATAACCAAGTTGTAGTTCCTTCAGCTCTCTCCTCTGCTCCCCTAAGATGTTTTTTCACTTTCAATACCCCAAGGGTCCTGGCCTGGTATGTGCTGATGGGGAACAAGTCCTTAGAAGATGTGTGTAGTGGCTGACCAAAAGGATTTGGTGTCTCCCAATAATGCTGAATCTGATATCTAGCAGGTCCTGGAAAGGGCACCCAACAGAGGTTTGCAGTGACAGGTACAGGGTGCTGGCCTCTTGGGCCCTTCATTTATTTTCCTTCTGTGTTCATACTGCAGTATCACCACTGATCTAAACTTCTGCTCTGGGTTGTCTTTGCTGCAGGTGAGAGCAGTGGGGAAAATCAAGAGGAGACTGAGCTGTGCCTGAACTGGGAGATTTTGGACTGTGCCTGAGGATGGTGAGTTTATGTTGCAGTCTGCACCTATCCTGTCTGGGTTGCTTTGTTCTTTCTTTGTGTGGCCAAATCTTAAAGAATAAATACAACAGAATCACAGAATGGTAGGGGTTAGAAGGGACCTCCAGAGATTGAGTCCAAGCCCCCTGCAAAGCAGGACCACCTAGGGCAGGTCACACAGGAACTTGTCCAGGTGGGTTTGAGGGAATCTCTACAGGAGATCCAGGGCTCTGCCACCCTCACAGTAAGAAACTTCATTCTCATGTTGAGATGGAATTTCTTGTGATTGAGTTTGTGTCCATTGCCCCTTGTCCTGTCATTGGGAGTCGCTAGAAGGAGCCTGGCTCTGTCCTGACAGCCACCTTTCAGGGGGTCCACTCTGACCTGCCTTATCTCCAGACCAAACAGCCCCAAAACTCTCGAGTCTTTCCTTGCAAGAGAGATTCTCCAGTCCCTTCAACATCCTTGTTGCACTCCACTGAGCACTCTCCAGCAGTTCCCTGTCCCTCTTGAACTGGGGAGCTCAGAACTGGACATGATATTCCAAATAAGGTCTTACCAGGGCTGAGTAGAGGAGGAGAACAACCTCCCTCAACCTGCTGGACACACTCTTCTTAATGCCACCTGAGTATGTTACTGGCCTTCTTGGCCACTAAGGGCACATTGCTGTCCCATGGATAACTTCTTTTCAACCAGAACTCCAAGGTTCTTCCCTGCAGAGCTACTCTCCAGCAGGTAAATGGGAAAGAAGAGGGCTTAGAATGTTGTGTATAATATATAGAATCAGTCAGGGTCAGAAAGGACCACAAGGAGCAGCCAGTTCCAACCCCCCTGCCATGCCCAGGGACACCCTACCCTAGAGCAGGCTGCACACAGCCTCAGCCAGCCTGGCCTCAAACACCCCCAGCCATGGGGCCTCAGCCACCTCCCTGGGCAACCCATTCCAGCCTCTCACCACTCTCATCACCAACAACTTCCTCTTCATGTCCAGTCTGAAAGATGTTCTATTGGAACATGGCATTACCATCAGCATTGGGCTGGGCACTGCCAGAACCACATCATGGTGCTGGAGTGCAGAGGAGAAAGAAAGGCAGAAGCAGTCCAAGTACTGGGAGTTCCAGCTGAGGACATGAACATTTAGGTTAAACATGTTCAGAAGAACAGGAGGCAGGCTGCTGAAGGAGGTAATGATGCCTCCTATGAGATCATCCCCTGTGTGCTTTAACAACTGGAATAGAGGGGCAGCATGCTCCTGCAGTGATGGAACTGTCAGCTCTGCTACTCATGCATGCAGCATTTTCTGCCTGGTCCCTGTCCTTGTGTTCCCTGCTTTTCACAGGATCACAGAGTGCCAGGTTGGAAGTGCCCCCAAGGATCATCTGGTTCAACCTTTTTAGGTAACAGCAGAGTTGAAATGAGCTGCCCCAGCACCCTGTCAAGCTGAGTCTTAGAACTCTGTGGTCTAGGGGACTCCACCTGGGAAATGATTCCAAGGTCCAGCTGTTCTCAGGGGGGAAAACTTTCTTCTGGAGTCCAATGGGAATTTCCCCAGGAGCCACTTGTACCCATCACCTTTTGTCCTTTCCATGGGACTCCTTTTTAAAAGGGAGTCTCCATGCTCTTGGTAGCCACCCTTTGGATGCTGGAACATGGTAACTCCTCAAAGTCATCTTGTCTGAAGGCTGAACCAAGCCAGCTCTCTCAGCCTTTCCTCACATGGCAGGCTTTGCCTCAAGATCTCCTGTGTTTTCAGTTGCCATCAAAAGTCCTTCCAGGTGACATGGAAGAGGCCAGGCTGGGCCCATCAAGGGTCTGGCCACTCAGATACTCAGTTGCTGAGGAGCCACTAGTGAATCATAGAATCAAGCAGGTTGGAAGAGAGCTCCAAGCTCATCCACTCCAACCTAGCACCCAGCCCTATTCAGTCAACCAGACCATGGCACTAAGTGCCCCAGCCAGGCTTGGCTTCAACACCTCCAGGCACAGTGACTCCACCACCTCCCTGGGCAGCCCATTCCAATGCCAATCACTCTCTCTGTGAAGAACTTCCTCCTAACATCCAGCCTGTACTTCCCCCAGCACAACTTGAGACTGTGTGTGAGTGCTGCAGGTTCAGCTTCTGGTGTATCATGCCCTGGGGCCTGCCAGAGTCTGCAGCTCAGGGACTTGGTAATTCAGAAACAATTTATTGATGCTTTATGAGCCCTTGGTAGCTTTTTTTCCCCCATGGCTCTGTCTAGCTGCTTCTCAAAAGCAAGTAAAGATTTGCAGTGGCAGCAGAGCTGTGCTGCTGAGTTGTGCAAGTGTAGTCCCTCCTGCTTTGGGCCTGCCCTGTGCTGTTCCAGTTGATGGTCCCCAGTTCTTGTACCGGCAGTAATGGTGAACTGTGGTGCTGCCTGAGGGCATCCCCATGCCTGTTGAGATTTTGTAGC
Source organism: Pogoniulus pusillus (assembly GCF_015220805.1). Lineage (NCBI taxonomy): Eukaryota > Metazoa > Chordata > Aves > Piciformes > Lybiidae > Pogoniulus > Pogoniulus pusillus. The sequence goes on along the minus strand of NC_087290.1, from coordinate 3,696,246 downwards.
TCTCTGTTCTGCTCCTGTTAGGCACCCAAAGAGCTCTGATCTTTCAAATTCTTATCTGGAGAGAAGTCACCTTTAATCTTTGTCACCCCTCTCTGGACCTGTGTTCTTTTTGGGGTGTGCAGACTGAGACTTTGGACTTGGTAAAACGTGGAAGCTTTTGCTTATTCCTTCCCTGGATCTTTGCAGATCCTTATCCTGACCTGGCCTTGACCCACTTTTATTTGTTACCATGCATTGTTTGTTTCTTCTAGATAGGGAGGATCTTTTGCTCCTTGTGAATACCTAAAGATGACTTTACAGTTCCCAGGGACCTTCAGGAAAAGAAATAATGATGGGGTTTTCATCTGATTTAAATGAGTTTTCTTTTGGGGAGATCCCTTCCCAAACTCACCCAATAAAAAAACTTCACCTCCCTCACCCACTGTCTAGGGAAGAGAGTATCAGCTTTTGGTCTCACAGCAAGGGAAAAAAAGCAGCTTCTAACTGGGAGCCTTCACCTCCTTACCTGAGTACCTGTCAGTAGCTGCAGGTAGAGTTGATGCAAACTCTTGTCAACCTCCTCTGAGCCCTGTTGTGAGCTCTGAGTTAAACACAGGTCTGCAGGGAGGGATGGAGGTCAGTTGCTGGTTAATGGATGCTCCACAGGATTGTCAGCTAACACTGCATCCCTTCAGGGCTTGACTTCTCCAGCCAGCTGCTGGGAGGGTTGGCTGTAGACTCTGTTCCCTGCAGGCACACTGAGCACTTGGTTAATGACCATGATCAGTGCAGTCAGAGGGCGCAGCACCAGTGCCCTCTGGTTAACAAAGGGCATGCCCAAAAGCTTCTGCCTTACTCAGCAGCACCCCAAATGTGAACCACCAGCTGCTCTTCCCCTTTCTGCTGCTGCAAACACTTGGTCTCAGGTTGGTTAAGAGCTTTTATTTGCATTGCTTGTGAGACTGCTTATTTCTTCCCCAAAGCCTAGTCCTGCTGAAAATGACCTTGAAGACAGCACTAGTGGTGGTTTAATCCTTAACCCTGGCTAATGGAACCCTGACAAGCACTCAGTACCTTAATACATAACCTAAAACTAACCTGGCAGGTGAGTTGGTGCAGGCTGCTGGGCCAGAAGCTCCTGTAGCAGCATTCCCCCCTCCTCTTGGCTGTGGGAATACTGAGACTGTAGCCATCTGGGATTGCCATGGTGGTTTATACTCTTTGGAGGGGACCATGCATGCTGGTCCAGGTAGGGTTTTGCAGTTCAGCCATTCCTCTTCCCCACTGCATCTGGTGTATAGATTTGATAGCCCTTGAGTTGGATCCTTTTACCTCTCAAAGGCTTCTTTCATTTTTCTGCTCTCTGCCTTTCTTTTTGAAGAAACAGTACATGTATTGCAGATCTCTGAGCTCATCTCTCACACTGGAAGGATGAAAAGATAACACTCACCACCCCAGTCCTGATTTATAGGGTATAAAATAGTAACTACTCTTCACACAGGTTTAGGGGTTTATTTCTAGGAGGCTCAGCAGCCTTTTAATTCACCCAAGGAATTCTTTAGACTTTGAGGAATGAACTATTTTTGCAGAGGCACCTGAAACAAAGATGCCCTTTGTGCAACAGAAGTGGATGAGGCAGAACAAGAAGTCCATTTGGCCACAGCCACTCAGCTCTCTTTGTCAGTTTATTGTAGATGCCCTGCCTAGGCAGTGGAGAGAAACAGAAGTCCATCCTGCCTGCTGCTGGTAGCAACTCAACAGAAAGAGGGTAAATTTTGACTTCTAGGATGAGATAAATGATTAAAAGTCTCTCCCTTCTCCTTGCCTGTGAAAATTTCAAGTTCAGTTCTTACCTTGATCTCACTGGAAATACTCCTCAGACTTGGGCAGATATAAACTAGAATGCCTGGTAACTCCTCTGCTGCTGGGAGCATCTCATCCTGCAGCAGCTGGCAAGGCTGAGGCTCCAGGCTGCTGGACAGAGCTGCTGCAGCTCTCCTCAGTTTGCATCTCATGTCCTGGATGTACCTTTCCAGGACATTCACCACCTCCTGCCAATTGTTCTGTCGTTTTTCTCCATCTGGAGGCAGATGAGGACAGTCTGTGCAACGAAGCTGCTACCAGAGCCAGGGCTGCAGATTCAGCTCTCTGCCATCCAGGCCGTAGCCCCTTGCTTGTCCTCCTCTCCATCTGCAGGGTGATGCACCATGCTGTGGTGATGAAAAGCTCACCCTTCATGTGTAGAAGGGATTGAAGTGGTGTTCTCTGCCTCATGGAAGAGTATTCACAGCAGTTTTATTTGTGGTGCCAAAAAGAAATAGAGGATGGAGACATGAGGGTTGGAAGGGTGTACCTGTGCTGAGTCCAGCCTACTGGTGGTGCCAGCTCCCTGAGATGGACAGGACTAATTTTCCTTTCCTCACTCCAGCTGCTTGTTTCCACCTTTTTGAGAGTGGCAAGTGAGAGCCAGCCCCTATATTTCCCAAGGGGTTTGGGCTCCTCTGTGTCATTCAAGCCCTTTGCTTGACCCCCAGGGTCTTAGCTTTGAGCGCATTGTAATTTTTGAAGGGGAGAGATGGAGCTGCAGATCCACGAAGGGGAACTGGAGGTGACTCAGCAGGGTGAACGTTAACTGCTCTTTGAACCACTCTCTTGCCCTCTCTTGCAGAAAGCTGATCTGGCTGTTGACAGAAAGATGCAGGTCAGGGTGTTGGCTGGCTCCAAGCCAGGAGAGATTCCAGCATCTCGGTGGCTGTGCTGTACTCCCAGTGCAGGTTCCCTGGGCATATGGGACCAGATGGCATTTGAGCCCTGTGGAGCCCCAAGCTGCAGGCTGGGCTCCTGGTGCATGCAGACATATCTTTGCAGGGAATATCATCTCCCTTGGAGGCTGCAGAATGGTCCCCTGAGTGCCAATCCTATCTTTGACAGGCACTGTGCTACCTCTGTGCCTCCAAATTCCTTCTGGGACCATAAAGAGAGGTTCCAGGCTGTGTACCTGCAGTCTGCAAGCAGGGACATACCAAGGGGTGGGAAGAGAAGCACAGGAGAAATCCACTCACGGCATGAGCATCGTGAAGTGCTAGCAAGAGCAAAAGAAAGGCTTAATTGCTGCCAACTGGGCTGAAGAACAGGCTGCCCATGTTGTATTCAGCTTCTCCCTTCTTCAGAGTCCATGCAGCATTTAAGATTGTTGTGGCTGGGAGAAAAGGAAGGAAGTTTCTCTCTCCCCCTGCATGAATGGATGTCACTCGGAGCTCAGTTTGTGACAATTTTGCAAGGCCTGGAACACAAACCCTATGAGGAGAGGCTGAGGGAGCTGGGGTTGTTTAGCCTGGAGAAGAGGAAGCTCAGGGGTGACCTCATTGCTGTCTACAACTACCTGAAGGGACATTGTAGCCAGGTGGGGTTGGGCTCTTCTCCCAGGACACCAGCAATAGAACAAAGGGACACAGTCTCAAGTTGTGCCGGGGAAAGTATAGGCTGGATGTTAGGAGGAAGTTGTTAGAGAGAGTGATTGGCATTGGAATGGGCTGCCCAGGGAGGTGGTGGAGGCACCGTGCCTGGGGGTCTTCAAGAAAAGACTGGATGAGGCACTTAGTGCCATGGTCTGGTTGATTGGATAGGGCTGGGGGATGGGTGGGACTGGATGATCTTGGAGGTCTCTTCCAACCTGGTTCATTCTATGAATCTTTTAGGGTCTGCCATCAGTTGGTGGTGGTGCAGGGTCTGCCAGCGGTTGGTGGTGGTGGCAGGTCTGGTGGCAGTTAGTGGTGGCAGTGCAGGGTCTGCCAGTAGTTGGTGGTGGTGGTGGTGGAGGGTCTGCCAGTGGTGGGTGATGGCAGCGCAGGGTCTGCCAGTGGTTGGTGGTGGCGGTGGAGGGTCTGCTGGCAGTTGGTGGCAGTGCAGGATCTGCTAGCGGTTGGTGGTGGGTGGTGGTGGTGTAGGACTGCCAGCAGTTGGTGGTGGTGGTGGTCGAGGGCTGCCGGCAGTTGGTGGTGGTTGGTGGCAGCGCAGGGTCTGCCGACAGTTGGTGGTGGTGGTGGCAGCGCAGGGTCTGATGGCAGGTGGTGGCAGCGCAGGGTCTGCCGGCAGTTGGTGGTAGTGGTGGTGGCAGCGCAGGGTCTGCCGGCCGTTGGTGGTAGTGGTGGTGGCAGCGCAGGGTCTGCCAGCAGGTGGTGGTGGTGGCAGCGCAGGGTCTGCTGGCAGTTGGTAGTGGTGGTGGCAGTGCAGGGTCTGCCAGCAGTTGGTGGTGGTGGTGGTGGCAGCGCAGGGTCTGCTGGCAGTTGGTAGTGGTGGTGGCAGCGCAGGGTCTGCCGGCAGTTGGTGGTGGTGGTGGTGGCAGCGCAGGGTCTGCTGGCAGGTGGTGGTGGTGGTGGTGGCAGTGCAGGGTCTGCCGGCAGGTGGTGGTGGTGGTGGCAGCGCAGGGTCTGCTGGCGGGTGGTGGTGGTGGTGGCAGCGCAGGGTCTGCTGGCGGTTGGTGGTGGTGGTGGCAGCACAGGGTCTGACAGCAGTTGGTGATGGCAGAGCAAATAGCAGCTGTTCAGCCAGGCGGGCATCTGAGATGGCATTTAGGAAATCCCTCTAGCTAAGCTACGTAAATGAGGGCTGCAAGTGCTCAGCTTTCCTGGAGCTGGCCACCCAGGCTGCCTGGCACCAGAATGGTCTCACTGCCACCACTCCTGCCCTCATGGGATTGTTTGGATGGAAATGAGAGCAGGTATTTTGGGAGCTGTTGGAGACAGAGGTGAAAGCGATGGAGTTTGAATCAGGTTCCTCTCGAATGTGAGCCTCTGAGATGCTGCTGAACTTCAGGGTAAGGTCTACTTCAGCTCTGCACCAAGCTTGGCTCTTGGGCCATGTTTCTAAGCCATGTGTGAGCTTTTTTGTGATGCCAGAAGTGCAGGAAAAGAAGTCAGTGAGAGCGGGAGAAGATCTATTTGTGGATGTTCAGGTCAGCTTAGGTTGGAAATTCAAACTAATGATCTGCTGAGCAACCTTTTAACTCTGCGCAGCTGCAGCTTAGGGTTACAAAGGTCCTTCTGCAACTCGAGCTGGAAGTGGTCTCTGTGCCAGGTCCTGTGCCCAGTGCTGGTCCTAAAACATCTTGCTGTGGGCTAGAGCAGACTTCCTAACTTCTTGGGCATGTTCTTGTATGTTCTAAATGCATGCACTCAGTGTGTTAAATAGCAATGTGTGTTCTGTCTCTGCCTCAGTCTTCCGTGCTTCAGCTGTTAGCCCCGGGCATGCTTTGCTGCTTTTCTTCTGGTACACATTGGGAAAACCAAAAGTGGGTTTGCAGTTTGTGCAGCTGCAGTAGAAAAGACTCCCTCCACCTTTCACTGCTCTGGTTTCTCAGCAGACCTCTGGCATTCTTCCAGAGGAGACCCTGCAGGAAGCAGAGCACCTCTGCTGCCACTCAGATTTGGCCAAGGCGCATCCATAACCTCATCTGTATCTGTGTCTCATGTGGGCTCTGAATCACAGAATCAGCCAGGTTGGAAGAGACCTCCAAGCTCATCCACTCCAACCTAGCACCCAGCCCTATCCAATCAAGTAGACCATAGAATCAAGCAGGTTGGAAGAGACCTCCAAGCTCATCCACTCCAACCTAGCACCCAGCCCTATCCAGTCAACCAGACCATGGTACTAAGTGCCCCAGCCAGGCTTGGCTTCAACACCTCCAGGCACAGTGACTCCACCACCTCCCTGGGCAGCTCATTCCAATGCCAATCACTCTCTCTGGCAGGAACTTCCTCCTGACATCCAGCCTAGACCTGCCCTGGCACAGCTCCAGGCTGTGTCCCCTTCTTCTGTTGCTGGCTGCCTGGCAGCAGAGCCCAACCCCACCTGGCTACAGCCTCCCTTCAGGTAGTTGTAGACAGCAATGAGGTCTGCCCTGAGCCTCCTCTGCTGCAGGCTGCACACCCCCAGCTCCCTCAGCCTCTCCTCACAGAGCTGTGCTCCAGGCCCCTCCCCAGCTTTGTCATATGTAATGAAAGTGCCTTTTGGTTTGTGGGTGTCAGCTGGAGTTGGGTGCCCTCAAGGCTGGGCAACACCTCATGTTCACCCACCATGCACCGTGGGGCAAGATGGGCCTGAGATAGTAATGGGATTTCATGGCTTATCTCCAGGTGTGGTTGTGTCTTCTCTGGGGGCTTTTATCCTGTGACTGTGACCTGTGGGGTGGTTGGTGGTGTGTTTGCTTTCTCATCAAGGAAGTTCACAGACCTGCTTTTTGTCGGGGCACTGCTGCCCTGTGGTGACAGCTGGCAGTAGCTCAGCATGGTGCAAAGCTGTCTCTTGGTCAGAGAAGCTCACTATAGTCTCACTCATAATGATTTTGTGGGGAAATGCTCAAGTCTTGTATCTGACTTGAGAAAATCTCTTGAAGGTGCTGTGGGTATTTTTAGGTAGAGATGTCTGTGGCATCTTTATAGTCATAGAATTGTTTCAGTTGGAAAAGACCTCTAAGATCACTGAGGCCAAACATCAATCTAAGACCTCTTTTAACCACATTTCAAAGGAGCTTAGCAGCTCTAGGCTGTGTGCTGGGTTGGTGGTCCAGGAGTGCACAAAGCTGGTGTGATCTGAGCAAAACAGTTGGTCCTTAGCCTTGGAGGATCACCAGAGCCAGTCTGTAATTCTGCATTTTAAGACAGAGCTGCTGGCTCTGGGTCTGGGGGATGGAGGGCAGGGCGTCAGCAGGAGGTGGCATTGCACAGGAGCCTGCTAGCCCGTGGCTTCTGGGACAGGCTGTGACCTGAGTAGCTCCCAGACTTGAGAAACAACAGGTAGTAAAAGCCAGTTCCTGGGGCACTGGGTACTCAGCCTACAGCGTTCCCTGCGCCTGAGGCATTTGCCCAAGGTGTGCCACCTGGGCTTGGTGAAACGTCCCTTAGGAGCTAACATGCAAGCAGTCAGTGAGGGGAGCTGACAGGACACGGTGAAATGACCTCAGGTTGTGGCAGGGGAGGTTTAAGTTGGACGTGAGGGATAATTTCTTCCCTGACAGTGTTGTCAAGCCATGGATCAGGCAGCCCAAGGCAGTGGCGGAGTCCTCATCCCTGGAGGGGTTTCAAAGCCCTGTAGATGTGATGCTTTAGCAATAGTGCAGGGTCAGTGGTTGGACTCCATGACCTTAAAGATCACTGCCAACCAAAGCAGTTCTCTGAGCGGTGGCCCCGGGGAGCCCTGCGAACAGCAGCGAGCGAGCTCTAGCGTACTGGTGCTACTGGGAGTCGGAGACATGCAGTCCCTGTTCGCAGAGGAGCTCTTGAGGAGGAGGACTTAAAGGCTCGGGAGCGTTGAGCAGCGAGAAAGCAGCAGGGCAGCGCCTTTGTCCTCTCCCGCCTGCCGGCGCAGAGGGCACCGGGCCGGTGGGAGCATGGCGGGGGAGGGTTTGCAGCCGGAGGCTGCCGGCTGAGCACCGGCAGCAGAGCCCGGCGCGGAGGGCTCGGAGCCTGCTGGCCGCTATTGTTCCCAGCGCTCCCAACACGAGGCAGGTAGCGGTGGAGCATGGAGGCCCTGGCGGCCCCGGGCCGGACTGCATCTCCCGGCACGCCGCTCTGCGGGGCCGCTGGCCGGGGGTGGGGGCGCCGCGGGGTTAGCCGCCCGCGGGCAGGCTCTGCCCGTGGGGATGGCAGCGGCAGAGGAGGGCTGAGCCCTGCCTGGCGGGCTCTCCATTTTCTGCCAGGGAGACACTTAGATGGCAGAGCTGCTCTCGGCGGCCTTCGGAGGTAGGTGGAGTCTGGCCGTCCTCCGCCCTCCCTGCCTCCATTGTCAGCGGCATCGAGCGGCGGCGGGCACCTGCTGCGGTCCCCGGCGGCAGGGATGCTCCTGCCCTTGGCGGCGGAGCGCGGAGGCTGCGGCAAGCCCGGCCAGGCGGATTGGGAGCCGGCGGCGGAGGGACAGAGGAAGGAGATGCTGCTTGCCCGCTCCCGGCCCTGCTGCCGCCTCGGGAATTGAACATGAGTCTGTCAGGCCGCGTCTCCTGCTCCATGCTCAACTGCTTTGTAAGTGCTGCTTTTCTTCCTCCTCTCCTCCATGCAAGCGGGGCTACAAGCTAGCTCCTCTCTCCAGCTCCCATGTTGAGCTGGCTGCCCTAGATCAGGCCTGTCCTTGAGGCCGGGCTGCGTGTGGATCCTCCTGCTCTGCATCTGCCTGGCCCGGTGTGACACCCCCTGCAAAGGGGGATCCCCTTCTCTTCTCCCTGCCACATCACCGTGACTCCCGGCGCTGCTGTGCTGCTGCCTGGGCCCAAGGGCGCAGCGGTGCTCAGCACCGCGGGGTGAGTCGGCTGGAAAGCCCTGATGCACGGTGCTGTGCCACGCAGGCTGCGGCCGGTCCTTGCCTGGGGCTGCAGAATTACCTTGGGAGAGCCGCCGAGGCCAGGGCAGCTCCCACCGTGGCTGGAGTGTGCAAGACTCCTTTCCAGTGCCGATGCTGCTAGGGTGGTGGTGTAGTGGGAGGAGGTCCTGGGCTCTGCGTCTTTTTGTACCTTCGGGCAGAGGAGTTTCCTAGCTCGGATGCCACTTCCTGCAGAAAACCCCCTGCCCAGAAGGACTCGTGGCCAAACGGGCTCTGAGGGCTTCAGGAGGTGGCTGGCTGGCGTGAGGAGCATGGGGTGCTGAGCCCCCTGCCCTGCTGGAGCCCCAGGATGGGGCTGTGGCAGGGGGAGATGCTCAGCATCCTGCCTGTCCTGTGCTGCAGACGAGGTGGGACTCAAGGACACCCAGGCTGGTGGAGAGCTTGGGCTGCCCTGTTCCAGTTCCTGCTGCTCACTGGGATTTCTTTGAAAGCTGCCAAGTGATGATGAGATCTCTGCTCCTGGGCTGGCTCAGAGGCACACACCTTTCCTTTGTGCTCTCCTGGGCTGGTGCCTCAGCATCAGAGCAAGCTGCTGGTGGGAGAGGCCCCCTAGCCCCCCGTGGTCTCTGGTAGCTGCTGAAGCAGCTGCTGTGCCCTGTTCTCTCTCACAGCTTCATGCAGGGACCTGGTGAGTGGGTGGGGGAGGGCAGTGCCCCAGCTGGGGTTGATGCTGAGTTCTGTGCTAGCTGCAGGCACCTCTGGACCTGGGGGGGAGGTGAGCTCTGTAGGGTCTAGCTGCTCTAGTCTGAGATCCAAGGGGTTCTTCAGACTGGGGTGTACCTGAGGGTACTGAGACTTGAGTGGGAATTGAGCTTCGTTTTAAACACAGCCAAGCCAAGTAGGTTGTGCTTTTCTTTGTTCAGACCAAGATTTAGGGTTCTGACTCGGGCTACTTACCTAGAAAGATGATTCATATGAAATAGAATTTTGTGTTTTCAGAGCAGAGTATTTCCTAACAATTGCTGAGCCTTGAGGAGGTAAAGAGCAAGAAGGATGCTGAAGAGAACAGTCCCATACCAAGTACATGAGGAGTTAACACCATCCCAGGCTCCCAGCAGTAGATATTCTCAGCTGAGTGTCCAGATGCTGCTTGTTGGGGTGGTGGTGTGAGAGAGTCTGCTGTGAGCGTTGGTGAAAACTGGGACTGAGATTCAGTGAGTGACTGAAGATTCACAGGTCCCAAACTGAGACACTTTCCCCATTTTTCCAAGAGTGGCATGTCCAGGCTGCATGTGTCCTCTTGCACCACTTCTCTGAGGCCTCCCTGGGCTGTCCATCTGGGCAGGTTAGACATGTTCAGCTGCTCTGGGGATGAAGGAAGTCCCTGCTTGGGTGCCATCACCAGTCAATAACCCGTGCCTTGAACTGGGTGCACTGGAATGCTGTTGTCACATGGTTACCTTGCACGCTTAGACATTCCTCAAAAAGCTTCAGTCTCTTTCCAGCTTTCTTTGAAAAGTGCCAAAGAGTCCTTCTGAGCATAAGAGGAGGGAGAGTAGGTCGAAGCTGGACTGTAGATGGAACCCTGTGTTGTGGTGTTTCTGCTGCGGTGCCATAGCGAAGGCAGTGGGGTAAGGCTTGCCATGACAAAGTGCTGTCACATCCCAACATCCTGTGCATGGTCAGGGTGTATCTGCTTGGCTTTCCAAATACCACATGTTGGGATGAGATGGGACTTGGAGACCTGCTTCAGTCCTTCTCTGTGCTGTGGGTGTTCTGCAGCAGCCAGAGGAACTGCTGGGGTCTCGCAGTTCAGAGAGGGGCGTGGAGGCAGAACAGGTGTTTCCATGCACAGATTCAGGGGATCCTGAAGGCCTTAGGGCACCAGGAACATCCATCAGCTTTGACTTTTGGCCTTGTGTACCACGTGTTGGCTGGGGCCTGTCTCAATGTGTGTTTTGTTTGCAATGCAGGGCGAGGAAGGCCCTCCCAGTTTGGAGTACATCCAGGCCAAGGACTTGTTCCCCCCGAAAGAGCTTGTGAAGGAGGAAGAGTCACTGCAGGTAAGGAAGGAAGAAACCCGAGACATCTTTGAGCTGCAGCAGGCTTGACTCTGGCAGCACAAAACCTGAGAGCAGTTCTCCAGCACAGGTCATGCTTTGGAGGCTGTGGCTGGCTGCTGCTGTAGGTGGCATTCAGCCTGGTGAGGCCTTCCATGTGTGGAGAGGCTGCTGACAGCAGGTCTGTGCCCTGGCCCTGCCTCCCTCAGCCCTGCCAAGCCTCTGTGATTCGTGCAGCACTGCATCTGCTGCTTGGAAACACGACTGGAGCATGATGCAACACAGAGTTGCTGGTCTGGGCATTCCCTGTGCTCTGGCTGAGCTGGCGCCGTGGAGCCGTGGCACTGCCTGCTAGCACTGCTTGCAGGTCGATGCTCCTGGGACAGGCCAGATGTCAGGGCCAGGCTATGCTCTGTGTAGCCATCCTGAGCCATTGCAATGGCTGATCTGGCCCCAGCACATGCTGCTCCTGGCATTTTCCTGCTGCAGAGCTATTGGAAAGAAACCTTCATATGGTGCCAGTGTCCTGCTGCAGAAGGCCCTTGAAAGAGCCCTGGATACTGCAGCATGGGCAGTGTTCTGAGCAGTGAGAGTGAAGCCTCTGGGTATTTGTTGCTCTCTTAAGATAGTCCATTGCCACTTTATCCCAGTGCTCATGCTCCTCCTATGTCTGGAGCCAGGCTCACCTTCTATGTTTGCTCTGACAGCTGGAAAAGGCCTTTGCATCCTTCCAGTTCTCACCTGCCTTCCCCAAGGGACCTTCAGCTTTCCACACAGGTTATCACAGCCCTGCTGCCAGGGCAGATCTGCAGAGACCTTCATGGTGAGCAGCCTGCAGGGAATTGCATCTCTTTCCATTCCTAAAAAAAGTACCTGTTCAGAGCCCAGCTGAATGAGCTTCATGAAGTCACCAAAAATAGTTTAAATGCATATATATGTGTTGCACTCTGACATGAATTGATTCATTAAGGGTGGTGGCAGAGTCTGAACTGGAAGGTGGCATTCGACTGAACACAGCAATCACTGTCTCTCAGAACCATGCAGTGATGGCTGGACACTGATCTTTGAGGTCTTCTCCAACCTTAATTCTTCTATGATTCTGTTCTATGACAACCTCCCGGTGCTGATTAAAGCAAGGACTCAAATGTAGCCACAAGAGGATTGAGTCAGAGGAGCAAACGTGGGCTGTGGAATTGTACAGGGTCAAGGCTGCAGGTCTGCAGCCTGCAGGAGGCGAAACCACTGAGACAACTCTGAGCTGAGGCTACCTGCAGAAAAGCAGAAGCTGCTTTAGCCTTGTGCGTGGAGGCTTGCAAAGTTCACCTCTCCCAAAGGGTAACTTAGGTTCAGTCAATTGTTATTCTCTTAAAGTCTAAAAGGACACCACCAGACTGATAAGAGGCTGGATCCAGGCACCTGTCATTTCATTCCAGGATTCCCCTCTGTCAGTTCCTGCAGTTTTACCCTCCCGTTTCTAATCCCTCTCCCTTCTGTTGCTGTGTGAAAGAGCCACGTAAGCAGAAGCAGCACATTCCAACTATAAACAGCTCTGGCAAGCCTGCATTGATATTCTCTGTATTTCTGCAGTTTATGTTCTCTTGGTGTCAAACAATGAACATTGCTTTAAGACTACTCAGACAGATGCCAGTCTAAGGCAGTTATTTTTGTCCAACTAACTTAAGAAGGCAGAAGTTTGTGTCATTGCCACTTGCAAAGGGAATCTGCAAGCCAGGAAAATCATGTTTCATTTTTCTTTTTAGGCAGCATATAACCAAGCCAGGGAAACAGCTCAGAAAGAAGGTTTGATCTGTAGCAATTAGTGTCAAGAAATGTTTCATCAGTTGCCCTGTCTGGCAAGTAAAGGCTCTGGCTGAAATGGCAAATCTTCGTGACATTGTTTTGCATAAGTGGTTGCCAACATTGCCTGGTGTAGGTGGCACTCTGGGGAGGAGCAAAGGAAAAAGGGCCTTGGGGAATTTTAGGCAGAGTCAAACTTGGCCACCTGCCAGGATCCCCTGTTTTAAAAATAGCTGTGACATGTCTGAGCTGATAGGGGTAAAAGAAAAAAGAAACTTGATTGTCTTTAATTACTATTTTAAACAAAAATCTAATGCAGGTAACTTTAAACACAGAATGGTTGTGTTGGAAAGGAACCTTAAAGATCTTTCAGTCCAACCTTCCTGCCGTGGGTAGACACCTCCCACTAGACCAGGTTGCTCAAGGCCCTCTCCAGCCTGACTTTGAACACTTAGAGGGATGGCAGCCTGGTCCAGTGTCTCACCACCTTCCAAGTGAAGGAATTTCTTTCATATAGACAGTCTGAATTTCCCTCTTTTCAGTTCAAACCATCACCCCTTGTCCTGTCACAACAGGCCCTGCTTTAAAGTCTGTCCCCAGTTTTCTTCTCAGCCCCTTTGAGCCCTGAAAGGCTACCAGAAGGTTTCTTAGAGCCTTCTCTTCTCCAGGTTGAACACCCCCAACTCTCTCAGCCAGGCCTATCAACAGAGCCCTTCCAGCCCTGCCAGTGTTACTGTGGCCTCCTCTGGCCTGCTTCAACAGGTCCCTGTCTGTGCTCTGCTGAGCACTCCAGCATTGGCCCCATCACTGCAGAGGAGGTCTTAGCAGAGCACAGCAGAGGGGCAGAATCCCCTCCTTGCCCCTGCTGCCCACACTGCTGGGGATCAGCCCAGGGTGAGGCTGACTCTGAGCTGGCCATCTCACCTCCAGCTTTGCATTCTCAAGTCCTTCTCTACAGGGCCACTCTCCATCCATTCTCTACCCAGCCTCTATTTGTGCTTTAGATTGCCCTGACCTGAGTGCAGGACCTTGCTCTTGGCATTGCTGCACTTGAATGAAGGTTCCTCAGTCACACAAATAACTACAGACAGCTTCCCTCAGAGCTTTGCTGGCAGAATGTGGGCAACATTTTGATCCATTTACTTACCTGGACTGGTACCAGTGCTGCTAAGAGCCCCCTTCTTTTAAGTGACACAGCAGGTGTGTGTATGTGACTCTTGTCTTGAGGCACAGGACTGCAGCTGCTTTGGGCTCTGCCTGAAGCTGTGCAGAGCACTCCCCAGCTCACGTCTCAGGTTGTATCCTTTGTTTTACCACTTGTGCCAGGGCTGTGTATGGCCATTGAAACAGCAGAGACTGTAAATCCCTTTGCCCCCACAGAACACCCTCCTTGCCAGATGGCCACACCTAGTTTGCACAACATTTGTAGTCACAACTGTGTTTTAGCAAGTAATTCTGCATCAGGAGGTGCTTGGTGGCTCCTGAAGCATCCCTGGGCAAGCTCCATCTCCTGGGGGTGGGCAGTGAGCAGCAGTGCTCTCAGTGCCCAGAGAGCATGTTGCTGTCAGTGCTTTCCCCAAGGAGATGCACTGCAGAGGCAGTCAGAAGAGTGGCTCTTGGTGTTTATGGTGTGCAAAGTACCCTGCATGTCTCCTGAATTAGTGATGTCTCCCTTCCAGGTCCCATTCACTGTGTTGCAGGGCGAGGGAGTGGAGTACCTTGGCCACGCGAACGATGCTGTGATTGCCATCTCCAACTACCGGCTTCATATCAAGTTCAAGGATTCAGTCATCAATGTAAGTCTGGCTCTGCTTGCTGCTGCTGTCTCAGCCTTCCTCCCTCACACTGTTCTGGGGGGCACATCAGCCACCTCTGTGCTGTGGGAGCTGTGCCTCTTGGTTGCCAAGCCTGCTGCTGTTGCTAGTTACCGCTGCTCATGCCGTTGCTGCTTTGCTGTGGTATTTTGGTGCGTGGATGGGCTTTTCCTTTGGACAATAATTACAGCTTGCCTTGGAAGGAAAACCCAATCCAATTTGGCTGCCTTAAGACTTGTTAAGATCTCTTGCAGGCCATTTTTAATAAGACCTTTACTTGGAGAAGCAGGGCAACAAAACTGGCGTGAAGGGTTTGCAGAGCAAGGCTTCTGAGGAGAGACTGAGGGAGCAGAAGTTGTTTAGCCTGAAGAAGAGGAGGTTGAGAGAAGACCTGTGATGGTTTGGGTGTTCCCTGCCCCCCCACACTTTGGAAATCACCCAGACTAGACTCAGCTGGCTCTGGAAATTTGAGTGAAGCTTACATTTACAGCTGGCACAATATACAAGCAGATATTTACAGCATAGACAGAAATATACAAGGTAAAAGGTAATACAGAAACACAGGAGCCCTCCCAGAAACCTGAGTCCCCAGGAGAGGCTCCCAACTGCCCTTCCTCCTTCTCCCCACCTCCCTCTCAACCTTACCCCAGTCCCAAGGAAGAATGGAGGTTTGGCCAGGGGGTTAGGAAGCAAAGTGGATTAATCAGAGATATGGCAGAGAGGCTACAGAGAGAAATGCAGCTCAGGCAATGCCCCAAGAAGTAGTACCTTACCAATGTTTGGGTTCTTGTCCTTCTACATCTCAGCAAGCCTATGAGGGAAGTAAACATCACCCTTGTTTTCCTTTTTTTCACAGCCTGTGATCTAATTCTTCTCACCAGAACATTCTAGCTAGCTTCAAACTAGTACAAGACCTTATTGCTCTTACAGCTACATGAAAGAGGTTGGAGTCAGGGTGGTGTTGGCCTTCTCTCACAAGTAACTAATGACAGGACAAGAGGAAATGGCCTCAGGCAGCTCCAGGGGAGGTTTAGGCTGAACATTAGGAAAAATTTCTTCACTGCAAGAGTGGTCAAGCATTGGAACAGGCTGCCCAGGGAGGTGGTGGAGTCACCATCCCTGGAGAGGCATTCAGAAAACACATGGGCACGGCACTTCAGGATGTGGTTCAGTGGTCATGGAGGTGTTTGTTGAGTAGAAGGTTGAGCCTGATAATTCCAGAAGTCTATTTCAACCTTACTGTTTCTATGGAGATCAGCAGCTGAGAGTGACAGTGGGAGCCTGAGGCTTTTTCCCCCTGTCTCCCTTGACTCGCCATCTTTTCCTGCAGCTCTTGTTTGTCTCGGGTGCCTGTGCTCGTCTGCGTGTGAGTTAGTCAGGAGCTGGCCCCAGGTGGGAGACTACCCAGGGTCTGAACAGAAATAGCAATCCAAATAGCAATGGTGGCTCTGTGCTGAGTCATGAAGCTTCAGAAAGCTCGGAGTGGGTTTTGAAGGAGCAGCTGATGGCTGCTGCTGGAGCCGTGACTGCGTGACAGGCCTGCAGGCAAGGCTGCTCTGTCTGCTGCGTGATCTGCTGCCTCCTGTCATGCCCTACATCTGGCCTCACAGGTGCCTTTGAGGATGATGGAGAGTGTGGAGTGTCGGGATATGTTCCAGCTGCACATCGTCTGCAAGGACTCCAAAGTGATCAGGTACCTGATTTATTGCTCTGCTCTGCCCAGATGGCCTGAGAGCCATGGTGGGTAGGTGCCATTGTGGCCCAGATGACCTGAGAGCTCTGGTGGGTAGGTGGCACTGCAGCCCAGATGACCTGAGAGCTGTGGTGGGTAGGTGCCACTGCACCCCAGAGGCCCTGAGAGCTCTGGTGGGTAGGTGCCACTGCACCCCAGAGGCCCTGAGAGCTGTGGTGGGTAGGTGCCACTGCAGCCTGGAGGCCTTGAGAGCTCTGGTGGGTAGGTGCCACTGCAGCCCAGAGGCCCTGAATGCTCTGGTGGGTAGGTGCCACTGCAGCCCAGAGGCCCTGAGAGCTGTGGTGGGTAAGTGCCACTGCAGCCCAGAGGCCCTGAGAGCTGTGGTGGGTAGGTGCCACTGCAGCCCAGAGGCCCTGAATGCTCTGGTGGGTAGGTGCCACTGCAGCCCAGAAGCCCTGAGAGCTCTGGTGGGTAGGTGCCACTGCACCCCAGAGGCCCTGAGAGCTGTGGTGGGTAGGTGCCACTGCAGCCTGGAGGCCTTGAGAGCTATGGTGGGTAGGTGCCACTGCAGCCCAGAGGCCCTGAATGCTCTGGTGGGTAGGTGCCACTGCAGCCCAGAGGCCCTGAGAGCTGTGGTGGGTAAGTGCCACTGCAGCCCAGAGGCCCTGAGAGCTGTGGTGGGTAGGTGCCACTGCAGCCCAGAGGCCCTGAATGCTCTGGTGGGTAGGTGCCACTGCAGCCCAGAAGCCCTGAGAGCTCTGGTGGGTAGGTGCCACTGCAGCCCAGATGGCCTGAGAGCTCTGGTGGGTAGGTGCCACTGCGGCCCAGATGACCTGAGAGCTCTGGTGGGTAGGTGCCACTGCAGCCCAGATGGCCTGAGAGCTCTGGTGGGTAGGTGCCACTGCGGCCTGGAAGCCCTGAGAGCTCTGGTGGGTAGGTGCCACTGCGGCCTGGAGGCCCCGAGAGCTCTGGTGGGTAGGTGCCACTGTGGCCCAGATGGCCTGAGAGCTCTGGTGGGTAGGTGCCACTGCAGCCTGGAAGCCCTGAGAGCTCTGGTGGGTAGGTGCCACTGCTGCCCAGATGGCCTGAGAGCTCTGGTGAGTAGGTACCACTGCAGCCTGGAGGCCCTGTGAGCTCTGGTGGGTAGGTGCCACTGCAGCCTGGAGGCCCTGAGAGCCCTGGTGGGTAGGTGCCACTGCGGCCTGGAGGCCCTGAGAGCTGTGGTGGGTAGGTGCCACTGCAGTCCAGAGGCCCTGAGAGCTGTGGTGGGTAGGTGCCACTGCAGTCCAGAGGCCCTGAGAGCTGTGGTGGGTCTCTCTGTGCTCCTATGTTGCTGCTCATGGCCAAGATCACTAAGCCTTGGTGCTTCCTTCCTTTTCCTGGGTAAGTGGAGCAGTGCTCCCTGCCTGTGTCTCTCGTCTGGCTGGCTCCCTGAGGATGATTTGCATTTGGGTTGGCAGGTGCCATTTTTCCACCTTCAAGCAGTGCCAGGAGTGGCTGAAGAGGCTAAACAGAGCCATTGCCCGTCCTGCCAAGCCTGAGGACCTCTTTGCATTTGCCTACCATGCGTGGTGCTTAGGAGTCTGTGTTGATGAGGAGGACCAACATGCACATCTCTGCCGTCCAGGTAAGCTCCTAGCCCTGTCTCCTTCCTGCTCTCCTGTCTAGGAGCACTGCACTGCAGTTGGGAGTGTTGTTCATGCCCTGATGTCTGGCTGTGTCTTAAGCTCTGCTTAGTCATAGCCCACGTTCATCTTGCTGAGGAGCATCCTGTACCTGCTTAGAGATCCAGCTGATGGCCAGAGGCAGCTGGATAGCAAGCACACTGAAAGGAGTAACAGTAGCAAGCACAGTGAGGACATGGTCAGCAAGACAAAGGTGATTCTTCCCCTCTACTCTGCTCCTGTGAGACCCCAGCTGGGGTACTGCATCCAGCTCTGGAGCCCCCAGCACAAGGACATAGATCTGTTGGAGAGGGTCCAAATGAAGCCACAAAGATGATCAGAGAGCTGAAGCACCTCCCCTGTGGGAACAGACTAAGGAAGTTGAGGCTGCTGAGTCTGGATAAGAGAAGGGTCTAGGGAGACCTTAGAGCAGCCTTCCAGTACCTGAAAAGAGTTGCAGGAGAGCTGGGGAAGGGACTTTTGGCAAAGGCTGGAAGTGACAGGCTGAGGGCAATGTTTTGAAACTAGAGCAGGGTAGGTTTAGGTTGGACATTAGGAAGAAGCTCTTTACTCTGAGGCTGGTGAGACACTGGAACAGGCAACTCAGAGCAATTGTGGACATCTTATCCCTGGAAGTGTTTAAGAACAGGCTGGATGAGGCCTTGAGCAACCTTATCTAGTGAGGAGTGTCCCTGCCCATGGCAGGGGGCTTGGAACTGGATGATCTGTAAGGTCCCTTTCAACTCAAGCCATTCCATGAGAAGCAGCTTTTCTTCTTTCTCCTTGTGAGTGAGGAAAACATCCCATACTTCACTATCCAGGGACTGCTTCAGCTCTGTCATCCTGATAGGAACACTAAACATCATCAGATTTGAGCAGAATCGATAAGAGTTCTGCTGAATCTCTTCACTGGCACTCAGAAATGCTTTGACATTCCTGTGATCGGGTCTGTGGAGCTGTCTGGCTCCTCCTAATGCTGGCACAAATCCAATAGCTGAATCCATAGAGAAAAGCAGAGATCTGGTGGTGCCCTCGTGTGGACTTGGAGTTTCCATCTGGCAACACAAAGTTCACTTGAAGTTGCTTTGTCTTTAGGCAGCTTCATCAAGAATAAAAGGGGATTAAAATGAGTAGCAATCCTGGCTTTGGGCTTAGAAATCTGCTGATAGAGGGAAGCAGTAGCCTGAATTGCTGCTGCTGCTACTGCTGAATTGCTGTCTACAACTACCTGAAGAGAGGCTGCAGCCAAGTAGGGTTGGACTCTTCTGCCAGGCAACCAACAGGAGAACAAGATGACAAAGTCTCAAGTTGTGCCAGGGCAGGTCTAGGCTGGATGTTAGGAGGAAGTTCCTGCCAGAGAGAGTGATTGGCATTGGAATGGGCTGCCCAGGGAGGTGGTGGAGTCGCCATCCCTGGAGGTGTTGAAGCCAAGCCTGGCTGGGGCACTTAGTGCCATGGTCTGATTGATTGGGCAGGGCTGGGTGCTAGGTTGGGCTGGCTGAGCTTGGAGCTCTCTTCCAACCTGCCTGATTCTATGATTCTATGAATGAAACTTCCCGCACAGGTTGGGATCAGAGAATGGTTTGGATTGGAAGGGACTTTAAAGATCTTCTAGTTCCAACCTTCCTGCCATAGGCAGGGATAACTTCCACTAGACCAGGTTGCTCAAGGCCTCATCCAGCCTGGTTGGAGGGATGGGGGTTGGTTAGTGTAGCTGAAAGAGATGCTAGAGAGAAGCTGGTAGAGGAAAGGTAAACTTGATGTTCTCACTGTGCCCCAGGCACAAGGAGCTGGAAGAGATTTGTCTTTTCCTGTAGAGAAAGTGTTGTTCTCCAGTATAAATAAACTTAGGTGTGGAAACTGTTGCTGCAGGTTATGAATGAGGTGGAGAGCTTTGCAGTATTTATTTGTTAGCCAGCTTTGACACTGGAGGAACAAAGACACCCAGGATTTGTAAGGCGAGGCTAAAACATAAGAGACAAACCCTGGGTCAGCCTCTGAGAGCAGTCTGGATGAGGGAGCTGCTTGGGCTTGTCTGCTCAGTTCTCCCCTGCCATGGGGTTCCTGATGTCCACTTTTGAATCCAGCTCTGCCAGAAGGGCAAGAGTGGTTTAAATTAACCTCCCCACTCCCACACTGATGTGAGAAGACTTTTCCCCTGCTGCTCTCAAGGCTGAGAGGTGACTTGACAAAACAAGCTGAGGAGCCCCCGTGAGGGACAAGGTTTTTTGGCTTCTGAAGCAAGTTGCCTGCCATCCAGATGTGCTGTGGTTTCTCTCCAGCCTCTGCTAGTTGTGGAGCTGCCACTCACATGGTCAGGTGCCCTCAGTTCTGCCTAGCTATCAGCAATGCTCTCTGCTCTGTTCCTCCAGGAGACCACGTGAAATACCGATTTGAGATGGAGCTGGTGAGGATGGGCTTTGACTTGCAGAACGTCTGGCGTGTCTCTGACATCAACAACAATTACAAGTGAGTCTTTCACCACCAGACTCTCCCTGTTCTCCTCTTCTCTTGCCTTCTTTCCTTCACAGTCCCTGTGCAGAGCAGTGGGTGACTCAGACTTCAGCTAATCCTCTTTGCTCGCCTTGCTACTCCTCAGACAGCTCAGCGTATGAGCCACATCCCCTTTGTTTCCATCCCTCACATTGTGGAAGTGGAGAAGGAGCACAGCTCAAACATCAGAGCTAGCAACAGCTGTAAATGCTGACTCTGGTAGTTTGTAAGGTGGTGGCCATCATTTATCCTTGATGACATTTGGGAGTATTGCAGGAGCCATTCATTGTGGAGTTGCTTTTTTGGTCAGTCCTTCTCTGAAATGCTTTGTCCTGTTTGAAATGTAAACCACGAAGTTTTCAGAGTTGTGCAGCTGTTCAGCTCTGAAGGAGTGGGAGTGGAGAGCTGTCAGGATGCTCAGAAGTCTAGGGAATGAGTGAGCCTTGTTTGATCTGGTGCAGGGATGCTAAGGAGTGATGATCTGCTGCAACATACAGCTGTTGGAAAGGCATTTAGGGAAGTGATGGAGTGAAACTCTGCTGACAGTGTTCACTTCTCAGCTCCCTAGTTCAAGAACAGAGAACTGATTGAGAAGGCTCAGAGCTATGAAGATGATGAGGGGACTGGAACATCTCTTATGATGGTAGGCTGAGGGACTTGGGACTTTTTAGCCTGAAGAGGAGCAGACTGAAGGGGATCTTACCAGTGATGATCAATGGTGGGTGTCAGGAGAATGGGGCCAGGGTTGTATTAATGGCACCCAGTGACAGGACATGAGGTAACATGAGCCAGCAGTGTGCCCAGGTGGCCAAGAGAGCCAATGGCATCCTGGCCTGTATCATGAACAGTGTGGCAGTAGGACCAGGGAGGTTATTCCCCTGTACTCAATGCTGGTCAGGCCACACCTTGAGTCCTGTGTGCAGTTCTGGGCTCCTCAACTCAAGAGAGAGGTTGAGATACTGGAAAGTGTCCAGAGAAGGGCAACGAAGCTGGTGAGAGACTTGGAACACAAACCCTGTGAGGAGAGGCTGAGGGAGCTGGGGGTGTGCAGTCTACAGCAGAGGAGGCTCAGGGCAGAGCTCATTGCTGTCTACAACTACCTGAAGGGAGGCTGCAGCCAGGTGAGTTTGGGATTCTCTCCCAGGCAAGCAGCAACAGAACAAGGGGACACAGTCTCAAGCTGTGCCAGGGCAGGTTCAGGCTGGATGTTAGGAGGAAGTTGTTGCCAAAGAGAGTGATTGGAGTTGCTGTCCCTGGAGGTGTTCAGGCAAAGCCTGGGTGAGGCACTTAGTGCCATGGTCTGGTTGATTGGCCAGGGCTGGGTGCTAGGTAGGACTGGATCAGCTTGGAGGTCTCTTCCAGCCTGCTTGATTCTATGATTCTGTGAAGACCCAAGCTTGGACATAAGAAGCTCCATCATGAGAGGGAACTTCTTTACTCTGAGGATGGTGGAGCACTGGAACAGGCTGCCCAGAGAGGTGGTGGAGTCCCCATCTCTGAAGACATTCAGAACCCACCTGGACCTGCATGGGGTTTGGGATGGATGATCTCCAGAGGACACTTCAATCCTTAGCATTCTGTGTGCTGATGGCAGGTGACTGAACAAGAGGCAGCAGCCACAGGCTGCAGCTTGGGATGTTCACACTGGACATGGGAAAGAAGGAAACTCCTTTCCCAGGCAGATTGCCAGAGAGGTGTGGGTTCTCCATAATTAACAGCATTTCAGGTGTTGGAGGGGATCCCCAGATGGGGTGGAAATCTCTAGAAGGTCCTTCCCACCAGCATGTCAAGGATTCCAGCCTGTCTTCTACTCCTGGAGGAGAGCACAGGAGCTGTTGGAGAAGAGCTGCTGCAGTGGTTGGCATTAAGCCAACAGGATTTGATTAAGCTTTGACAGAGGTTTTCATTTCTGCATTCTCTAATCCTTTTCTTCAAGCAACTGGCATCCATCAGTGTTTATGTCTCAGCCAGCAGAGGCATCCCCATTACCTACAGACTGCACAGTGCCAGGTCACCAGTCCCTGGTGGAGGCCATGAGAAGTCCTGGGCATACTGGCCTGGGGAGTTTGGCACTTTGCTGCCTGTTGTCTTCTCTCTCCCTCAAGATTCCAAGCAGCAAGCACTACATTTGGGGGTTGAATTACAGTTTCTGCTTGGCCACACTGACCACATGGTTGCTCTTGGGCTTTTAGCATGACTTTTGGCATTTTCAGCTTCTCCAAGGGTGTCAAATGAAACTTGTTTTCCTGAACTGCTGACTTTTAAAGTGTGCAGCCCTAGATAGAGCCTTTTACATGTGTTGGAGAGCAGTTGGGCTAGACTTTAGGCTGTAGTTCCCTTTGAATGCTTCAGAAAGCCTTACCATCTGTGGTTGACTTGCCAGCCAGCACACAGCAGTCAGCCAGCTCCTCTAAAGGCAGATGTTTGCATTTCCAACCCAACCAAGGAAGAATGAACTTGAAGCAAACCTCAGCGAGCTGGCTGCAGGCCTTGTTGAGCTTTCCTCCAACTGCTGAGTTTCTTACCTGGCCATCCTGGCACAGCTCACAGCTTCCTGCAGACTCTCAGATCTCAAAGGTGGTGTAATTTGACTTGTGCAACTCAGAAACCTGTTCTCCCTCGCCGCTTTGGGGAGTGTGTCTTTAAATCCTGCCTTGGCTTTTGATCCTTCCCACCTGCCTCTATTTGCAGGAATCAGGTTACTCTTTAACTGTTTATAGGTCTTTTATCTTTTATTTCCCAGCACTGGCAAAGCAGTGTTGTTAGAGCCAGGATACTCCAAGGTAATGGCTTTGTTCAGTGTCTTTCAAGTCTGGTCTGAGATGTTCTTATCTGGAAACTATTACCTTCTTCCTGGTGACAGCATCATAAAATGAGAGCAATGCAAGCATATCAGAACCACTCCTTGGGCCTCACAGAAGTCTGCTCTTCCAGCACACACTGATAGCAAAGCTAGTCCATGATCTCTGCAGGGCTCTCATCTCTACACCCAGAGGGATGCATACATCCTGCACTCCCCAAGCTGCCTGAGACTGGAGCTGTTCCCTGTCAGCCTGGAGGAGCAGTCACCTCTGCTTCAGTGTCCATGCTCACTTTCATAGGCTTACACAATGCATTGGGTAGGAAGGGACCCTGGAAGGTCATCTTGTTCCCCCTGCAGTGAGCAGGACATCTCCAACTACATCAGGGCCCCACTAAGCCTGACCTTGAATGTCTCCAGGGATGAGGCCTCCACTACACCTCTGGGCAACCTCTTAAGTATTTCACTGCCCTCATTATAAAGAACTTCCTCCTAATGTCCAACCTCAATCTCTCCTACTCGAGTTTCAAACCACTGTCCTTTGTCCTATCACCACAAGCCCTGCTGAAAAGTCCCTCTTCAGCTCTCCTGTAGCCCCTTTCAGGTACTGGAAGGCTGCTCTAAGGTCTCCCTGGAGCCTTCTCCAGGCTAAACAACCCCAGCTCTTCCAGCCTCTCCCTGTAGGAGAGGTTCTCCAGCCCTCTGATCACTTTGTGGCCTCCTCTGGACTCTCTCCAGCAGTTCCATGTCCTTCTCAGCTTTGACCTTTTCCCAGGTAGGGGTTTGTTTCTGATTTTGTGAGGGGTTGTGTGTTCCTGCTGCAGAGAGCTGATGTTTCCTGTGCCTTTCTGGGAGAGCTCCTGATTCCTGCTTTGCCTTGGTTTGTTACTATCCTCTACAACTTCTACAACCATCCTCCTCTTGGAGTGGGGAAGTCATAAGAAGTGTTCTGCCCTGGTTCTGCCATGTGGGTGTGTGGTTAATAAGTCTGCAAAGACCCTTAGCAGTAAGCTTCATGGCTTTGAGGATCTCTCTAGGGACTGCTTACTACCTTCATGGCAAGAAGGTCCTTGTCTGTGTGTGTGGTCCTTTTCCCAGACAGTTTTCTGGGATCCAGCCTCACAGGTTCAAAAGCAGCTCATCCTCTGGGCCACTGTGGTCCCAAGGGTGCTTCAGGCCACCCCTCCACAACCCACATTCCTGTTCATCTCTTTTCCATGTGGCACAAACCCATGTGGCACAACACAGGGACAAGCACAGATCCTTTAGGGCTCCCTTTGCTGTGAAAAATGATCACTGAAGTTCTTTTCCTCTTGGCCCTTCCCCCTCTTCCTCCTGGCCCCTCAAGCCAGCCAAAACCCCAACAAGCCACCCTCCCCCACTGCAAACCAAAAGCACCACAGCACAGCTGAAAATGAACCCTTTCTGAAGATCCCTTCCCAGCCAGCCCCCTGAGCTGTATCTCCTCCTCCTGTGGTGTTTCCAGCGTGCTCCAGGTGGCTGATGCTCCAGCACCTCCCTCCACAAAGCCATGTTGACTCTTCCCAAGTGCCCCATGTTTACCCTCACACCACCACAGCTCATTGCTTTGTGCAGCAGTCAGGACCCAGTGGTTTCCCACATTGGCCCCAGAGCCCTTCTTTACAAACCTGACACCCTGTTTGCCACCTCTCATTCCTCTGTTGCCCAGCCAAGGTAAGCAATAGCTTACACATCTCCATTAATCATCCACTTGGGGTGTGGTGGGGTTGCTGGAGAAGTGTGGAGCATTTATCTAGTCCTGCTGCTTGCTTTCTCCTCCTCCTGAGCAGGTTGCTCTAAAACTTGCCCTGCAGAAGTCTCCACCTGATCTCTTCTCGTGCATTGTAGGGTTATGTCTGGAAGCTCCTGTAGATTCTTCTACAGAACATCAACACAAATAGTTCTGACTCTGCTGCTGTGGTCTTCAGTATGGTGGGGGTTGGAAGGGAGCCCTGGAGATCATCCAGCCCAACCCTCCCTGCTGTAGCAGGGTCACCTATAGCAGCTTGCCTGGGATCACAGTGCCCAGGTAGGTGAGTTTGGAAACTCTCCAGAGAAGATGCCACAACCTCTCTGGGCAGCCTGTTCCATGGCTCCAGCACCCTCACACCAAAGTCATTTCCCCTCCTGCTCAGATGAAACCTCCTGGGTTGCAGTTTGTGCCCACTGCCCCTTGTCCTGGCCCTGGGCACCACTGACAAGAGCCTGGCCTCATCCTCTTGCCCCCCACCCTTTAGCTCTCACTGAGCATTGATCCCCTCTCAACCTTCTCTTCAGGCTCAACAGCCCCAGCTCTTTTCTCCCCCTTTCCACCTCACAGATGCTCCAGGCCTCTCAGCATCTCTGTAGCCTCCATTGTACTCTCTCCCATTCCCTGTCTCTTGAACTAGGGAGCCCAGAACTGGACCCAGAACTCCAGCTGTGGCCTCACTGCAGCAGAGCCAAAGGAGAGAACATCCTTTGGCCTGCTGGCCACACACTTAATGTCCTTGTCCTACTGATCCATTAGCCTTTTTGTTTCAGTAGCAGGCTGATACATCCAAGATGTTTGAAAAGGGTCTTCAGAGTTTAAAGGTTTTCACAGAACTTGTCTGACAAACTGCCCCAAGGGTCTCATCCTTACAAAGATTCTACTTTATAATGTTCTGTGATTCTGTTATTGCTGGTACTGTACACTTTGGGTTGGAAAGGACCTTGAAGGTCATCCAGTTCCAGCTCTCAGCCATGGGCAGGGTCACCTTCCTCTAGGTCAGGCTGCTCAAGGCCCTGTCCAGCCCAGCCTTGAACACCTTCAGAAAGGAGATATCCACCCACAGCTTACCAGGGCATCTTATTCCAGAGTCTCACCACCCTCACTGTAAATTAATAATCTTCCAGTGGCATCCTGGCCTGGATCGGAAAGGTTGTGGCCAGCAGGACAAGGGAGGTTCTTCTGCCCCTGTGCTCAGCACTGCTCAGGCCACCCCTTGAGTGCTGTGTCCAGTTCTGGGCTGGTCAATTGCAGAGAGCTGTTGAGGTGCTGGAAGGTGTTTGGAGAAGGGCAGCAAGGCTGGGGAGGGGCCTGGAGCACAGCCCTGTGAGGAGAGGCTGAGGGAGCTGGGGGGGTGCAGCCTGCAGCAGAGGAGGCTCAGGGCAGAGCTCATTGCTGCCTGCAGGGAGGCTGTAGCCAGGTGGGGTTGGGCTCTGCTGCCAGGCACCCAGCAACAGAACAAGGGGACAGAGCCTGAAGCTGTGCCAGGGCAGGTCTAGGCTGGATGTTGTGAGGAAGTTCCTGTCAGAGAGAGTGATTGGCATTGGAATGGGCTGCCCAGGGAGGTGGTGGAGTCTGTGTGGCTGGAGGTGTTGAAGCCAAGCCTGGCTGGGGCACCTAGTGCCATGGTCTGGTTGGTTGGCCAGGGCTGGGTGCTAGGTTGGGCTGGACAAGCTTGGAGCTCTCTTCCAACCTGCTTGCTTCTATGATTGTTTGTACCAAGTTTAGTGTTGCTGTTAAGCCACCATACAGAGCTGTGTGTCCTGACTTTTCTCTTCCTCCCTTTTTTTGGAATTCTAGCCTAGAAGCACAGGGGAAGTAGCCCTAGGACAAGGGACAATGGTTTGAAATTGGAGCAGGACATTACAAAGAAATTATTTACTGTGAAGGTGCTGGAACAGGTTGCTCAGAGAGGTGGTGGAGGCTCCATCACTGGAGACATTCAAAGTCAGGTTTGATGTGGCTCTGAGCTGCCTGATCTGGTTGGGGATGCCCTTGCTGACTGCAGAAGGGTTGGACTAGATGACCTCTGGATGTCCCTTCCAACCCAAAGTATCCTGTGATTCTTGACCACCTTGCTGCTTAAATTTGGCTTAGCTTCTTGAGGCTATCCTGTGTGATACCTGGAATGGATTGAATTCCATCTTGCTGTTTTCCTAAGGCTCCAGAGCTTTAGCGATTTCATTCCTAGAAGATATGCTCCTGAACCTCTCCTGTCCTGCCTCTCCCCAATTCCTAGCTTTGGGCATCCCCTGTGGTGTTCCATCTGAAGTGTCAGGGAACTGATTTCCATTTTCATTTCAATGAAGCCCATTCTTCTGTAGACTCCAAAAGCTCCTCCAGGTCCTAACCCTCTCCCACATACCTTTATTCTCAGTCACACTTCAATGCTTCTCTAATTTCCTGACTGACTTTCCACATGGAATCTGAGGCATTTCAGAGATGTCCAAGCCTAGACATCCTACCACAGACATCCTGGTTTTCAGCTTCTTAACCTGACAGCTTTAATTTTGCTTCTTGGATTCCTCACTTTGTTGTTTTTGTCCTACACACCAGCCTTGCTTTCTGCCTGGGGCTCTCTGTGAAGCTGTCTAGACACTGTGTGAAGCACCATCCTCTGAGGTGGCAGGCAGTTCCTCACCAGCATCACAGACTCCATGGCATGAAGTGCTGTGCCATACCTATTGCCACCAGGTGGGATACCCTGCACTTTGAAGGAACATCAGACCACTCTTTGATGCTTACTGCTGGATACTTTCATCCCTCTCAGATTGCTTTTCATTTACCCTGAAACATTCCTTCTCAATGATGTGAGTTATAGCCTAGAGCTAGAGCTGTTCTTTGATGTTCCTTGCCCTGTCCAGCTTTGTTTGCTGGAGCTCAGCAGGTTCACTGTCCAAGCAGTGCTCTGTGTCTGCAGCCTGGGACCTGCCCTGCGTGCAGCTATCTGCTGCAGCCAGAGAGACAGTAACAGATGCTGCAGTAACCAGCAAGCCCCTGAGCTCCTGCATTCTTACCTCTGAATAGAATAGAATCAACCAGGTTGGAAGAGAGCTCCAAGCTCAGCCAGCCCAACCTAGCACCCAGCCCTGGCAAATCAACCAGACCATGGCACTAAGTGCCCCAGCCAGGCTTGGCTTCAACACCTCCAGCCACACAGACTCCACCACCTCCCTGGGCAGCCCATTCCAATGCCAATCACTCTCTCTGCCAGGAACTTCCTCCTAACATCCAGCCTAGACCTGCCCTGGCACAACTTGAGACTGTGTCCCCTTCTTCTGGTGCTGCTTGCCTGGCAGCAGAGCCCAACCCCACCTGGCTACAGCTTCACAATGAGCTCTGCCCTGAGCCTCCTCTGCTGCAGGCTGCACCCCCCCAGCTCCCTCAGCCTCTCCTCACAGGGCTGTGCTCCAGGCCCCTCCCCAGCCTTGCTGCCCTGCTCTGGGCACCTTCCAGCACCTCAACATCTTTCTGCAGTTGAGCAGCCCAGAACTGGACACAGCACTCCAGGGGTGGCCTGAGCAGTGCTGAGCACAAGGGCACAAGAACCTCCCTTGTCCTGCTGGCCACACTGCTCCTGATTTAGGCCAGGATGCCATTGGCTGTCTTGGCCACCTGGGCACACTGCTGCATCCTCTTCAGCTACTATCTACCTGTACCCCCAGGTCTCTTTTGCTTCATTTCACTCCTGTTGCTCCCTCCTCTTCTTTGTAGCACACTACTTGCCTTCTCTTGCCCTTGGCCTCCTTCTTGGCCTGCTGCTGATGTACCTTGGGATTGGGATTTAATATTTCTCTTGGGACTGAAGCACCATAGGATCACAGAATGGCTCAGGTTGGAGGAACCTCAGAGATCATCTGTTCCAAGCCCAATGTCATGGGCAGAGACACCTCTCAACTAGACTTGGTTGTCCAAAGCCTAATCCAACCTGGCCTTGAACACCTCCAGGGAGGGAGAATCCACAGACTCTGACAGCCTATTCTGGAGTCTTACCACCCTCATTCTGAAGAACTTCCTAAGATCCAGTCTAAACCTACTCTCCCTCATCTTGGAAACATTCCCTCTTGTGCCATCACTGGATACCCTCAGGAAAAGTCCCTCTGCAGCCTTCCTGTAGGATCCATTCAGGTACTGTAAGGCAGCTCTAAGTCCCCCCTGGAGTATTCTCTTCTCTAGGCTGACCAACCCCAGCTTCCTTGGCCAGCCCTCACAGCAGAGGTCTCCAGCCCTTGGATCATCCTTGTGGCCTTCTGGTGCTACTCCAGCAGTTCCATGTCCCTTTTAATGATGGGGACACCAGAACTGCACACAGTATTGGAGGTGAGGTCTCAGCAGAGCAGAGCCAAGGGGCAGAATCCCTTCTCTTGCCCTGCTCCCACACTCCTCTTGATGCAGCCCAGCACACAGCTGCCTGCTGGGCTGCATGAGGGCACTGCTGGCTCCTGGGGAGCTTCTCAGCAACCAGCACCCCCAAATCTTTTCCTCTTGCCTCTTCCCATCCCCCCCAGTCCCTCCCCACCAAATGAATTTCACTTGCAGCCAAAGTGCTTTGCCTTTAAGGTGCACTTAGCTGTGGGGCTCCTCTGGAACTGCAGCTCTACAAGTCTGGCTGCAGACTTGGGTCCCCCTCACTATTAGCTGGGCACACTGAGTTTCTTTCCTAGAGGACAGGCTTGGTAGGGACTTGCCCATCACATTCCTGTCATTGCTGGCACATGTTCAGAGGTGTATGAGGAATCTGATTTCTGGCACCTCACCAACAAGGTATTCCTTCAGCTCTCCCTCCTGTCATTTTCTTACAGCGTGCACCAAAGATCCACTGCCCTCTTCCTGGGCAGAGCTGAGTCTTCCTTGCAGAGAAATGTAGCATCACAGAGTGGTTTGGGTTCAAAGGGACCCTTAAAGCTCATCTAGTCCAACCCCCCTGCACTCAGCAGGGACACAGAACCATAGAATCAGTCAGGGTTGGAAGAGACCACAAGGAGCAGCCAGTTCCAACCCCCCTGCCATGCCCAGGGACACCCTACCCTAGAGCAGGCTGGCACCAACAAAGATACTGAACAAGACTGGTCCCAGGACTGATGCCTGAGGGACTCCACTCCTCTTGGCCATGGAGCCATTGACAGCCACTCTTTGGGTGTGACCATCAAGCCAGTTCTTTATCCATCCAGTGCTCCACCCGTCAAACCCATGTGTCGCCAGCTTGGAGACCAGGATGTGGTGTGGGACAGTGTCAAAGGCCTTGCTCAGGTTTAAGGCCAGGCTGGCTGAGGCTGTGTGCAGCCTGCTCTAGGGTATGGTGTCCCTGCCCATGGCAGGGGGCTTGGAACTGGCTGATCCTTGTGCTCCCATCCAACCCTGACTGATTCTGTGATTCTAAGTACTGGGGTACTTAGTGTGGGCCGGGAGGTAAGGCCTGAGGTGAAAGGAGACTCTCTTCTCAGCTCATCCCTGATGGCATTTTTTGAGTCCCTTTTCCCACACTGAGTCTGTGCTGAGACAGATATGAAGAGGAAGAACCATGGGGGATCTGTGAGCTGCTTCTGTCTTCTCTCTGATAGAGATTTCTGATTGCCAAGTCCTCATCTTACCCTTCATGCTTTCTGTTTTCCAGGCTTTGTTCCAGCTATCCTCAGAAGCTGCTGGTCCCTGTCTGGATCACTGATAAGGAGCTGGAGAATGTGGCTTCATTTAGGTCGTGGAAGAGGTTCCCTGTGGTGGTCTACAGGTAAATGCAGAACCAAAGCAGTGCTTTGCAGATGAGGCTCACGCAGACATGGGGCTCTTCTGGTACTGAAGCTCTGCTCATTGCAGGGTTGGGTCACAGTGAGTTTCCCCCAAACCCACCACAGCCACCCTTGTCCTCCTAGTCTTGTGCAGGCTGTTGTGAGCCAGGCTAGCAGAGTGTGGTGAACAAGGCATGGCAGCAGTAGCTGCATTCTGGTCCTCACATTGGATAATTCATCTGCCTCTGACTTGAAGATGTGCTGCTCACAGGACTCCTGCTCTTCCAGCACACCTATCAGCCTCTTCAGACACACAGTCTGTGACAGCAGCACAGGATCTCCAGAAGCAGCTGTCCTGCAACTGTTGCTTCTTCCCTACTTTGAATTAGATCTGAAGATGTATCAGGAGCAGTGTGGGCAGCAGGACAAGGGAGGTTATTCTGCCTCTGGACTCAGCGCTGGTCAGTCCACACCTTGAGTGCTGTGTCCAGTTCTGGGCTCCTCCATTCAAGAGAAATGTTGAGGTGCTGGAAGGTGTCCAGAGAAGGGCAATGAAGCTGGGGAGGGGCCTGGAGCACAGCCCTGTGAGGAGAGGCTGAGGGAGCTGGGGGTGTGCAGCCTGCAGAAGAGGAGGCGCAGGGCAGAGCTCATTGTGAAGCTGTAGCCAGGTGGGGTTGGGCTCTGCTGCCAGGCAAGCAGCAGTGGTACGAGGAGACACAGCCTGGAGCTGTGCCCAGGGAGGTCTAGGCTGGATGTTAGGGGGAAGTTCCTGCCAGAGAGAGAGATTGGCATTGGAATGGGCTGCCCAGGGAGGTGGTGGAGTCTGTGTGGCTGGAGGTGTTGAAGCCAAGCCTGGCTGGGGCACTTAGTGCCATGGTCTGGTTGACTGGATAGGACTGGGTGCTAGGTTGGGCTGGCTGAGCTTGGAGCTCTCTTCCAACCTGCTTGATTCTATATTTCTGTGTGAGTGATTTTCCTCCTGTGGGAGTTCTTGCTGCAACTCCCATAGGAGGAAAATCAGATTAGGATTCTCTCAGCTCCAGAACTTGTTCACAGATTAAATACTACAAGGACACAGCTACCAAAGAGGCTGATCAGAAAGCTGGGGACAGCCTGTTGAGCAGGGCCTGTTGTGCCAGGACAAAGAGGATAGCTTAACTAAAGAGTAGCTTTAGTTTAGAGAGCAGGAAGGACTTTTTTTATAGTTAGGGTGGTGAGAGCTTGGCCCAGGCTGCCCATAGAGGTAGTAGATGCCCAACCCCTGGAACCATTGCAGGTCAGGTTGGCTGGGGATCTGAGCAACCTGCTCTGGTTGCAGATATCCCTGCTGAGTGCAGGTTGGACTAGATGGCCTTTAAAAAGTCCTCACCAAGCCCTAGGTCTGTGACTCTACAGTTCTAGGGGCTACTTTGAAAGCAATCTGAGTCAAAATGAGCCTGCTGGCTGTTCCTGCTCTTCACACAATCTTCAGGCCTGGCTTTTTTCATACCCAAAAGCAAATCACCTCTTTTTTGACTGAGTTCTGAGAGTTTGACATTGTTTAGGCAACAGAAGGAAAACATTTGCATGTAGCTGAGCTTTGTTGATCCAATAGCTGGCAAATATTTCCTGGCCAGCCTTTCAAAAGTAACCTGTACAGGAGGCTAGGCAGCAAACAAAGCAGTGTGTTTGAGGCTAGGGGAGGTGATCTCATGGTAAAGACACCTTCTGAGAGACTAAAATGTGGGAGGCTGGTTGCATAGAGGTGCTCAGCCATGTGCATGTTGGAAAACACAGGGAATGGTTTCTAGGATGTCAAGCTTAGAGCAGCCTTCCAGTACCTGAAGAGGGCCTGGAGGTGTTTATGGCCAGGCTGGATTAGGCTCTGGCCAGCCTGACCTAGGGTAGGGTGTCCCTGCCCATGCCAGGGGGATTTGAACTGGCTGATCCTTGTGGTCCTTTCCAACCCTGACTGATTCTATGATTCTAAGAAAGCTGGGAAGGGACTTTTTACAAGGGTTTGTAGTGATAGGTTGAGGGGAAATGGATTGAAGCTTGAGCAGGGGAGATTTGGACTGGAGATCAGGAAGAAATTCTTTGTGGTGAGACACTGGCACAGGTTGCCCAGGGAGGTGGTGGATGGCCCCTTCCTGCAGGTGTTCAAAGCCAAGCTGGATGAGGCCTTGAGCGACCTGGCCTAGTGGGAGGTGTCCTTGCTCGTGGCAGGAGAGTTGAACCTCTTAAAGTCTTTTCCAACTTAAACCATTCTGTGAATCTCTGATTGCCAAATCCAAACAAACCCCAAACGAACCACTCTGAACATATCAGAGCCTCATCAGATGCTCACAACAAAGGACAGCTCTAGGAAGTACAGAAGCCAATGAGTTTCCACCTCCCTCAAGCCAGCATCTTCGTGTGACGCTGCTTGCTCTTAGAGGGTGCCAAAAGCTGCTGTGTTAGGTCTAGAGCAGCTCTGTTCCCCAGCAGAGCAGCCAGGAGTGCTGCTTATCTCCTGCAGCCTTTCCCACTTTGTAGCCAAGTCAGCTAAGAAGTTAATTGTCTCTCTGATTGCTTTTGCTAAAAATGGCCTGGCTCTGGAGCCCAGCCCAAAGGGACTCCCCACCCCGGGCCAGAGCCAGCTCTTTTTTTTGCTCCTCACACAATTATTTTGTTCCTTGCTTTGTACGATGACTCTAATGGTACCTGGTAATTTACAGGCTGAGCTGCAACCTTTTGCAGCCCAGCATCAGATTAGAAGGTGCTGACAAGCCGTGGTGCAAGATGGGACAAGTGCTGGCCCAGATGTGTCTCTTGTTTTCCTGAGCTCCTTAGTCTTTGTCCTCAGAAGTGGAGTCTTTAAAAAGGCCAGGAGGGTCTGTGAGGGCCATGGGCCCCTCTGGGAGGGGAAGGAATGGAAAGCTTCACTCTTGGGCTTTCCTCCTCACTCATAGCTCAGGAGAGTGTGGCCAGGTGAGCTCGGGTGCAGGCATCTCACATGCCTTATGAGGGGAGGCTGAGGGACCTGGGCTGTTTAGTCTGGAGAAGAGAAGACTAAGAGGGGATCTAATCAATGTTTATCAGTATCTGAGGGCTGGGGGTCACGAGGGGGGGGACAGGCTCTGCTCACTGCTCCCTGTGACAGGACAAGGAGCAATGGATGGAAGCTGCAGCACAGGAGGTTCCAGCTCAACACAAGGGGGAACTTCTTTGCTGTAAGGGTCCCAGAGCACTGACACAGGCTGCCCAGAGAGGTTGTAGAGTCTCCTTCTCTGGAGCCTTTCCAGCCCTGTCTGAATGTGTTCCTGTGTGACCTGAGCTGGATTGTGTGGTCCTGCTCTGGCAGGGAGGTTGGACTCAATGATCTCTTTGGATCCCTTCCAACCCCTAACATCCTGTGAACCCCAGGAGTATTTGGGAGACTTGAGAGCTTTTGAAGAACAAGGCTGAACTCCCTGGGTCACAGTCAGGTCTGTAAGAGATGACACCAAAGGTGCTACACAATCAGTTTTGTCTTAAAGAAGTTGACTTTAGCTGTTGAGCAGCAGCTCAGGTCTCCATCTTGGAGTCCTTGGTGGAGATGCACAGGAGAGGTGCAGGAGCCTCCAGGCACGTTCACTTCTAAAACAAGGCAGTGGATGCAGTTACTTAGCTGACTCCAGAGGCAGACAGGCACTGTGAGCCAGCAGCTCCTTGTCAGCTTTGTCTGCACAGCCACCTTCAGGAGACCTTGGGACCACATTAGCAGGATTGCTCCTCACAGATGCTTGGCATCACCTTAGCCTATGTTCGTGCTGCAGTCACTGCCAGGGAGACAGCAGCACTGAGCTCCTGCTCAGTGGCTGAGTGCTTGGTCTCAGGCTGTCAGAGTGAGCCAGGAGGTTAACCTAGAAGCTTGGGAAGTGAAAGCACTTGCAAACATGCATCACAGTTGGGCTCCCTCGGGTGACAGCTCTGCAAACCCTTCTTCAGCTCTTTCTTGTGTTTTAAGGTGAGCTGCTTGACTTTGCAGTGTGGGTCAGTGTTCTTAGTCCAGAAAACGACAGAGATGGCACTTGAGAGATGTTCCTTGGTGCTTTGTGGATTACATGGCAGGTACAGGCAGTATGTAAATATGTGCTCCAATGTGCTCTGGCTTTCTGCTCTGAATGAGGTTGAGTAGAAAAGCTCAACTTAAACCCCAGAGACTCCTCATGCTCCAGCTTTGGCTTCTGAAAGGATCTGCAGTCACTCAAACTAAATACATGAGCCTCAAGAAAGAATTTTGTCCACACTATGGCCCCTTCTGCCATTCCAGTGACAAAGAAGGATCTGCTTTGTCCTGTAAGGAAAACCTCCCCTGAAAAAACCCTGCTAAGACTAGCCCTGAAATACTTTATGTGCTCATGCTGGAGGCCACTTGCAGGAGAACACAGAGTCATGCTATGGGCACTCCCCTGACCTGGGAAGCTCACTGCAAGCTCGCCTGTGGTTTTTGGGCTGTCCACAGACATCTGCTGTGCATCCTGCTGGCTGATGACTTCATGCTCACCCATGCTGGCCTTATTTCTTTGTGTTTATTGACATCCCATTGCAGCTCCTGAAATAGGCTACCTCAGAGCCAACCTCTGGCCAGTGTTTGCTGCAGTGCTCAGGAGTTAGAGCCGCTGAGATTTGTGAGTTCAGGATGGCTCTTTGGCAGTGTCTGTAGTGTTGCACTGAGCAGCATCCCTCTGACTTAGAGGGGACCTCACCACTCTCTATGACTACCTAAAAGGAAGGTGTAGGCAGGTGGGGGGTCAGGCTCTTCTCCCAAGCAACCAGTGACAGGACAGGAGAGCATGGTCTGAAGCTGTGCTAGGGGAGGTTTAGGTTGGATATAGGGAAGCACTTTCTCATGGAAAGCCCACTACAAGAGTTGGGGCTCTTCAGCTTGGAGAAAAGAAGGCTCTGAGGAGACCTTGGAGTGGCCTGCCAGTATCTGAAGGGGGCTCCAGGAGGGCTGGGGACTATTGACAAGGTCTTGTAATGACAGGATGAGGAGGAATGAGTTTAAACTGGCAGAGGGGAGACTGAAACTGGATGGTAGGAAGAAGTTGCTTGCAGTGAGGGTGGTGAGACACTGGCACAGGTTGAGGGTGGTGAGACACTGGCACAGGTTGCCCAGGGAGGTTGTGGAGCACAGAATCACCCAATGTGATCAAAGATCACATTGGGTGATTCTGTGCACCACAACCTCCCTGGAGGTGTTCAAGGCCAGGTTGGATGAGGCCTTGAGCAACCTGTTCTGGCGGGAGGTGTCTCTGCTTACAGCAGGAGGTTGGAACTGTCTGAGCTTTGAGATCCCTTCCAACCTAAACTGTTCTATGGAAAGGTGATTAGGCACTGGGATGGACTGCCCAGGGAGGTGGTGGTGGAGGTCTTTCAGCAAAGATTGGATGTGGCACTTGGTGGCATGGGTTAGCTGATGTCATGGTGTTAGGTCATAGGCTGGACTTGGTGATCTGAGAGGTCTTTCCCAGCCTCATTGATTCTGTGATTTCAGGTGGCCTACACAGCTGAGCTGCTTTTCTACCCTCTGCACCCCAAAGAGTGCAACCTCATCCAAGCAGCCTGCTGGGAGCAGTTCCTGGCACAGCACCTGCATCTCCCCAAGACGTGCTCAGGCACTGTCTGGGAAGGTGCTGGTTGGCACAGGCCAGAGTCTGTGGGTGTGCTAACAAACAAGCTTGGATGATCACAGGCTGGTGCTTAAGTCCACACCTTGGCTCTGTTTCATTTACTAGTATAAACAAAGCCTCTGCTGCTGTCTCCAGCAGCCATCCTTGAGTGATCCTGCAGACAGGAATAGATCTCTTGGGAGTGACTGCTCTCTGTCACCTTGCAAAACAAAGCAGCAGCAGAGGAGGGCACTGAAAGGAAAAGGACCTCAAAGTGTTTTGGCTTTGCTTGAGTATGTGGAGGTCTTCAGCTTAAAGTCTTCATCAGCATTGTCTAGAGGATGTCCCTGAAGATAATACATTTTCTGTGCTGATCGAGTTGCCTCAGGAGAATAAGGGAACCTTGCCTGTGAGAAGCAAAACCATTCCTGCAACCCACAGCAAGTGTTGGTAAGGCATCTGCAGCACTGTTAGAGGGAGTCCAAAGCCTTGCTGAGTGTTCTTGGTGTGCTGCCTTCTGGCAGGTTACATGAGCAGGCACTGTGGCATAGCAGAGCCCCTCGGAGAGTGGCAGCATTAGAGGGACCTTTGAGAGTGCTTCTGATAGCCGTCACTAGCAGCTGCACAGCCCTTGAGTGATGGGTTGAGGCTTGTGCTGGTGTGATTTGGGATCTAGAACTGTTACCTTTGCCACCACTGTGACTCTTTCAGATAAGTAGTTGGCTGTGGTTTGTCAAGAACCTTGCCTAGATCTTTGTTCTTACTCCAGTTCATCTCCAGAGAGCTGCTGCGTGAGGGGTGGTGGGACAGGGAGGGCCAAATGCTGTTGTGGTAGACTGAGCTGCAGTGCTGTCCACTTTATTTTCCTGCCTCCAAGAAGGGCCAGGTACCAGGAGGAGCATCTTGGGAAGGTTTAACAAATGGGACAGGTGTTCTGCCCTGGTCCATCCTCGAGGCAGCTGCTATCTTAGACTTCATGCAGCAGATGTTCAGGAGAATGTGTGATTGTATTTCGTGGTCACTTGGTGGACTCACCTACCACAGCCTTGGTCTTGTGGAACCAGTTGATGCTTCCACTTTGCACTGTGGCAGTGTCTCCAGTCTCTGTTCTGTTTGCTGTCCAGAAACTACTGCTTCTTTTTCTTACACATATTGCAGTGCTTAATTGTTTCTCTCAGGGGAAAAATAAGACCATCTCAGGGGACAAACAAGACCATCTGAAGGTTCCATTTGAACAGGAGGAGAAACTGCTTTTGTGTGAGGGTTTTAGAGCCCCAGAGCAGGCTGCCCAGAGAAGTTGTGGAGTCCCCTCTGGAAAGATCCCAACCCCACCTGGCCATTGTGATCCTGGCCAAGCTGCCATGGGTGCCCCTGCATTAGCAAGGAGGTTGGATCGGATGAACTCCAGAGGTCACTTCCAACCTCCTCCGTGCTGGGAATAACGGTGGTTTGAAATGCTCTGCCCTGTTTCACTGTTTAGAAGCTGAAGCAGTGAGGGGAGCTGCCCAGCTGCTGACTGCAGGGAGGTTTGTTGGCTTGTCCCCGTCCTTTGCAGGGGTTCTCACCAGGCTCTCTCTTCCCTTGCAGACACGTGCGGAACGGGGCCGTGATCGCGCGCTGCAGCCAGCCCGAGATCAGCTGGTGGGGCTGGAGGAACGCTGATGATGAGTACCTGGTGACATCCATTGCCAAAGCCTGTGCCTTGAACCCCGGGCTGAAGGTGCCTGGTGGTGTTCCGCATGCTGGGAGCAGCGACGGCAGCGAGGCCTGCGAGGCTGACTTCGGTGAGGCTGCTCAGCCCTTCTCCTGGCCTGGACTGGGGATTGCTCGGTGCTCCCTGCCCCTGAGCGCTGCTGGGGCTGCCACAAAAGCCAAACAGATGCCCTTGGGCCCTGGCCCACCTTGGCTGCAGCGTCTGGGACTGAGGGAGCTGGCATTTGAATATTCCAGCCTGGAAAAGAGGAGGTTGAGGAGAGACCTTCTCACTTTCCACAACCTCCTGGAAGGAGGTTGGAGCTAGGTGGAGTTTCGTCTCTTTTTTCCCTACTAACAAGTGATAGGATGAGAGGAAACAGCCTCAAATTGCATCAGAGGAGGCTTAAGTTGTACATTATCCATCAACATGCTTCTCAAAAGCCTGCTTCTAGGATGCTAAAAGTGGCAACAGTGCCAACAGCTCTCGACAGGTGTATTCACCAAAAAGGTCATCAGATGCTGGAAGAGGCTGCCCAGGGAAGTGGTGGAGTCACCACCCTTGGAGGTGTTCAGGACAAGTAGCTCAGTGACATGGTCTAGCAGTTGTCTGCAGAGAGGAGTTAGGTTGTGCTTAGACTTGATGATCTGAAGGCATTTTCCAACCAGGTGCTTCTATGGGTCTCTGGGCTTACTGGGTGACACTGGAGGCCTGTCATAGGAGGGAGGAAGGGTAGGAGGTGCTCTTTGCTTAGTCCATGCTGTCTTTGCAGACTCATCTCTGACTGCATGCTCAGGTGTGGAGAACACAGGAACACCTCAGAAGCTGCTGATCCTTGATGCCAGGTCCTACACTGCAGCTGTGGCCAACAGAGCAAAGGGAGGTGGCTGCGAGTGTGAAGGTACAAGGGGCTGAGCACATCCCAGAACATCCTCCTCTTGCACCTGCTTTGTTGAGTGCACCTTTTAGGGTGCACCTTGTAGAGCAGGGTTATGGGTTGGACTTGGTGACCTTGAGAGTCTTTTCCAACGTGAATGTTTCTGTGATTCTGTGAGTGGGTCCTAGACTGCAGCTGGGGGTTGGGTCAGCATTTTGGTACCCAGTTTCTGGGAGCACATTGCCACTGTCACTCGTGCAGTGTCCATTGCTCCAGATACATCACTGCTGGCCCATGAGGCCTGTGCAGGAAAAACTGCTGGAGACCAGGAATGGTGCTGTGAGGGGACAGCTACACTCAGCTGCAGTGGGCACAGCTCTTCCTGATTGTTCCTCTCTCTTGT
This sequence comes from Pogoniulus pusillus, assembly GCF_015220805.1. Classification (NCBI taxonomy): domain Eukaryota; kingdom Metazoa; phylum Chordata; class Aves; order Piciformes; family Lybiidae; genus Pogoniulus; species Pogoniulus pusillus. The sequence goes on along the minus strand of NC_087290.1, from coordinate 3,657,551 downwards.
GTTCAGAGTATTACCCAAACTGTGAGGTTGTGTTCATGGGCATGGCCAACATCCACTCCATCAGGAACAGCTTCCAGTACCTGCGTGCTGTCTGCAGCCAGGTGCCAGACCCCAGCAAGTAAGTGGCTGTTCTCTGCCTGAATTTGAGGCCCCATCTCTTCATCACCCAAGGTTTTTTCCTTCCCTTTTCCCTTTCTCTGTCCCAAGTTTCTACATCAGAAAGTAGAGGGATAGGGAAGTGCTCACAAAGGTGCTTGAATGCTGATTGTTTTGCCCTCTGGTGTTCCAGAAGGGCTTGCAGCACTGCCTCAGTGTTGTCTGGCTGTGTGTGTCCTCTGAGGGCTCCTAAAATGATGCAGCACCTGGGAAGAAAATTCAATGAGAGGTTGGATTCTTTGTGCTCGTACCCAGGCTGGCTGCTCTTGAGCCTGCTTTGGAAATGATTGATTTTCACTTCAGATAGCTTGGTTGGTTGGCTCTTTTCCTACTGAAGAGATAACCTCCAGAGAGGTTGTGGAGTCTCCATCTCTAGAGACTTTCAAGGACCACCTGGATGTATTCCTGGGTGGCCTGCCCTAGGTGATCCTGCTTTGACAGGGGGGCTTGATTAGATGATTTCCAGAGGACAAGGGTGGTTGGATTAGATGATTTCCAGAGGAAGGTCCCACTTCAACCCCTACCATTCTATGATTTTCTTGCCTTCTGTACACCTTCTAGTTGGCTTTCAGCCCTGGAGAGCACCAAGTGGCTGCAGCACCTCTCTGTCATGCTGAAGGCAGCAGTGTTGGTCTCCAGTGCGGTTGACAGAGAAGGGCGCCCGGTGCTGGTTCATTGCTCAGACGGCTGGGACAGGACTCCACAGATCGTAGCACTGGCAAAGATTCTGCTGGACCCTTACTACAGGACCATGGAGGTACATTTTGTGCTGTGCTGCTCGTTCTTGGCTGTTAGGAGGCAGCTTTTGTCTCAGGGTCTCTGAAGAAAGGAGCAGGCAGTGTGTTTAGTGACGTGGGAGAGCTGCTGCAGGTGTTGGGTTTTTCCATCTTGGGTTCTCAGGGAGCTGTGCCTCCCTCCCTTGCCCAGGTTGAAGTGCTCTGGTAAATGACCTCTTGTGTTCAAGGTTCAGCTGCTTCCCTGCTCCTTAATTGTGCATATTCCCTGAGCTGCCTGCTTGCTGCAAAGAAATAGCAGCTGTTTGGAAACTTCTGAAGCTCAGGTGGCTTTGAAACCAAACCAAGCCACCAGCTCAGCCTCCTCTGCAGCCCTTTAGGAGTCCTGAGTCTGCCCTGCACTGCTGATGGATGGAGCTTGCCTTGTCCTGCTGCCTGCCTCCAGCAAAGTGTCTGCAGTTAGTTTTCATCTTTTACTCACAGGGCTTCCAGGTGCTGGTGGAGTCGGACTGGCTGGATTTTGGTCACAAGTTTGGGGATCGCTGTGGTCACCAGGAGAAGGTGGAAGATCAGAATGAGCAGTGCCCAGTTTTTCTCCAGTGGCTGGACGCTGTTCACCAGCTTCTGAAGCAATTTCCATGCCTCTTTGAATTCAATGAAGCCTTTTTGGTAAGGAACAGGGATGCAAACTTCTCTTCTCCCTTGCCAACTGTGAGCAGAGGCCGAGGGAAGGCCGTGTGGTGTTTTACAGTGCTCTAATTGAGAGGAAACAAAAGTGAATTCTTCAAAAATGAGAAAGTGTCTGAGCAGTCTTTGGGCTCTCTGCTGGCATTCCTGCCATACCTCCACCCTCTGGGTCCAGCCCTGCCCTGCAGTTGTGGTATTTTGACCTGGTTCTGTTCCCGTGATGCTTCTGCTGGCCTCTGGTAGCTGCCTGCAGTTTCCAGCTCCTCCCTGTGGGCACTGCAGGCTCAGAGTGCCCAGCAGGTTACCCAGTGATGGGAGGTTGATATTCTCTAGTCTCCTGGGTCTCATCTTCTCCAGGTTGTTTTCTAGCTCAGTGAGTTTGGACACCAGCAGCACTGCTTCAATTAAAAGTCTGATTTAGCTATCTTGTAGCAGTAGGAGTCTGAAATGAATTCATTCCTGCCTTATCAAGTAACACAGGTTAGGGCTATAGAGCCCTAATGGGTTTGGTATCACTTGACAGAGGCTTTTGCTTTCACCTAAGTGATTTCTGTTACAGTCCCCTCTCTGCCCTGCCCTGTGTGCCCATGAGAACAGAGCTAGGGTCGCAGGCTGGGCGCAGGAGCCGTCCCAACGAGGGGGAGACATTTCTGCTGTAGACAGGAGGCACCATTTCCCAGTGGCCCTGACAGCTGTTCCCCTTCTGCTGCTGCAGGTGAAGCTGGTGCAGCACACCTACTCCTGCCTCTACGGGACCTTCCTTGGGAACAGCCCCTGCGAGCGGGAGATGCACAACATCGCCAAGCGGACCTGCTCCGTCTGGTCCCTGCTGCGGGCTGGCAACAAGAACTTCCACAACCTTCTCTATATGCCAGGCTCTGAGCAGGTCAGTAGAGCTCCTGGACCAGCTTCCTGGGTTTTTTCACCTGCCAAGCACCAGAGACTGTGTGGGCAGAGGTGGGAGTGTGCCTCTCTGATGCCAGGTGGTCGTTGCAGGTGCTGCATCCCGTGTGCCACGTGCGAGCGCTGCACCTCTGGACAGCAGTGTATCTGCCAGCCTCGTCACCACACCCTCTGGGGCAGGATGACATGGACATTTACCCACCCCCTGCATCTCAGAGCCAGGACTTCAGTGGCAGGTGTTTGGACAGGTAAGAGCCCAGGTGACTGCCTATCCACAGGCCTTCTTCCTTGCTCACGGTAGTTGCTCCGTTTGAGCTATTGTTCTTGTCTTCCCTGTGGAGGACAAGAGCTCTGCAGCATTGTGACAAGTGGCAGCGTGATAGGAAACAGCCTCAAGTTGCACCAGGGAAGGTTTAGGTTGGACATCAGGAAAAACTTCAGGGAAAGAGTGGTTAAGCCTTGGAAAAGGCTGCCCAGGGAAATGGTGGAATCACCATCTCTGGAGGGGTGATCACCAAACACGTGGGCATGGCACTTGGGGACATGTTTTGGTGGTGGACTTGGCAGCCTTGGGTTAACTTGATAGGTTTAGAGGTCTTCTCCAAGCTTTATGATTCTCTGATTGTCCCAGCCACTTGGAGAAGGTGCACAGCTCCCTGCTGCACCTAAAGAGGCTGTGGAGGCCAGGCTGCGGTGTGCTTCTCTGCACTGCCCCTCCCCGCCCACCCCATCAGCAGTTATTAGAGACACTTCCCTCATCCCAGCTTAGACTGGAAGGAGGAAGTTTGGGGAGCTGCGTTCTGAGGTTGGTTTTGCTTTTGGGTTCCAGATTACCAAAGACAAGATCTATGGATGACCTGCTCTCAGCCTGCGACTCCAGCAGCCCACTGACCCGCACCTCCAGTGATCCCAACCTGAACAACCACTGTCAGGAGGTGCGGGCAGGCCTGGATGCTCGGCACGCCCCTGCCGAGGGAGCTGAGCTGCACCTGGGAGAAGGCAGCGCGGCAGGAGAGGCGCAGCAGATGGAGGAGCACGAGGAGAAGGCTGCCCTGCAAGCTAACGGTGCCAGTGGCAGCCCTGCTGAAAACAGAGGGCACAGAGAGCAGCCGAGCGGCTGGGCGGCTCTGCCAGCCAATAGAGTCTCTCTGGAGGCAGAAAAGGGAACTGGAGCGTGCCCAGAGGAACTGGATGGCACTGGCACAAGGCCAGCTCCGAGCCCTTCTGGACAGCAAAACACTGAGAAGGTTCCCACCGATTCTGCAAAGCAGTCAGAAACCTGCCCCCGGGAGCCTGTGAAGGTGACTGGTGTGGGGTCAGATGGAGGAGCCTGCTCCAAGAGAAACATCACCTGCCCAGACATTCCCAGCCAGGAGCCCCTGGCACCGAGCGCCCCTTGTCCGGACGTGCCAGGCACTGCCCCGGGTGCTCCTTGCCTGGCTGCAGACAAGGGCAAGGGCGAGGCTGGCCGGAGCGTGCCCGGCGAGGAGCCTGGGCGGCCGGGCAGAGCCCCGCTGGAGCAGTGGCGCAGGCCCATCTCCCAGAGCCAGAGCAGCGAGTTCTCCTTCCTGGGCTACAACTGGGACAGCTTCCAGGGAATGGTGACGTCCCTCCCCAACGGGGAGCCTGTCCCCAGACACCTCCTCTCTTATGGCTGTTGTAGCAAGAGGCTGAGCAGCAAACCTCTGCGGGCACCTGGCCTGTGCCTCAGCGGCCAGTGGCCTGGCAGGGAAGGTAACAAGCCCTGGCTCTGCTCCGGCCACGTCAGCAGCCATTTCGCAGGCCCCGCGGGGAAGCCAAGCCGCTCCTGGCTGCCCTGCCACCTGAAACAGGCCTCTGGGCCCAAGCACATGCCACCAAAATGCCCCTCTCCTGTGCCTCCTCTCTACCTGGACGATGATGGGCTGCCCTTCCCCACGGACGTGATCCAGCACCGGCTGCGGCAGATCGAGGCCAGCTACAAGCAGGAGGTGGAGCAGCTGCGCAGGCAGGTGCGGGAGCTGCAGCTGCGTCTGGACATCCGCCACTTCTGCGCCCCCCCTGCCGAGCCACCCATGGACTACGAGGATGACTTTGTAAGTGACTGCCTCCAGCACCCCGGCCTGGGCCCTGCACCTCCCTCACACCACCCTTTCCAGACCCTCCATCTCTTACTTTTGGAGTGGGGAGTAGGATTGCTCCTGTGTTTTCTCAGCCCTGTTCCCTCTCTGTCCTCCTGCTCCCCAGAGCTATCTCCCATTCTAGAGGACTGATGGCTCCTACACGGTTGTGACAGGCTTTGGGAGCTGGGGCCCTTCAGCCTGGAGAAGGCTCCAGGGAGACCTTAGAGCAGCCTTCCAGTCTATGAGGAGGCTTCAGGAGAGCTGGGGAGGGACTTTTGGCAAGGACTTGTAGTGACAGGACAAGGGGCAATGGCTTTGAACTGGGAGAGGGGAAATTGAGACTGGAGATGAGGAAGAAATTCTTCAGAGTGAAGGTGGGGAGACACTGGAACAGGCTGCCCAAGGAGGTTGTGGATGCTCTCTCCCTGTGGAGGTGTTTAAAGCCAGATTGGAAGGGGTCTTGAGCAACCTGGACTAGTGGAAGGTGTCCCTGCCCATTGCAAGGGGCCAGAACCATTTCTCTAAGGGCCATTCCAACCCAAACCATTCTATGAATGCTTTACCCTCTTGTACGGGGAGCTGTGGGGCCACCTGTGTGCCCCTCAGAGGCACTGAGCATGGCTGGGTGGGGAATGTCTTGGACCCTGCAGTGGAGGCAGCTGAAGGGACTTGTGACTTGTCTCTGCAGACATGCTTGAAGGAATCAGACAGCAGTGACACTGAGGATTTCTGCTCTGATCACAGCGAGGAATGTTTGTCAGAAGCCAGCTGGGAGCCTGTGGATAAGAAGGAGACTGAGGTATGTGTCCTGTTCTGGCAGCTGTAATGCAGCATCAGAGGAGGTTTCGTAGCAGCTAGCTTTGACCGTGCCAGCAGAGGGTGGTCTGAAACGAGGCAGGGTCAGCCAGCCTTGTCCTTTAACACATCCTCTGTACCGCTCTGTCTGAGAGGGGATCTGTGGGGTAGGCTCACTCCGAGCTGGCCTGCTGTCATCCAGAGTCACAGCTCAGCCTGCTCTGGGGTCCTGAGACCTGCTGGTTGTGGTGTTAGGAGGTGAAAGCTGATGAGGACTGGTGTGTGCCCTAGGTGACGCGGTGGGTTCCAGACCACATGGCCTCGCACTGCTTTAACTGCGATTGTGAGTTCTGGCTGGCCAAGCGGAGGCATCACTGCAGGTAAGCAACAGCAGCACTCTGCTTCCACTCTGCCTGGGCCTTAGGATATTAGGGAGAAGCTCTTTACATTGAGGGTCATGGAACACTGGAACAGGTTGCCCAGGAAGGTGCTGGAGGCCTCATCCCTGGAGACCTTCCAAGTCAGGGGTCTCAGCGTCTAGTTGGGGATGTCCCTGCTGACTGCAGGTAGGTTGGACTAGGATGACCTTTAGAATGCCTTGAGTGGGAAGGGACCTCTATGATTCTTCTCAGCCAGTTTCTTACAAGCCTCCCAGAATGCCTGCTGCTGATGTTCTTTCCCTTCTGCTCCCAGGAGAAAGTTTTAGGTCTTGCTTTTATTTGCCAGGCCTCATAAATTCCCTGCAGGTTTCCACTCTGCATTGTTCTTGTCTCTGTCTTTTGAAAGCCTTTGATCATCCTTCTCCTGGGTAGTAGTGCCCATGAGTCTCTTTTCAGTGCCAGCCAGTACAGAGGCCATGGTACATACTTTGACATGCACATGTTGACAAGTCACAAGTAAGGCTGGCACTATGCCTCTCAACTGGATCCTTTGTGCTGGCAGGAGCTGTGCTGTGGCGTTGCCAGCTCTCTCTTCACTGCTGTTCTTGCTCCTCAACAGGAACTGTGGGAACGTGTTCTGTGCTAGTTGCTGCCACCTGAAGTTGCCCATCCCTGACCAGCAGTTGTACGACCCTGTCCTCGTTTGTAACTCCTGCTATGACCACATCCAAGTGTCTCGTGCCAGGGAGCTCATGAGCCAACAACTGAAGAAGCCCATCGCCACAGCTTCCAGCTGAATGCCACACAAGGGACCTGCCTAAGCCCAGCCTTTGCTCTTGTGGGTTTGAAGGGTGACTCTGCCTCCACGGGGATTGTGAAGGCCCTTGGTGCAACACTTGAACACCAAGCTTGAATGCACTGTCTTCAGCCTGGAGCAGAGCAGCTCAGATCAGAGAGCACGGATGGTATGTGTCCTCGCTCTGCTGCCGGTGGGCCCACGCACTTGAGTCTGACAGCCTGGAGCTGAAGAGGGGATTGCAACCTCTGGTGTGGGCTGGAAAGCAATGTGTTCACAGATATTGCCTGTGCAAAGTACCCCCAAAGCAATAGAAAGGCATGTTTAGAACCAATCCCCCCTCTCCCAAGGCAGGCTGCCGTGCGAGGAGGAGGAGGGCAAGCTCCAGGTGGTACCCATGTGCTTTGGAAGGGCCTCAGCCTGGAGCAGTTCTGTAGATTCTCCTTCCACGAGTGTGATTTGTGATCAGCTTGGTGAACAAGACTCATCAGCCCTCACCAACTGATTTATCTCTTGTGCATCAGAGAGATATTCCTGCTGGCTGAGAAGGGGCCGAGCAGAGCCTGCCCATTCCCACGCCCCATTAGGACTGGCGATTGCACTTGACTCTGTCCCTGCCCCTGCCCCCAGCTCTGGGGGCAGGTGGGAACTTGGCTTTCTCACTTCTGCTCTGCCCGTCTGCTTCGTCTGCGGCCGTGTCACAGCCTGGTGCTACCACAGGAATGGCACCTGATCCTCTCCTGGCATGGAAACGGACCTCCTGTTCCTGCGTGGCTCCTCCCGCCCTTTTCTGCCCTCGGCTCTCCACTTCCTACTGCTCTTGATCCTGAAAACTTGATACCTTGAGGGTATAGGCCATAATGTGTTGTTTTACCTCCTGGAATGTGCTGTCTGGTGTCTGTGAGGGTTTCAGTCCAAATGCTGCTATATATTTCTGTGCACTTAATGTAACCCGAAGAAGGGAGAATGAAGCATCGATACCAAAACGGGGGTGGGGAAGGAAGGACCCTGGCTGATGTAGACACTACAGGCTGTGCTTTTCCCTTCAGGATGTACAGCCCAGCTGCAGTGACAAACGTGACGTGTGGCATCTCTTCAGTGATGGAAACAATCTCTTGTGACTTGCCCCAGTTGCTACCTAAAATTGCCTCTTGAATTTGACTTCTTTTTTTGGTTTTTTTGGTTTTGTCTCCTGTACAGTGGTCAAAGTTCAGAGTTGCCAACTTTGTAATCGCCTCTCTACTCCTCCTTTTGAAGTAGAGAGCAGGAATCCCACCTCCTCCTTAGGCAAAGGAGCAGGGTTTGGGAAGGTAGAAAGGTTTAGAAAGAAAGTGGGGTTCAGGTGGGCTTTTTGTTTAATCCCCCCGTTAGATCCCTCTGGGAGCATCCATCCTGCCTCCTTTCTAAGGGTGTCCTGAGGAAGAAGCATTTGACAGTGGAGCATTTCCTGGCAGAAATGCAGGATTCCTTTCCAGCTAGAGGAAACTGCCCAGGGTGGTCTGCAGCTCCTGAGCTGAGACTTCCTTTGTGGCAGTGAGGACCCGTAAGGGCGTTTTGTCTAGTAACAAGGCGAAGTACTTGGCACTGTTGTGACCTTCCAATGCCTTTGGCTAATGGTTTGTCATCTCAGAGGGGATGGAATCGTGACCCTTTCCTGCACTTGGATGTGTCAGCCCCTGGTTGTGTAAATCCTGGTAGTGCAAGCAAAGCTAGCATCATCTGAAGACCCTGTACTTACTTGGACTCTGCTTCTTTTCCATCCTGGGAACAACCAGTGTGGCTCTGGGAGGAAAAGGCAGCTTGCTTCAGATTCTCCCCTGCCTTGTACCTTGCAGTCATTGCCAGACATGGAAGAGTGACCCTTGGGCTGGCAGAAGAACCTGGACTTGCTCCTGTTCTGCACATGTTGGAATGACTGCAAGCAAGGAGGAAGCCAGAAACTAGGTACTCCTGGCCCTGCCGTTCAGGCCATTAGTCCAAACTGCTTTTAGCTCTTGTGAGTTTCAGCGTCACAATGTGCTGGCCAAAAACTCTACACTCAGTTCGATAGCCTTGTGACAAACAAAATGTGCTGTACAACTCAATACAGGCAGAATAAAATCTCTATATTAGTGCTGCTGTGTCTGCACCTCTTCTTTCCTTCCCGGGCATGACTTCTCACACCCTTATATTCTCCCCCTCTGCTCCGCTCTGCTGAGACCCCACCTGGAGTACTGCAGCCAGTTCTGGAGCCCCTGGGACAAGAGGGCTGTGGAGATGCTGGAGAGTGTCCAGAGCAGGGCCAGGAGGATGCTCAGAGGGCTGCAGCAGCTCTGCTGTGAGCACAGACTGAAAGAGTTGGGGCTGTGCAGGCTGGAGCAGAGGAGGCTCCCAGGTGACCTTCTTGTGGCCTTCCAGGATCTGAAGGGGGCTCCAAAAAAGCTGGGGAGGGACTTTTGAGGCTGTCAGGGAGTGGCAGGAGTGGGGGGAATGGAGCAAAGGTGGAGGTGGGGAGAGTGAGGCTGGAGGTGAGGAGGAAGTTGTTGGTGATGAGAGTGGTGAGAGGCTGGAATGGGTTGCCCAGGGAGGTGGTTGAGGCCCCATGGCTGGAGGTGTTTGAGGCCAGGCTGGCTGAGGCTGTGTGCAGCCTGCTCTAGGGTAGGGTGTCCCTGGGCATGGCAGAGGGCTTGGAGCTGGCTGCTCCTTGTGGTCCTTTCCAACCCTGACTGATTCCATGATTCTATTCTTGTTTCCCAGGCTGCTCTTCTCTGCTCCTCTTTCCCTTGATTTAATGTGGAAGGAGAATTTTGTGTCCTTTCTCACAAAGAGGAAGCAAGGGTAGGACACAAAGTGCCCTGTGCTGTGGGGAAGAGCAGCCTGAGAGGGCATCTTCTCAATGCTCAGCAGTATCTCCAGAGCTGGGAGTAAGAGGATGTGGTCAGATTCTCCTCAGTGGTGCCCAATGACAGGTTAAGAGGCAATGGACACAAACTGGAACCTAGGAGGTTCCACCCTGAACAGGAGGAGAAACTTCTTTGGTGTTGAGGGTGCTGGAGGCCTGGAGAGGTTGTGGAGTCTCCTTGTCTGGGGAGATTCCAAAGCCACCTGGGCACTGTGATCCTGGGCAGTCTGCTGTGGGTGCCCTGCTGTATTGGAGGCATTGAATCAGATGGTCTCCAGAAGTCCTTTTCCAACCCCCACCATGCTGAGGCTCTGTGGTCTTCTACTCTGAGTCTCTGCTTTCCTCCAAACAAACCTGCTGCTGGCCAGGACACCAGCCCCTTCCAGCCTCTGCCATGATGGCTCAGTGAAGAGTTTTCTTTCCCCAGGAGGAGCTGTCAGGCCATCACCACTGGTTGCCCAGTAGGTTGTAGAGTTGCTCCTCTCTGCAGGATGATGGATGGAGGCTGCTGTGCTCAGCCTACATGCCCAGGGTGATGCAGGTAAATCACCATTTGTGGTAGAACTGGAGAGCATCTTCTCTGTCCTCAATTTAAAGCATCCAAGGATTTCATAGAATCAGGCAGGTTTGGAAGGGACCACAAGGATCAGCCAGTTCCAGCCCCTCTGCTATGGGCAGGGGCATCCTACCCTAGAGCAGGCTGGCCAGAGCAATTGTGAAATGGAGCAGATCCTGGTGAACTACTGCCACACTTGAGGTCAGTGTGCATGTCACACGGGCAGTGCCTGGACCCTTTGTCACTTAGGGACTGTTAGGAACAAAAGGGTTTGTCACATCTAAGAAGTCATCATTGCTCCTGACGAGTTGTGCAGGAGCAGGTGACCCTGGACATCAGGAGGAGGCTCTTTACTGTGTGGGCAGGGAAACTGCTGTCTGCAATTAGCTGAAGGGAGGCTGTAGCCAGACGGGGTTGGGCTCTGCCAAGGGCATCAAGGGGACACAGTCTCAAGCTGTGGCAGGGCAGGTCTAGGCTGGATGTTAGGAGGAAGTTGTTGGCAGAGAGAGTGATTGGCATTGGAATGGGCTGCCCAGGGAGGTGGTGGAGTCTGTGCGGCTGCAGGTGTTGAAGCCAAGCCTGGCTGGGGCACTTAGTGCCATTTGAGCACAGCCCTACGAGGAGAGGCTGAGGGAGCTGGGATTGGTTAGCCTGGAGAAGAGGAGGCTCAGGGGTGACCTTATTGCTGTCTACAACTACCTCAGGGGAGGTTGTGGCCAGGAGGAGGTTGCTCTCTTCTCTCAGGTGGCCAGCACCAGAACGAGAGGACACAGCCTCAGGCTGCACCAGGGGAGATTTAGGCTGGAGGTGAGGAGAAAGTTCTTCCCTGAGAGAGTCATTGGACACTGGAATGGGCTGCCCGGGGAGGTGGTGGAGTCGCCGTCCCTGGAGCTGTTCAAGGCAGGACTGGACGTGGCACTTGGTGCCATGGTCTGGCCTTGAGCTCTGTGCTAAAGGGTTGGGCTTGATGCTCTGTGAGGTCTCTTCCAACCTTGGTGATGCTGTGATACTGTGAACTGGAGA